>NW_016690390.1:140653-241802 GCF_001604755.1 Lepidothrix coronata
GGGGCGTGAGGGGGGGGAGGATGGGGGAGGGAGAGAGGGAGGGGCGGGGGATGAGCGACAACCCCCCCCCCCCCGCCGCCGTCCTCACACACCTCCCCCGTGATGCACCGGGGCGGCCGCGCCTCCCCTGGGGGGCGAGGGGACCCCCCCGGTGACACCCCTGTGCGGGGGTGGGGGCCCGTCCCCTGGGCTGTGAGGGGATCGCCGGACCCTCAGCTGTCACCCCCGCCCGGGAGTGATGGGACCCCCAGAGCCTCGGGTGACACCCCTGTGCGGGGGTGCAGATCCCTCCTCCCGGTGCGAGAGGACCCCCCGCACCCACTGCTGTCACCCCCGGACCCTCTGCTGTCACCTCTGTCCGAGGGTGGGTGTCCCTCCCCTGGGGTGTGAGACCCTCAGCTGTCACCTGTGTCCGAGGATGGGGGTCCCTCTTTCTGATGTGAGAGGACTCCTGGAGCCTCAGCTGTCAACCCCAGGCCTTCGGTGACACCTCCATCTGGGGTGGGAGTCCCTCCCCTGGGGTGTGAGGGGACCTTCAGTTGCCACCCCCAGACCCTCGGGTGTCACCCCCTCCCAGGGTGGGGGTCCTTCTCCCCCTGTGCCACCTCACATGGTGCTGTGGTTTGGGCAGTTTTGGTCCTGGTGAGCTGCCACCAGGGCTGTCACCTCCATCCTCCACCCCCTGAGGGCTCCCAGGGGCTCCTGGGCACCTGTGGAGGGAGGTGTGAAGTGATGGGAGGTCCCCGGTCGGTGAGGGAGGGCTGGAGCGGGTTCCTCTCAAGGCAGGTGTCTTTGGGAATTGCACACATGGGGAATATCCCCACTGGAAGTGTTACACCGAAATGACAAGGAGCGTTTGCCCCGCTCCCACCTCTCCTTGCGCCTCTCGGGCATGATCCCGCTGTGTGTGTGTCACCTCTATCCCGGGGGATATTCCCTCAGTGAAGGCATATTTCTGGAATGTGTCTTCCCTAACCAAAGGATACTATTTCACTGTGTTGTCCCGAGGGTGTACAACCCCTCGGAGCCGTGTGGAGTTGGCCAGTGTGTGATAAGTCGTTTGGGTTGGAAGTTGTGGTGATGATATTCCCTTCTCCTTGTGCAAAAAGGATAACGGGGTAGATTGGGAGCGAGCGTTTTCTTTGTGACATGGGCTGGCGATGGACGTGTATGGATGGAAATAGGTCAGATGTTCCCTGGCCTTAAAAGAAGAAGAGTTTGGGACTGTTCCTCGTGAACAAAATATATGTGTTGAGCTGTTTGCCCTTATCATTTTAGGGTGTTGTCTGAAAATTGTCCTGCAAATACCCGTATCTCTGGCTTGTGTCGATGCCCCCACCCAAAGTGAGACATGTGTTTTGTTAACTTTTAATTCCCATTTTCATAAAGTTGGTGACGGACTTCTTCCCTGCGTCCACACTGGGATGTATGGACTAAAAAGAGCTTCAAGAAACTTGTAGACACTGATCTGTGCAACCTTTATGCTGGGATCCCAGGCTGTTTGCCATCCCTTTCCTTCAGGCCGTTTGGAATACCAGGTCTATGGCAGAATGAGGGCTCCTGGGTTTTTTCTCCATTGTGAAGATCCTGTTGTGATCTTAGGGAGATGGCGAGTCACAGCCTCGTAGGTTATGTTATTTCTGGTGGGATCTGCAAGTTTGACAACTTTATAGGAGAAATGGGCATGGAGGAGTCTGCTGGGAATGTTGCTGTAGAGGTAAAAGAGGGAACAGGAGCTGGCTGTAGAGGTGGAGTGACGCCAGTGATGGAGAAAGAATCGATCAAAAGTGAGAGGGAACACAGGGAACTGAGTTAGAGAGTGTAAGCACACTGGGTGGAGGAAGATGAAGGTGATAACCTGGCTAAGCATGACCATGGAAACAAGGATATCGAGGATTAGGAAAAATAGAGGAAGAAAGAGTTCCAGAAATGGGAGGAGACTGGGACAGAGGAGGGAAATGGGACAGCGTGCAGCAAAGCTGGTGGTGAAATCAGCTTATTTCCAGGGGGCAAAACTTGTGTTTTTCAGATGGATGCTAAAAATACTTCAGTGAAAACAGTTGCAGAGGAGCTGAATAACCATAAGTGAAGGATGGGTTTGGGGCTGCCGAGTGCTGACAGCGGGATGCGAGCCATCCTTTGGAAGTCTTGGATTTCTGCACTGGGTCACATCATACTGTAAACCTCCCTCTGATAACATATGGGAACTTATTTGGTGGTCGTTCATGTGAACAAGTTGTATGTTGTCAAAATGTAAATATTTTCTTCCTTTTTTTTTTCCTTTTCCTTAAATACAGTTTGTTTCCATAAAATGACATGAAGGTTACAAGTTGTAAACTCGAGTAAGCTTAATTATCTGCATACTTAGCTGTTCCCTGGGGACAGGCAATCTGGTGCTGGGGATCTCTTGGAAAGTTTTCGGTTGTATACGTGAGGAAATGTTCCAGTTTCTCTATTAGTGTAGATTTCTAAACTCTTGGTGTTACTTGCATGAGATTTTAGTTACTTTGGACTGCAGTTCTTCTGTCAGGGAGCCTTTGTATTTGTTTGGATGTGCTGCAAAGGGAAATGTGGGGAAAAAACAGAGCTGGTGATGCTCTCTCACACCTTTGGCACTGTTTGTTAGCGGAAGAAGAGCCTGGACTTCCACGATTTGTGTCCTTTGGTGGCAGTTGTAGCGTGCAGCTGGATACTCCTGGAGACAAGACCCTGGTATATGCCAAACTTTGCTATTTAATTATGGATGGCATGTTTCTCATCTGGGGATCTGGTATTCCGTGTGGAGAACCCGAGTGAGTAATGAAACACCCCACGGCTGCTGTTGTGTTCTCTCTGGGTTGCTGGATTAGGCGTCTGTTCATGGGGCTGCTTCTTGTGATCCTGCAGCTCTTGTGGCAGGATGAGGCCAGCATCTTCCTGGGAACCACGGAGTGAGACAGGCTCGTTCCTGGGGTACCTGGAGGCTTTGATGTGCTCTGCAGGGCTTGGATGGCGGTGAGAAGTGAATTTGGCTTGGGTAGGCTCTGTCAAACCTCAGCTGAGGGTTGGCTCTGCACCGTTTCTCAGCTCTGACTGGCACGTTATTTCTTCTGTCTTTAATGTGTGTCTACAAATGTGGGTGAGAGGCTGAGTTCAAAGAAACTGAAAGCAAGTGATCAGTCACTGGAGTTGTAGGTATGGGGTGCTCTGGTGTAGTTTTGTTTTGGTACAGTCTGTTCATTCTTCGCTGCTGCCTTGTTGGTTTCAGTCAGACTGGATGCCTTAATTGTGAATTGTAAAGATTGTTTCCACTGCTTGGGTGTTTATTGATCTGGCAGAATTTAGATAAGTGAAAGTGGAGCAGTCCTTTGTTCACTGTGCATTCACCTGAAAGTCAGACAGTTTAATAACTCTGCAGGAAAGCAAACGTTTGGGTGGAGATAAATTAACCCATTTAATAAAAAAAACAGAGAGTCCCTTCAGTCGAGTCTGTTCAGAGCACACACGCTCAGAAGCAGGGCTGAAAATATCCTGATTTAGGTGATAAACTTTGCAACACAGATTTATTGGGCATAACCCGGGTCATTCCTACTCGAGACAGTTCTCTTGAGTGTCTTAAATATGAGCAGCCATCCTAGAAGTGAACTTCAGGATTCCACATCCCCACCGGCTGTACCCTCACTTGGGTTCTGGACGAGATGCCTGGGAGCACACCCTGCCCTCCTTTGCACTGCAGCAAGATAAGCTTTGTGATTATGCCTTTGCGGCATAAAAGGCAAAAAACTTGTCTTTCCTTTTGCACGAGGGGAGGAATTGTGGGAAATTCCTGAAGGATTAGTATCCTGTAAGTCGTACTGGAGCTGCATCCACATGGCTGGTCGGGCTGTCATGCAGTGACTGCTGGCTTGTGCTCACCCAAGCTTTGTCTTGCAGCTACTTCGGTGCCATTTAGAGGTGCAAGGACCAGAGCACTCGAGTGAAGGACGTTATAAATGGGGATGAAAATCGGGTTGCTGCGATGCTTTGGTTATAGCTGAAATAAAAGACAGTCTTGAGTCTGTGTCGTGCCTTGGCCGGTGCTTTCTCAGCCTTAAATGGGAACTCAGATTAGGGCAGTGATGGAAATACGGGTGAAGAAGAAATAAAAATAGCAAGATCATAGGTGTGCTTGGATTCCAGTGAAAAGCTTGCATGCAAAGTCTTATTTATCTCAAAACCTTACATTTAAATTCTTACTCTGAACCAACGGCACACGAAAACGCACCTCAGAGCGTTTGGAGCAGCACAGAGTAATCCTTATCTTCTCAGCAGTGGTCAGTGTCGTACCACTGGCAGGGCAAACACAGGGTGTCTGATCTCAAGTGTGCAGACTGAGTGTCTGTGAAAGAAAACCAAAACCCAGATGTGTAGCTAACAAGTTCTCAGAGCTACTGCTCGCTCTTCCAGGGCCTGTAGCATTTGTCTGCACGGTCTGTTGGATTATGCATCTGATGTGCTTGAATTGGGTGGTCCTCACAACCTCGTGGATGGGTTGAGGCTTTTAGAATTGTTTTTAGAAACCTTTTGTGCTCTTTTCAAACCACTAGAACGCTTAAAATAACAAACTGTTGCCCTAATTCTGCTTCAGTTTTGCTGGTGATAGCCCTTAGATCAATAGGCTGATATGGACTTGTGCAAAAATAGAAACTAGTCCGTTTGTTTAAATAAAAAACCAAACAAAAAAAAAAAAAAAAAAAAGAAAAAAAAAGAAAGAAAAAAAACCCAAACAACACAGAAAACAAAAACAACAAAAAGAAACCCGTCTACTTTTGGGTTTCAGATCTGGTAATGCCCTTAGGGGAAAACACAGAATATATAAAATATATTATTATTGTATTATATGTAATATGAGGTAATATCTTTAGGAAAGCACAGAATAAGTCAATACTTCTAAACCTGGGACTTACCAGTGTCTACTACATCATTACCTGCAAAGTCAGCTTCTCAGGGAAGTATAAGCTGGTTATTATTGCTATTTTTTAAGTCTGTGTGAAGTTCACTGAATCCAAGTCCAGCTGTTATTAGGAAGTGTGAATAGTTGTGCAGGAAGTTGGAAATATAAAGTGCTGGAGTGTGAACAGGAAGAGCTGCCTTCAAAATATGTGCTCACCACCGAATACATGTGCTGAAAATAACATTTTAGACTTTATGGTTCTTCAAAGGCCGAGTGTTGAAAGGCTCCAGCTCGAGAGAGGGGCTGATGAGGGGCATTTGGGCCCAATCTGTGCAGGACTGGGCTGTTCTGCTGATAAATGCACTCGTTGGGGCAGAAAGGTGCTTCTCCTTCGTGTGGAACTGGGGCTGGAGCTGTGGTTTACTTGCTGCATTTCCACTTCGTGAGTACTTTTGGATATCAATCTGACAGGGAATTCACTTACAGATAAGGGCTTTATAGGCGACATATCAATATTCTGCAGAACGAAAAGCTTCACGTGCTGCTGCGACGTTTTCAGAATTAGTTTTGGTCTGGCAAGGCTTGGTGTTTGGAAAATCCAAAACTCTGTGAAAGAGGGGAGGGATTCAGTCGTGCAGAGTTTTTCCAATGTGGAAAACGGGCCTTCAGTTTTCAATTCAATAAAAATTATGATGTTGATGCTTATAGGTTGCTGACATTAGCATATAGGATGGGTTTTTTTTGTGGCATGGGAGACAAAATTAAAATGAGTAATTGTTGTAGAGAACCTAAGACTCTATGATCCTTGTGGGTCCCTTCCATCTTAGGGTATTGTATGATTCTAAAAACCTTGGAGCTTAGAGTTTCCCATTATTCCAGTTTTTCTCATTTTTTTAGGTTTATGTATTGGTAATATTTTTTATATCACATGGCTTTATTTTAAGGAAAATTCTGTTGGAATTCAGTATTTTATTGTCTTTAGACCTATTCTTTCCACCAGAATAAGGTTTTAATAACTTCTAGGAGGAGCTGAAAGGTGCAGCCTCCTTGTTACAAAGGATCTGACCAACGTCCTCTGGACAATCTTCCCGCAGTGCATTCCAGCATCCCTGCCTGGCTGTGATGTTCCTGCCCCTGTGACAGCGTGGCAGGAGGGAATGTGTCAGGACATCAGTTAATCACACTTACTGTGTGGCACATTAGCATGAGCTGTCACTGGGGGACTGTGTTAATGCACCAGGCTGTGAGCCGGGGCAGCACGTTCCCTTCTGTGATTCCCAGTCAAAGGAGCTGTAATTTCCGAGAGAGGAGCAAAACAAAGAGGCAACAATGTCTTCAGTTGCTGCATCCAGGCTCCTGAGAACCTGCTTGTCAGGACACAAAGAGCTGCCTTCACTTTCACAGGATGCTGAGGTGGTTTTTTTGTTCCTTCCATTAAAACTTCATAAATCTTCTTGAAACCACCAGAAATGGGCTGAAAGAGGTGAGGTGGTGAGAAGTTACCTGGTCCATCCCTTTTCCTGGCAGAATCACCTACAACAGTTTAGCTAAAAATTTTTTTGTTTAATCATCATTGATTTTTAATATTGCGTCAGCTTCCTCTCTAGAAAGTCCTTAAATTAGATTTTGGTGAAATCACGAATTATAAGAGGGAGTAAATCACAGTGGTTTCTATCTTATAAAGAATTCATATACTCTATAAACTTCCTGTAAGGTTCAGCACATCACTTGCAAATCAGGTGCAAAGTTGTTGCTGAAAGCTGTGTGTGCACAGAGCCAGCCAGCAATTCCTCCTGTGTCCTAAATTAATGAGTGGTCACGTGCCACAGGCTGTGGAGCAAGTGCAATTTCCAAGCTACCTTTTTTCTCTAATTTATTGAGAGATAGTTTGTCTTTTATATCAGGTCAATCAAAAATACGAAGCCTCAGCAGGAGGGTACAAAGGGAGATGCTGAAGGCTTGTACCTTCTCAGACTCCTCCTAGTGATGACAACCAATTTAGATGCTTGTGATGATTTTCTCAGCAATCTCTTGTCTTGTGTATTTTGATCAGTGCTTGATGCAGTTAATGCCAGTTTGACATTTGAAATATCAGCTGGAATGAATGTTCCCTTGAGATGAATACCAACAATTTCTCCTTTCCTCAGCTTTGGTGCAGGCTGCCTCCTGACTCAGACCCTCACCCTGCTGTAGTGTTCATTCAGGTTTAGAAGGTGATTGTTACAACAAGAAAAGTTCTAGGGTTTAATTGAAAGAAATATTTTAACCACTAAAGTGCAGTGATGGTAATATAAGAGCCATCTCACTGAAATGCTCACTATTGGCCTGATTCTTATATCTTATTAATAAAAGTCAAAGACAATTGTTTGAATGGAGTTGTCAGAAACTTGCACCAAATTTGGGGTCAGACAAGGAAAATCTTAGACTATCCCTATCTATCTGTTGATCAGAAATTGCAAATGTGTTTCAGCAGAGCATACTGACTTAGTAAGGCTGATGGCACTAAGTGCAGCTAAGAAATTGATGTTGAATTGCTTTTTATCATTGTAGGCCTCAAATTGCTTTTGATGAATATGCAGCCATGCCCATATGGAAGGGGAAATAGCTTTTTGAAACTATACCTGATGAACTTGGGGATTGGAACTAGATGATCTTTAAGGTCCCTTCCAACCTGGGTCATTCTGTGATTCTGTGAATATCTGCAAAAATCTGAATTTAAGTCAGTATTGTTTTACTTGTCCTTTGTCTTCAGCATGTCACCACAGTACAAAAAGAAGCTCTAAGTCTAAATATGATCAGAAGTGATTTTTTTTTTCTCCTCTAAAATTTTCAGTAGACTGTGAGTTTTCATTGATGGCACTTGACTGTCACAGCAGAAATACAAACAGCAGATGCCTCAGGACAACTGTGCAGCTTTACAGCAACAAAAAAAATATTGTTTGCACAGTTAAAATAACATGGAAGTGCCACTAGATTTATTCATTTATTGATTAGTCAAAGTGGGAAATGAGAAGCTGTGGTACAACCTGGAGTTTGGCTGCCTTCCCCTTGGAGGAGAGCTGGGGTGCATCTCGATGTCGGTGTGCAGTGATGCTTCTTTGGACACCAGAGTGTGTAGGACTTTTATTTGGAGGTGTTCCTGCCTTGTGGAGTGTCTAAAGAGTCCACTGGGCTGTAGCAGACACAGATGAAGTCTGATTTGAGTGCTGAACGGAAAAGAAAATCGATTGAATGGTTGACATTGATTCTTCAAAATCAACCAGTAAGAGATGGCTTTTATCTTTGTGCTGGCACATGTGTTATGGATGCAGGTTCATGCTTGTTAGATAATCACTGTGTTTTGTTTCAAACTCGTAACAGAAAATGTCTGTTCACAAAGGAAAGCCTGTGCAAAGGGGCTGCTGAATCTGGTTGGTATTTAACCTGAGAAGAGGCAGATGCCATTTCATTTTCAAATGTAGCCTGGGTGAGGTGAGAGCACCGGAGAGCTGTCGTGTCTTGTGGAGTTTTGGTTGTCTGGTTTTGGTCCTGTGTAAGTACAGCCCTTCAAACAGCTCATGTTCTGTCTTAAAACTGTTGTGAGTGTGGGACTGCAGTTGATCTACGAGCTGTCTGTTAAATCATGAGGGTCTTGGCGTGGCCAGGAGAAGGAAGGCTACTGTGCTCTACTACCAAAGCACCTCTTGTGAGACAAGATGCTGAGGCTTAGCTGCCTAAAAATACTCATAACAATCTGTAACTGAAACCCTGAGCTATGGAATGGCTTGTATGGAAATAATGTTTTTTTGAATTAGCCATTATGAATTCTTGCATGTGGGATGTTTTGTTTTAGGGAACTAGCAGAGTGAGTAACACAAGTTTTAAAAACAGCCCAGCCCTGTTCCCAGCCTTCACTGGTGTTTCTGCAGTTGCTAGCCCTGGGTAGGATTTGTTAGTGCTTGATTGATGGTGAGAGAAGTACAGTGTGAGAAAAAAACTTCACCGGAAGCTGGAACTTTAATTTTTACAGCACAGAACATCGGGGTGTTATTCAGACTTTTAATTCATTGTAGCAAACTTTATGTCTGTTAACCCCAATTGAGCTTCATCTTTCTGGAGAGACATTTCCATTTGTCTGAGCCTACAGACACTAATGCTGGGATAAAAAACATTGTCTATCCCATCTAGTTAAAATAGGAGAGAAGATTTATCTGGATATAAGATGAATAGATAAGTCTGTGGATGGACGTTTTTGTGAAGTAATTAGCATTAAAGTATTTAATTGCACATATGCTGTGCTAACAATTAAAGCAGGTCTAAACCTTCAGCAGTGTGCAGCTGTCAGGATGCAGTGAGCACCAGTGTTTTCCCTGAAAAAGTTAGGCAGGCTCAACCTACTGAAAAATAATCATTTCCATATGATCCTGTTCTCACAGACTCAGCACTTACACAGGTGCTGTAGGGAAGGATTAATGGCAACTAAATAGTTTGTGGAGCAGAAACCAGCCCGGAGAGGGATGAGGGCTGTCTCAGTGGGGGTGATCCATGTTTGAAAACAGGGAGGCGTGCTTTAGGCAGAGTTTACATAAACTAGTGGTGTCAAGTTGCAAATATGCCATTTAAACCTGGAAGGATGGGCTGTGTGTTTAAAATATTGCATGAACTGCCTAAATGTTGAGTTAATTTTGAGGTCATGTCAAGTAATACATATTCATGGCCAACTAATTTTGGAAAAAGGAGAACAAACGCAAGGAAATGTAAATGTAGGCTTAAGGCTTTATGCAGAATTCTGAGTCTTGCTGAGTGGCTTTTAAGGAAATGCCTCTGAAATGTAGTGCCATTAAGTGTTTGCTTACACCCAGGCTTGGATTGTTTTAATTAAGAAGGTGAAAGCTCTGTGTAAACAAACACTTGTGTTTGAAAAGGATTTCGTTGGTATGGCTGGGTTATATACATTTCATGGTCTGCTAACGCAACAAGTGCTTTCTGAAGAGAGCAACACTGTCAAGAAATGACTCAAATTGGGTTTTTTGTCGGGTTTGAGTGACACGGCTTGATGGATTCCAAGCTGAAGGGATGCACAGCTCCAGGGAAGTCTGAGCAAGCTTCACTTCCCCGACACCCGCAGACTGGAATGCAGTTGTAACTCGTGGAGCTCACGCCTTGGCTGCTCACAGATGTGATAAATGTTCGTTTTATTGAGTTAACTCCCAGCTGAAAGCTTTGATTTTCTTTCCTCATCAGGACAGAGCGTTGGTGAGCTACTTAGCCGCAGCATTTCTTTCAAAACAAAGCCATTTTTGCTATAGCTGTGGAAACCAAACAGTGCTTTGCCTGAGACTGGTGCAAAGCTGTCTTCCTGTGATGGGCTGGCACCACGCTGTAGTGTCTCTCTGTTTTCCCTTAGTTTTTCAGTGTAGACAAGGCACAACTGTTCGCCTGACGTTTTTCTTGAAAAATGTCCTGATAGTTTCTGATAGTTGCCAAAACGTGTTATTTTTAGCATGAACTTTTGCAGTCACTCAGTTAATGTCCCTATCTATGAAATTTTGATGGTACAGAATTCATTCGTCGCGGCTGAAATGAATTAGTTGTGTTCTTGTCCACCTCGTGATCTCCTTTAAAATCCAGAACTGGAGTTACAGGAGGATCAGGTTACTGTTGAATATGAAAATGTTGTGTTATCCCTACTTTTCTGTAATCTAGCAGTTTATTTATTACCTTCTGCAATATATACTCTCCTTTTCCATTTATTTGGAAGCATCCAGCTCAACTCTACTTGCTAAATCATTCAGATGCCTAGGAAAAGGAAAACTTGAGTGCTGCCTTCCTATTTCTATAACAAAAACTGGTGGAGCCTCAGGCTATGGATGTGAGCAGTTGTCATTTTGACCACTAAGATACACAATGAGTTATATGAAGTCTTAAAACAAAAAACCTCCACAACCAAACAAGCCCAACTCCATGCATCTGTAATAAGTCTTTTCAACTCTCACTTTCTTGATTTGCCCTTAGACTGACATTATTGTCAAGCTCTAATGGAGAAGGGGAAATCTTAACAGCTTTAAAATCACACAGTGCTGTCTGCTGTGTGACCTTTTTCCAGTTGATGGTTCAATTTATTTAGGTGATAAAGAAAACACTGAGGCATGTGAAGTCTATCTTCTTGACAGATGTGAGCTTACTGAAACTTTTCCCTCATCCTTTTCTCCTTCCCCACATTCACGGTCAGCCTTTTGTTTTTATAAAGTGATCCATATATTTTTCTTTTGAGATTTAAATGCTTTCTAATCTTTCCAAGGCTTCCAGAACTGCATCTGGCTGTTGAGGGTATGGAAAGGCAGATGGACTGATGGTTGTGGAGATGTTCTGAGTGAAAGATGTTTGCATTTTGTGTGAAGTGATGCATGGCTTGGTGTGAAGTGTGAGAGCTTGGTCAGGTCTGTGAGGTTATTTTTCTAAATGCCATTAAATATGGAAAAAGAGGAAATGGCCAGTATTGGTGAGCCACAGTAGCTGATAAACCTGATCTAGTGGGTGGCATCCCTGCCCCTGCAGAGGGGTTGGAATTAGATGATATTTAAGGTCCCTTCCACCCTAAGCCATTCTGTGATTCTGTGATAAAGATTCGTTGTAAAACATGCTCAGAAGTTTTCCTGAAATTATGATTAAAACTTTCAAGATTGCTGCTAAAAGTGTTTGTTATTGTTTGATGTTCACCAGTGATTGGTGTGAGGTTCTGTTTCAATATTACATTACATCTGCCAGTCAGTAAAAAATATTATTTATTGAAAGAGACTTGTCTTAACTTCTGCTCTTACTAGAAGGACACTAAACATCTCGCAGAGGTTCAGGCTGCTGGTGGTCTGCAGCTGCTGCTTGGGGGATATGGTCGACTTGTGCCACCCCTGGGAACAAGGAATTGCAATTCCTGTGAAGTTAAATTGTTCGTTTCACTCTTTCCTCTCAATTTCCAAGAAATCTTGAGTTGAAGTTTGTTCCCATTCAGGAAGCTTTGCACTGAAATGCCAGCATTTTATAAGGCATTGTGGGAGTGCTGGTATCAGACTTTCCAAATTATTTTGGACTGATGCTGTTCTTTAAATCCCCATTTTTTCCCCTCTTATTCTGAAATACTCCTTTACCCCAAGAGCAAAAACTTCCAGGCAATGTCAGAGCTGCATATCATGGGTTTTCTCTGTCAGTAATATGTTAAATGAAAGGTGCATTAGTAGGATTTTTATTGAGTATCCTGTTGGAATAAGTAGGTTCTGTCATGCACTACTGACTCATTTCAATTGGAATACCACAGTTCAGTAAAAGAAAATAATTGAGTCATGGGTTTCTTACTTAAAGTGTGTCTGATATCATCTTTTGCAATAAAATTTTATGAGGGTGAAATGAATTTAGAAAGCTGATTTAATATGGACAGCTCTTTTCCTCTTGTGCTGGGGTGGCTCTTTGAGCTTGAGAAGAAAATGGCAGTTTTGAAAATATTTCCAATAGACAGGCATTATTGGATTAGAAATATCAATATCTATAGTTAGATATTTTCTCCTGGGTTTTGCCATGCTGTCTTGTGTGCAGACAGTCTGTTGGGTAAGCGCACCCTGGTTTGCTTCAGATAATTTTATCTGTGTTAGCTCAAACCACTAATTTAAATTTTTCAGTGAAGCTGGTAGGTTTTTACATATATATATATTTTATTTTTTTTTTCCCCTGAACTGAATTAGGAAATCTTTCTCCATCCTGGTGTCTGAACAGATCAGTGCCAATAGGAGCTTCCAGAGAAGGAAAGCTGATGAGCAGATGAGAGCAGTGACCTCTGTCAGTCAGACTGCGTTTTTCAGGAAGGATGTGAACTGAGACCACCTGAAACTTTATGAAGAGATCCATGGCCTCATGCAGTCCTGTCTGAAGCAGCAGGACATCACTGATATAAAAATGCCAGCATTCCCATGTACTTTTGTGCCGGTGAAGTGACATCTTTGCCAGCGTGATACTTTGCTGAGAGAAGGCAGACAGGACTAAAATAAATGGTAATGGCAGAAGAGCGTTTTCTTCCTGGCGCCTTGAATTTTATCAGAACTTAAGCCTTGGTTTGAAGGAAAAAAAAACCCCAAACAAACCAAAACCCAAGACAAAACACACAACCAAACAGTTTATTTGTAGAATTCTTGGTTAAATTTGCCTCTGTGGGCCCTTTTGGGCAGTGCCAAGTACTAAGAATCTTTATACAAGCCTGAACTAGTGATTAATATAAATGCTAGTGGTGTAAAAGCTGTGTGTATTTGACACTGGACTATACCAGCTCTGGTACCAACCTCTCAGCAGGGCCCTTTACTGAGGTGCTGCAGCAGTTCCACGGGTGTAAACACACACCCACAGGTATGTGAAATCTCCAGGTCGGTGGTGTTAGATCTCACTATTGCCCTACATTTGCTGACACTGTCCTAGTCTGGATTAGCCAAACATTTATCTCGTGGTTTTGTCTCTGGTGTTGTATTGATGCAGAAGGTTCAGATCCTGTTTATGAGCCTCTGCGCTCACTTTAGTCCCTCCTCTCTTCCTGGGAGGAATTTTGGCAGAAAGGGGGTTGACCAGGAGGAACAAGAAGGGCTGCAAAGGAGAGGAGCTTGTCTTGGGACCTCCGTAAAGATTTCAAACAGGGTGTTGGAAGCAAAGGAGAGCCTGGCTTTGCACTACAGAAGCAACAGGAGTTTGGAAGAGTTGGTTTTAATCCTTTCATTTCCTTGCTCCTCCAAATTGTTTCTCTCCCCCTGTCTTCCTGATCCCTCTGTTACAAAGCAGGGACTCTTTCTTGGCATCAGTGTGCATCTTCCAGTGATTTCTGGGAGCTTAGGGTAAGGCTTTTGTGAGGAATTTGGAGCTCAGCTGTCTTCGTGCATTACCAGCACATTTTCCTGAATTGAGCTCACTCCCCTGCACGTGTGACTTATGTCAGGGTTGGCAGGAAGTTGCAGCCCTGGAAGCGGGATGGATGCAGGTATCCTGTCCTACTGAGCTGCTTGAGTGCACCAGTGTGAACCAGTAAATCTGCAGAGAAACAAGGGATCTCTGCAGTGGCAGGTGATGAAAGTGGCCTGGACACGGGTGCAATTGTGACGTGTAGAAATGAAACTTCTGGGTTAGAGTTTCTTCTTGGTTTTGCTCTTTTTGTTGTTTGTTTGTGGTTTTTTGTTTTGGGGTTTTTTTTCCCCTCCTCCTTCTTTCTAGGTTTTTTTTTTTCCTTGCAGAGTAATCACTGCCCTTTCTCATATCCCACCCCAGAGGAAGTGGGAATTTCAGCAGAGTAGCATTGGGGTTTTTCTAATACTTTGCCGCTTCTGTTGGTCTCTGGAAGTTCCCAAAACTACCCCAAGAACCTCTCCTCTTGTCTTCCTAGTGAAAAAAACTTTGATATCCAGTAGCATCCGTCCTGTTCAGCAGCAAGTTCAGTTCAGCCTGGGGACTTTGATCTGCATTGTTCTAGCCAGTCTTGTCCTATTTGTTTAGAATTGCATTCATCTTTGTTTACTAAGGCTCATAAATGGTAACATTTCCTCCAGGAATGTGGGTGTTGCTGTTGATGTTCACGTTTTGTCAGAGGAAGACAGTGCTATGTGTTTTCCACTTTTTTCAAAAAATTATATTAGTTTGAAAATATTACACATATTGTTAAAAAAAAATTAAATATAGAAGTAACTCCTGTATAGAACAGGGGTAATAATTCTTCTGCCCCTCATGTAGGGGCGGTAGAGTTTCCTGAGAGGAGTTGAGAAATGCAAGTTATCATTGCTGGATTTCCTCTTCCTGCACAGACACAGCGTTTGGCTGACACGCTGTGAAATGTGTACCAGTTATCAACATGTTTTCAGCTTCAAGGGTCGTTCAAAAATTCCTTTTCTCAGCTGTTCTGGGGGGGGGAAAAAAAAATAAATTATAGAGACCATTGACACCAGAAGGATCTGTCATGACAGTGTTCTCTACGTTTTTGTTTAGAGCCTTTGCAAGGAGGCTACTGAAATATTAATGGCTTTCTGCTTTGTGAGACACCACATTGCGGTAGCGAGAGCTGAGTATCCTTTCTGTCTTCCCAAAACACACGTGGTTTAGATGCCTTTCATATATTTTAATACAAAGTGGCTGGTTGAGTGGTCCGTGTTCCCCCAGAGGAGCCAAAACTCACTTCATGGATCAAGAAAACAAAGGGCTATAAGGCAATTTACCATTCAGGCTATTGTGGAGGAGGGTGATTTAAAACGTTGTAGTGGCTTGGAAAAAAGAAAAACCCAGAGCAGTGATTGAAAGGCTTGAAATGAGCGAGTTAATGTGACAACTCTCCTTTTCCTCCAGTCTGTTGCAGAGGTGATCATGCACAGTTAATGTCTCCTGTGGAGCTCTGGTACCTGTTTGCAGGACTTGCTTTGAAATTAAGAATGAGACATCATTTATTTAATAGACAGCATTAAAGAATGACTTTCTGATGAAGCAAGTTAGGTGTTAAACACTTTTCAGGTGAACCATTTACTTATGTAATTATCTCTCATTTACATTATAATAAATGTTTCTCCAGGGAGTTTAGCCAATCATGAAATGCAATTAATTTTCAAATGCTCTTCAGCAACAATTGAGACACTAGAGACCGAAATCCCTCGTCAGTGTGTACATTTTTAAACTTCCCTGCTAAAGGGAAGCTGTTTCAGCTCAGCTGATCGTGCAGTTGTTAAATTCTAGGATTTTTAAGTGTTTTATATGTGCCTGTCACTGCAAGTCTGGAGTGCTGTGCTCGATACCCAGCTTGTGTAAGCCTGGTATCTCCCCTTAGTTTCCAGAGCATTGAGTAGGCTCAGGATGCTGTTCCTGAACTTAAGCCTAGGACTTGGTGAAGATGGAGGAGTTCAAATGCTCTTGGTTTCTGTCACAGATTCCAGTTGCTGTATGATACCAGCTGGAGCACGTAGCCAGCTGTTTTGTAGTTTGTCCATATATAAAATGGGAGTAACACAAATCTCGTGTCTCTAAGGTGTGTGTGGAGATGTGGGAGTGCAAGCAACTGGTTGGTGATTGTGGACAGCAGTCTAAACATCATGCTCCTTAAGGTTACTTAATTCGCTTTCTAACGAAAATGTTAGAGTTGCTTTTGAGCACTTAGTGTGCTAATAAGATAAAATAATCTGTGGAATTCCTCCTTCTACAACTGTATTTGGTTCAACAGCTTAGAAAGCTTTTCAAGAATGGATGAATTTTGCTGCAGCCTTCAGTTTTCAGGCTAATTGCTGCTGTGGCTGGAGTAGGGATCTCCATTTGAATGGAGCTGGATTTTTAAGAGTGAACAGGAGCAGAGTGATGTTTTTAGCCCTTGCCTACGCTGAGCAGACCTGTTTCTGCAGCTGGCTCTGGTTTTCTTGCTGTTAAGCCTTGGGCCCTAGTGCAGATACTGTTCCAGCCACGCTGGATTGCAGGGGACAGATGGGCTTGGGTAGGGAAGGGCTTACAGCCGCTGCGGAGGCTTCCAGCCCCGGGCGTCTGCAGATCCGAAGCTGTGGAACCTGCAAATCTCACGTATTTAGAGGCTGAAGAGGAGGAAGAGCTTTTATCCTTTCATGCTTGTAAAATCCAATGTAGGAAAGCTCTTGCCAGTGATACTCTCTCTTCATAGCAAACAAATAAAACCACTTTGGTTGAATTTGTGCATTTTCCTGAGGCTTTCTCTTCGGCCGGGGGTAAAGAGGAAAGGAGGCTTTATTTACAGATGTTGCTTTCAGAATGAGCCTGGCATGATGATATTATCTGTAAATACATCTTTGGGCATCAGACATCTTTCCATTTATTTAGAAATACGAGATAAAGATTGTCTGACATGGGAATGAATGCTAGAGAAAGTCCTGTGCTCCGTTTTGTTGCCTCAGAGTACATACGCAGTTTAAAATGAGTCCGTATCTGCTGTTATATCACCCTGTTGCTTCCAGCAGAATACTCGCATTTTGATTTTGACCTACAAATTTTGGTACTCGCTGTTTACACTGACCTCTATATGTAGGAGACCAGAATGCTTCTGCCTCGTTTGTGGATGTGTCTCTGACACCGAACCTGGTGGGATTTGGGTCCGACCTCCATGAGCTGTTTGGGTGTTCCCTGTAAATACAGGGCAGCCCGTGGGTTTCAGCAGCGTGGATTTTGTAAGCACCTACACACAGATCACAGTCAGATCATTATGTTGATCTAAACCATTTTGTAATCCTCTACAATCTGGGTTTAGAGACTGTTATTAGTGTCACAAATAAAAGCTTGTGACTTCTTTAGTTCTCAGGATAAAAGAAGACGTGTACTATCAGAGAATTACATATTAAAAGTAAAGCAACATAAACATGTGGGAATTTGAGGATAGTTATCCCACTTTTCGTGACTGAGCCCTGAATTGACACTGTTGCAAGAGAGAAATTGATTAATTTTGATTTCATAGTTGACCATGTACTGAAGAAGCTGAGTTAAACCACGAGGATAAGACATGAGTTTTAAAAATCTTTCTTTCTCTATCACTTGAAGCTTTAAACATGGCTCAAAGAAGTGTATTTTATTTGTTTGTTTTTTTTTTTAAACTGAACGTACAGGAAGGAAACCCCTATTTGCCCTGGTGGGTCACGGGTTTGGAGATAGAAATGCATAGAAAGGTACTTGAGAGATCTGTTTTCTCACAAACTATTTTCTAAGCTCAGGAAAAGCCTCTTCAAAATGATCCCGATAGAAAGTGATTCCAACTCTTGTTACATTCCTGTGTGTAATGGATATCTTGCCATTACAGACACAGGCAGCTCCCAGCCTCCATCACCGGGAGCGCCGGCAGGGAGGGTGTGGGAAGCACAGTTGGCATCTCTGATGGGTGCAGCTCGCTTTGGCCTGGACTCTGTGGGGTGATCGGACGTTGCCTCTGCCCTGCATCCCGCTCCTGATCCCCTGCTGCTGGGTGTGTGCCCGCAGGTACCTGAAGGAGTTCCGCACGGAGCAGTGCCCCCTGTTCGTGCAGCACAAGTGCACCCAGCACCGGCCCTACACCTGCTTCCACTGGCACTTCGTGAACCAGCGCCGCCGCAGGTCCATCCGCCGCCGCGACGGCACCTTCAACTACAGCCCCGACATCTACTGCACCAAGTATGACGAGACCACGGGAATCTGCCCGGAAGGAGATGAGTAAGTGAAGGACTGCACCCTGCTTTTCAGGCATTAGGCTTTTGGGATCAGTCCAGGTGATGATTCCGGCCAGTTCTTGTGGAGATGAGGCAAGTCAGCAGTAAAGCAGCTTTGTCACAGACGTAACATGAGACGAGATGTAAAAGCTGTAACAGCAGTCTGTGTGCTCCAGGCCTGCTAAGGATGACTTAGATGGGAATTTGGCTCTTGGGAATTCACTGTCTTTGGCGTCTTCAGCAGAACTCAGGTGGGAAAAACAGCTCAGTGACAAAAAAACTCTGTTCCTGTAAGTCCCTGACTCTCAAGTAACAGCTCTTGCTCACTAGCAGGGTAACTTAGTTTTTCACAGATAGAAGAAAAAAAGGAGGAGCTTTGTCCTCTAGTCTGCCCCCTGAGTTATCTGTCCCCAGCTTTTAAAAACATACCAGTTTATTTTGTCTTCTGGAACTTTAAAGAAGGCAGTAGGGAAATGACAAGTACCCAGAATAAGGCAACATGAGGAAGAGTTTGGTTTTTTTGGGTGTTCTCTCCTGATGACTATGATAAGTTTAACTGGGGCAGAGTTGCAAGTGTTTCTGCTGTGCATGTGGCAGACCCCAGCAATTAAGGGGTTAACCCAGTGATATAACTTTAACCATGTGACAGATATGGAAGAATAAATAGTGTAGCCAAACTGTGGTCAAATATGGGGAGTGTTTTATGTAGAGATGTTGTAAAAAGATGGAATTTCAGTTCCCTTTCATGGTGCCAGTATAAACACACAAAAATGCTATTTATTGGGAAAACAGTATTTTTTTTTCTTTTTTTTTTTTCCCCGATTAAGTAAAGTTTTTGTTACTAGAGCAGAATGAAATAGTCCCTCAGACCGAAGCTTCAATTTCAATACTTTCTTCCTTGTTAGAAGAGATCTGGAAAAAACTGGAAGTGGGATATTTGTGGGCTTTGGCTTCTAGATCACTGGTTGATATCTGGCTTGCACTCAGTGAATGAAAGCAGTTGTCATCTCAGAACTCTTGCTGATTTATATTTTTAGCTTGATGCTGCAATATCTAAACTTTGCCTATTCCATTTTTTTATTTTTTTTTAAATTGTCAGGATAGCTTGTTCCTTCTCTGCCTAAGAGGGGAAATAAAACACAAGTTAAAATGATAAGTGTTGTAATTCTCCTTTCTTGTCCCATGCTCTGCATAAAGGCTGCATCTCTAGGTGCATCAGCAGGAAACAGTAACAGCACCAAGTCTAGATGGGCTGCTGAGGAAATGGTATGTGAGGTCCCTTCAATCCCAGCCAGTACCTCAGGACACCTTGGCAGTGTCCTTGCTCTTTTCCAGTCCCTGGCAGTCACTAGACCAGAACCATAAGGATCTGCTGGCTTAATAATCCAGTGGTCTTTTTGGGAGGGGAAACTACATCCTGTGCAGTGACAGGTTCGGGAGTTCTCTGTAGCACTGGGACAGCATAAAAGAAGGGGCAGAGTTAGCAAAGGTGTTGCCAGCTGCAGTGTCCTGACTCACATCAGCAGTGTGTCTTCTGGTGGTGTCGAATCCATCACCCGCGTGACTAAACTTTGTTCTTCCCCCCCTTCCCTCCCTCAGGTGTCCCTTCTTGCATAGAACTACTGGAGACACAGAGAGGAGGTATCACTTACGCTACTACAAAACTGGAATCTGCATCCATGAGACAGACTCCAAGGGAAACTGCACGAAGAACGGAGTCCACTGCGCGTTCGCTCATGGGCCCCATGACCTGCGCTCGCCGGTGTACGACATCAGGTGGGGGCAGGAAGTGAACTGTTATGGAAATGAACTGTTAAATCATGTTACAACTGATTTTATAGCAAACAGACCCGTGTCTGCCTTCCCCTTACCACATAAGCTCATGCTTTGGAAAGCAGCGCAGGGAAAAGAGGGAGTGGAGGTTGGGGCTCTCTGTGGAAAAGGTAATTTCTGTACCCAAATGAAAAGTGAGGTGGTTGAAGGACAGTACTGCTTCAGCATGAAATGGAGTGATGATGAAATATCCCTTCCTAATAAGGCAAATCTACAAAATCTCTAGGGAGGATTGTCAAAATGGGGGAAGGGATCACACTTTGGAATTTCATGGGGGAGTCAAAATAGTGCATCTGGAATTCCCAGGGAATTAAGTTGGTTTTTTTTTATTACAGTTGCTGTTCAGCTAAAGATATTCTGACAAAAAAATGCATGACTGAAATGCACTCACTTAGGAAATGCCCTAGTGTGTCAGTTTTTATGCACACATACCTGACTCTTCATCTGCTCAGTCTGTTCATTTAACTCTGTCCCCAAAGGGAGCTTCAGGCCATGGAGGCTTTGCAGAATGGTCAGACAACATCTGAAGGAGGCATAGAGGGTCAGTCTGCGGTCGCTGCCAGCCATGCCATGATAGAGAAAATACTCAGTGAGGAGCCAAGGTGGCAAGGTGAGTGTCACTTAGGATATGTGGGGCTGGCAAAGTCTGGTTTCTCTGGGGTGCTTGCTTCTGTCAAAAGCTTTTGTATAGTAAATACAGATTGTGGTCATCTCCCACTGACTGGTTGCTTGTTTTGCAGATACAACGTATGTGTTGGGAAATTACAAGACAGAGCAATGTAAGAAACCCCCCCGGCTCTGTCGCCAGGGCTATGCCTGTCCCTACTACCACAATAGCAAAGACAGAAGAAGAAGTCCAAGAAAACACAAATACAGGTACTGTGATCCTGGATATGCTACTTCCCAGCTGGGTGGTGCAGTGTATTGGAAATCTGTGATGAAGGAGCCAGGATTTTGACCACTAGATAGTTGTTTTTAGCGTATCTCCAAGGCAGGAGATGTGATGGGCTGTTATTTCTCACTGGGAGAAGGATAACAAACTAAACAAGGAGTTTTCCTGTATATAGGAACCAGTGTCTCTAACAAATGAATTGTTAATCACATTACAACTCTGATTTTATAGCAGACAGACCTGTGTCTGGCTTCCCCTTCCCGCATAAACTCCTGCTTTAGAAAGCAGCACAGGGAAAAGAAAACAAAAGGAAGTTTTAATCCCCATCTAGAAACAAACTCACACAACAGTGTTTTCATGGTAAAGGATTCAGAATCATCAGGCTGCTTGTTGTGTGTGCCTGGTGATGGGGATCATGAGGCACGGGGTGAGCAGGACTGTAGCTGGACATGCATTCCTAACCAGCTGCTAAAGGCTCTGCTTTTGAGGCTCCAGGGTGTTCTGTCACTCAGCTGTCGCTGGATTTTTCAGCGTGCTGTGTCTCCCTGAACGCATTTCATCCAAATTATAGGCCCTCATTTCCTCCAACACAACAGAGCTTTTGTTGTGGTCTCAGTGGGGCTTTTCCTTAGTTCCTTTTTGAAAAACATAGGAGCAGACCAGAAAGCCAGGAGAGAAAATGCCATGGATGTTCTCGCTTCCCTTCCCCACCCCCAGCATTCACAGAAATTTTTTTGAATTGGCACTGAAATTCTGTATTTAAAAAAATTAAACAGACAGAGACCAAAGGAACATTAATCCCAACACTTTCAGGAGGAACAGGAACACTAAGGCAGTCTTCAGGCAGCAGCTGTGTGCTTTCTGCCCCTGCCTGGGCCCTGTGGGAGGGGAAGAGGTGAAAGCTTCTCCCCTCCAGATCTCCACTCCCGTGTTTTCCCCACCCCCAGCTGATGTGGCTCCTCTCATGCCGGCTGTGCTGGTGCTGCTATCTGCTTCCCTCTGCTGTTGTTTGAGGGAATGGTTAAGAGCATAAAGAGCAGGGGAAGTAGGTCACGGCAGAAATTCAGATCTAGAAAAAAAAGGACCGTTCCTGTATGGGAGAAAGAAAACGGACTTGCCTTTTCCCCGGTGACCTGACTCAGCCTCTTTTCCACATGGCCACACTATAAACCTGGAAACATACTGCTGTAAGGGTATTATGTGTTTTAGGATTAGCCAATTAACTTCTTAGCTTTCTATGAAGGTGCGGTTCCAAAACAGAAACCAGACCCAGCCTCTCTGACACTAATCACATCAGCTGCTAATATTGTTAAGTTGTGTGTGTTGGTTCAAGTTGTATTCTGTTTCAAATAGAGAATTAAGCCATGTTTCTTTCATTGGGAAACTGGAAGAAGGGGAAGAAGATGCAGTAGCAGCTGGGTAGGGGCTGGGGAAGCAGCAGCCAAGGTACAGCTGAGGGTGGGCAGCCAAACCTGCCCCCTGATCAGAGAATTTTAGCATCATAGGATGGTTTGGCTTGGAAAGGACCTTAATGATCATCTAGTTTCAACCCCCTGCCATGGGCAGGGACACCTTCTATTAGACCAGGTTGCTCCAAGACCCGCCCAGGCTGGGGCCAGGGACCTGTCCCAGACCTGCCAGGGATGGGGCAGCCACAGCTTCTCGGGGCAGCCTGTGCCAGGGCCTCACCACCCTCACAGGGAATGATTTTTTCCTTGTATCTAATCTAAATCTACTATCTTTTGGTTTAAAGCCATTACTCTCAGTCTTGCCACTCCAGGCCCTTGTCTAAAGTCCCTCTCCAGCTCTCTTGGAGCCCCTTTAGGCACTGGAAGGGACTCTTAAGGTCTCCCCAGAGCCTTCCCTTCTCCAGGCTGAACAACCCCAACTCTCCCAGCCTGTGTCCATAGTGGAGGTGCTCCAGCACTTGGAGCATCTTCGTGGCCTCCTCTGGACTTGCTCCACCACGTCCATGTCCTTCCCATGCTGGGGACCCCAGAGCTGGATGCAGCTCCAGGTGGGGTCTCAGGGCAGCGGAGCAGAGGGGGACTCACCTCCCTCCACCTGCTCAAAGTAATGAAAGCACAAAGCTCATCTGTGAGTCTGATGTATTCTCCTGCTGCCTTATTTACACAGATCTTCACCATGTCCCAGTGTGAAACACGGAGACGAGTGGGGAGATCCCAGTAAGTGTGAAAATGGAGACTCATGCCAGTACTGCCACACTCGCACAGAACAGCAGTTCCATCCAGAGGTACAGTAACCTCCTTGCTCCGTTTGGTAGTTGATAGAAAAGCCAAAAGCATTCCAGTCTTATGAAATAAATTAGTGTGCCAGGTGGGAGAACATGTGGGCTGCTTGTAGTGTAGTCCTGGGATACAGAGAAACTGCATATTGGGAGTAAGCTGAAATTCAGCTGCCTGACAGATTTTTGTTAGGCAGACCACATGGGAGGAGGTAAGAAAAGTGGGGAAAAACCCAAGTGTGAGAGCAGTCTCATGTATGGGGCCATTAGGAAAGCACGATGTGGGTCTGCATGTGAGCATACGGCATCTGTTTCCCTGAATAAAAGCTTGTGGTTGATGATGATAGCACTGAACACCACTGAGCTCTTGGTTGTCAGCATGCCCAGAGCATTCCAATATCCTCACAGAAAGTGTAATTAAGACCTTTTCGTAGTCTGCTTCATGTTACAGTGTTGAAAAGCTTTGTTGGGCCCGTATCGGCAAAGTAACCATTGTCACCGCCTGTCAAACTGGGGGGAAAGGGAATAATCCATTTGCTACAATCATTGTCAATGGTTTGTTATTTTCCTTGCAAACATGTGGCTGGAACTTTCTGTGCTGTCATCTGTCAACTGTTTCCTACCTTTTGCCATTTGTAATATTCATGGAGCCTCCAGTAAGACTGGGGGACTTCACCTTTGGGTGAGCTGGTGTGTGGTGGGTTGGTCTTTGGGTGAGCTCTAGCTGTGATGGGCATATTTTGGTGTTTCCAGAACTCTAATGGGTTTTCCTTTCTTTGAAGCAAAGCACTGAAATGGTCACCCTGAGCTCTGCTGGCCTTTGCACCTTTTATCTGTCCCTCTACCTTGCTGTTGGAGTTTCTTCATAGAACTTTTGTACCTGGGCTGGTGGCCACTGTTATTTTCTGTTCATGTCAGTTGTCGGGTTTTTTTTGTTTTCTCCCATCCTTAGATCTACAAATCCACCAAATGCAATGATATGCAGCAGTCTGGCAGCTGTCCCCGAGGACCCTTCTGTGCCTTTGCACATGTGGAACGTACGTGGACTACTTCTCTCATCTTTCGTGGGTATTTGAGCTATGGAGAGCTTCTGACCAAAACAGTTTAAGATACAGGGCTGAAAAACCAGAACTTCTGTGAAGGTTTTTCAAACTGAAGTGTTAACTTTGATAATTTCTATAAAACCATGCTAGTGTGGAAGGTGTCGGCAGAGCTGGAGGCAGTAGGTGCTCTGTAGGACTTGGCCCTTAGCTCACTGTCTCTTGAAGGATCTCCCTCTGTTCCCTCTCACCTGCTCAGTTCTCTGTGTCAGTTCAGGAGGATGGAAATGGACAAAACTGCTTCTCTTCTGTGCATGGATGAACTGTACCTAGATAAGCTGCAAAGTGTTGTGCTTTAAAAAGCTGAGGGTAAAGTTGCTAATTATAGATAATATATCGATACATTAAAAAAAATTAAATGCTGTTTTGCTATTTATGAAGTTTTACTTAGAGTTTAAATCTTTAAGTCAGGTTGAAGAAGAAAAATATGCAGCTTTTTTCCTGCTTTTCCTTAAATCTTCTTCTCTCAGTAGCTCCCTGATTTATAGGGCATTATTTCAATCCTTACTTTAATCATCTAGTGATGCTGTTTTGATTGTGGGAGTTCTATATACAGGTGGGTACTAACATTCATAAATAATGGTTAGTTCCTGTCCTATGGCTTCTTCTTGGTTTCTGCACTCCAATATCACTGCTGACTTTGCAGCAATTAGAGCAGGTTACTCAGAACTCAGTAGATTGGCTCTGATATACTGACTCACTACATGGCCTTGAGAAAATCTCTTTGTTATTTGATTATCCTTTGTAAATGAGGGAATTAGTAATTGCTGCCTTTGTCAAGGAATGGGGAGAGTAAATTCCCTGCAGGTTATACAGTTCCTTTTATAGGAGGCCTTGTTGACAAGCAGTAATTATAGATGGAGCTGTGGGCTGTAATCACCCAAAACACAGGAGTGCAACTACACAGTGTGATCCAGCAAGCTTTATAGAATGAAGTCTTGATAAAGGAAAGTGTTTTGCAAAATTCCTTTGGTATAATGTAGTATTTTTAATTAGGGATGCCGTGCTCCTGAAAATATTGCTGCATTTGATATTATACTACTTAAAGGGAAAGTAACATTCTGTGGCACTTTGGTCATTCCAACCTGGTTATTTCTTGTGCTGTCTTATGGAGTTACATCTTTTAGTCCTTCCTTAGCCAGCTGAACACTGAGGGCCTAATTCAATTAAAATATCTGCTCCAGGCATGACTTTTGCTGATTATTAGCAAGAAATGTGTTGAAACCAGCACTTCAAAGATACTGCAATACAGGTGTAGTGTCAGTTCTATAGCTGTTTCTGTAAAGATGCTGACTTGTGTTAGATGTAAATACTACAAGTCTACAGCATCTTTACCTTCTGAGCCACTGACACCTTTTTTTTTGGTAATGGTTTGTACTGAGCACAGATGGAAACTTAACTCCCTCAGCTAATTATAATGCACCCATCAACTTTATGCCTAGCAATGAAGGAAGCTCTGCTTAGTTCAAGAGAGCTGAATGAATAACACACAATTCATGCAGGGAAGATAATTTTGGAGCAGCATTAATGGACTAAAGAGCAGCACAGTGTGTCTGTGATGGCAGTAATAATGCAAGGAGTATTAAATGAGTGGTAGCCGTTTGCCAAATAAGGTTTCTCTTTGCTTCTATACTTACAAACAGGCGCTTGTAGAATATTTTTTCCTCTGAGGAGTATCTAGGTATTCTTGTTCCTAAATGTCTTGTGCCCCACTGCAGTTTTACAGCTTTGAGTAACGTTGCCTGTGCTTTTATCCCTTGCAGAGCCTGCCCTCAGTGAAGATCTGCAGCAATCCTCGGCCGTGTCCAGCCCCACACAGCCAGGACCAGTGATGTACATGCCGTCGGCAGCTGGGGATTCTGTTCCAGTCAGCCCTTCCAGTCCCCATGCCCCAGACCTTAGCAATGTATGTAGCCCTGTGGAGAAGCCTTGTCCATAGTCTGAATTTCTCTGAGTCACTGTTCCTTCTCCCAGGAAGACAAATCTTAACTGTCCAAAAGCCCAAAGGATATGAGATTTTTCTTCTAGTTCTCAGCTCCCCGCTCTTTAGAGGGATCTGGTTGTTTTTTGGGGTTTTTTTTTGGAACATACATTCAATGGCTTTAGTATTGTCCTCTCACCTCCAAAGTTTCTAAGCCTTCCTTTCTGTGCAGAGTTTGTTGATGTACTTTCAGGAAAGTGGAATATATCCGCACATGAAGCCCAACTCCTTCCTGTCTGGAGGTACATATTGGGCTTAGTTTCCAAGTCCTTTAATTAAGGGCTGTGAGCCAACAACCTCTAAAGTACATAACTACAATTGAGTTTGTTTACATATGTAATCTCAGAGGCTTAGCCTGTGCATATTGTGTGTTGCATTATAGGATATCCTTAGTTCCCTCCCTCTCCTACTGCTGGGGATAGCTGAACTCTGAAATATGTTTAAATGATGCCCCAGACTGTTGGTAATACTTTATTTTAGTTGTCCATACAAGAAGGGAGATGTTTAAATGCTGAACAGATACTCACAGTAAGATAAGAAGCCCATGGAATGCAAGTCTGCATTTTTACTTAGGTTTTTTTCTGTTTGTTAAGTCTTTCTTGTTTGCACTGCTCTTGATAAGGTGTGTAACCTTTTCAAATGGTTGGTAGAGGTTTTGAGGAGGTAAAATGACACGAGTTTAACTCATTTGAAACTGGTCAGAATGGGGTGAACTCATTTAGGACCTCTGTTTTATCTTATTCCCTCTCTTTCAAAAGAGAAGCTGAGTTTGATTTTACTGGTGCCAAAGCCAACATAACAGTTCATAGTTGTCCTGAATTTGATTGCAGCTAGAATTCCAAACAGATCTTGAAAAGTCTGGATGTAATATTGTCTCTTACTAAATAACACTGTGGAAAGAAGTAAAAACCAAACCCCCTTCATCTTATGAACATATCATCTAAAATCTCTGAAAGCTGCAGAGAAGTTGAAGATATCTCCTACGTATTAGACCGTTTAGGTCTTTTCTATCTCAGGCTCTTAGTCTTTTAAACAGTCTTTCCTAATCCTTGGATATGTGCCAAATGGCAACACATGTCTGTCTGTGACTTCATCACTCCACAGGGCATCTGCATGTAGCTTACAAACAAATATGGCTTTACTGGTGATCATTTTACATGATGAATTAATCAGAGAAAAAAGGTCCCTGTAGCCGCCAGCCTCACGTGGCCTGTTCTGTTTTGTATTTGTACTGTAGGTGTGGAATAAATCAGGAACTCTGCCAACTAGCCCCACCTCCACCACAGTGAGTAGTATCTTTGCGACTGTAGGGAAGCGTGGACAGCAGAATGTCTGGATAAAAATAAACCCAAAACATTGTAGGCTGCTCCTTTTTTTTTCTTTTTTTTTTTTTTCTTCCCCTAATGCCAGCCCAGACTGTGCCACATTTGAATCTGTGATGTCTGGAGCACAGTCATGCTTGTCAGTGCAGGTGAATGGTTTTTTGTCCCAGAGAAATGGGATATTTGCATTGATCCAGGTGGACACATTCTCTAAAGCTCATCTTACTGCTGTCTGTGGCTTCATCTACAGTGCAAAACTAGCCTTATTGCATGTGATTGTGGTCCCTGGTATTAGTCCAAAGAATGGAACTGTTGGAAATCATTGAGGTTTTTTTTAATGCAGCTGTTGATACAGCTTTAATGTCTGCATTAAAGCTTTCAGATTTCCAACTGGAAAGCAAAAAATACAGTATTACACAATAGCTCAGATATGTTTGGTTGTTCTGACTGCCAAAGCACCTTTCCAGGTTCCACACTACTACCCAGAGTCAGACAGGATCCACTGTAGCCTAAGGAAAGAGAATAGAGTTATGGTCAGGTTGGAAACTTGGATCAGTCACATCTGAGGCTTCAAAAAGGATAAATGTCACTAGAGCTGTAGGTTGGATTTTACAAGACTGCACTCCAAAGGAGCGACAGTAAAACCATAATTGTGGGACTGTAAAAATCCAGTGGAGCTTTTCCCTGTTTTTTTAATTACTGTTTACTGAAAGCTTGTGTAGTTTTGTTGACTGTCAGTGTAATCGGTCTGCAAACAGTGAAGTGAATTGAGCCCTTCCATGGGGTGCCTCTCCCCTTCATGTCATTGCTCCTGGCTGGCTGTACTTTCCTGACACTTGTTCCTTCTGTTAGATTCTTTGTAGGAACAGCAGTCTTGGAAGCCCATCTAATATATGTGGGTCTCCTCCCGGTGCCATTGGAAAGCCCCACAGCTTGGAGACCATTGGTTTTCCTCCAGACTCAGTAACAGCAGCCGGCAGCTACAAGAAGGCACCGGGGTTTGAGCGAGAAGATCAGGTGGGGGCCGAGTATTTGAAGAGTTTCAAATGCCAGGTTAGTAGGGAATATTGGCTGGAAGAGCTGGGGGGATGAGGAAGAATGAGAGATTGCCCAGTCTAGCTTGATTGTGTTTTTATTTTTGATGGAACAGAAGTGGGGAAGCACTGTTCTCCTGTGCATTTCCAGATCTCTGCTGTTGCTTTCAGCCTCCCTTCCAGCCCCTTTCATCTTACATCCATTCTTGTCTGCCTTGCTGCCATCACACACTCTGTTTTGTGGAAGTGGAGCTGCTGCTTGTTTTCCCAACCCCTCACAACTCCTGTCCTGTGTTGACCCTCGGTAGCTTCTCACATCACTTCTTGGTCTTTCTTTTTCCATATTTAGTTCCTTGCCAAGAGTTGCTGTTTCTTTTGCTGTATTGTCTCATTGTCTCATCCTTCCTTCTCTGTTCCCACTCCAGACTCTTACCTTGACCTCTATGACTTGGTTTGCCTTCTGTTTTCACTGTTCTTTCTCTGGTGTATTAAAAATGTCATGTTAGTTGTGTCTTTACTCTCTGGCCCTATCATTCCGATCCTTGACTCTCTCCTGTGGCTTCTGTATTAAATTTCAATTCCTCATTCTCATTTGAAGACTCCTCTGAATCTTACCCAATCCATATCTTTTAATGACATTCCCTCTTATCCCTTTTGGATATCCCAGTCTCGCCTTGCTGCTTCCCCAGTCTTCTTCCTGGTGTCATGCCTTATTCATAGTGCTCCCTAGGCCTGCAACAGTCTCTTCCATCTCTTTGCCACACATGAGCTTCTTAGTGTGAATTTGCTTTCTTGATGTTACAATGAATAGTTTCTCTGCACTGTCCCTTCCAACCTGAGCCCAACCCAGAGCTCCGGTCTCAGGTTTTATGTCTCACTGGGTTTGTAATTGTAATAGAACAACATCTCGATTTAGGGGGAAGGGAGTAGCTACTTGCATGAGGAGGTGCCTGCAAAAATATCTCCCAAGTTCTTTTGAAAAAAAAATATAAAAAGGAATAAGAATACCAGGTCTGTGTTGCCTGAGAACAGAGATGACAAGAAGAGCTGCTTTCAGCCTCGCTACGTTTAAGCTCTTGTCTGTGCCATTAAAAAAGTCAGCCTTAATGAGTCTGTACTGCTGCTTCTGTATTGCACTGCTGTGAGAAAACAGTGGAAATATCCCGTCCAGACAAGATCTTGCATAAAGTAGTTGAATTTAGAAGCAGACTCCATGGGGTTTGTTTTATTTATTTTTACAGCTTTGGGAAAATATGACCAAGCTTTGCAGTAGGACCAAGTCTTGAACACTGTTTAGTCTAATTAAAATGATGCAGTGACAAATCCAGATTAAGCTATATGCATGTGTGCTCTCTTATAAATGCTTCCATTGTCTGGCTTAACGGGGATGTGGCTTAGAAAACTGCAAATTGATGCAACACGTCTTTGGGGGTAAAGAGCAGACCATGCTGTGATCCTGGCACTTCTCATGGGCACAGCAGCTTGTAACAGTTGTTTAGAAACAAAAGAAAAAGCATGTCCTCGTTCTCTGTGGCCTCTGCTGCAAAGGAGGAGTGAACCCAGAGCTGAAGGACTGAGAGAACCCCTGTCTGCTGCCAGCAGAGGCAGAGTGCCAGGGAGGCCCTGCTTTGGAGAAAATGGGCAGCAAGCCTAAGCCAAGGAGAAAGGGGTTGGAGCATGAATAGGACTTTTAAAAGGAGGGCCAGAGGATGAGCATTTATATCTGAAGTTGAATCTGTGCTACAAAGATGCTTTATTCACATAGCTTCTTAATTATGTGGCTTTAATTAAGCAAAACCTGTGTTAAATGACTGGAATAAATAGCTATTAAGGTATAGACAGAAGTAATCACAATTGCCTTATGCTAGCCTTCTACAGACAAAATTAGGTGTCTCATAAATGTCCTGATTTAATTTTATTTTAATCTGTAATTACTTACTTTTTAAATTCTTCTGTAATTCCCTTTGGCTGCAGTGGGCACCAGAGATTCTCATGTACCCTGTAAATTGGACCACTAATTAGGCATTTAACTTTGTCAACTCCTATATAAAAACGTTGGAGTCGCTCTGGCTCAGCTCTGCAATGGGCTTGTCATTTTTCCTCTGTAGAATTAGTACAAATAGTTTCTATCTTATTAGAATGAAAAATACACCTTCTGTCTTAATAGATTCCACATAGTTTGTGGTAAGGCTGAGCCAGCAGTTAAAGCTAAAAATACTTTTCCCCAGTCCCAAAAGATTTAGCAAGCTGGAAAAATGCTGGCTGCACTGGAAGGACTTGAATGCCACGACCAGGAGGTGTTCCCAAGTCCTGACACACAGCACAGTAGGTTTGTTCCATGCTGGTCAGAAAACATTTAGTTTCACTCATAATTTATGTCCCTTCCCCTCTTCCCTGACTGCAGCAGAGTGAGCTAGAGAATTTCAGCCTGTCCTTTGAATTTTTGTCTCGATGTATGCCCTTTCTAATGTTATTCAGAGCTAAAGGAGACTGGCTTAGTGGTGACATTTGGTTTGCTCATGTTTTGTGAATTCAAGGCAGTGGGAATTGGGACTAACGTGGAAATGGGTTCACTTTTCCCCTCCTTAAAGGAAAAAAACCCCTTCTAGTACGACTAAACTGCAGCAGAGCAAACTCCCTACGTTGGCAGGAAGCCTCTCAGTGGGGGCACGGCTGTGTAAGTGCCTTCCCTTCAGCTGTGACGTCTGTGATAGCACATTTTGTGTTCAGAGGAGTGTCGGGGGGGCAGGGATGTGTGGGATAATGTAGCAGGCGTGTTATCAGACACACACAGATGCACTCACGTAACGCAGCTCCCGCTCACAAAGGGGAACAAGCCCGTGATGGGTTCAGTGGCAGTTCTGCTGTGTGTAAACACACTGCATGTTGTTCAGGGAGGCGTGAGAGAGTGGTACCCACTGCAGAAGGATCTTTGTGTCCATATCTCAACTGCCTGGCTGCCAGGCTTTGACCTCCCCATCTGCCCACAGGCGTACAGCTGAGCAGGGAAAATGATTTAATGAAGTAAAACCAAGGGATGAATTCTTCCGCTGCTCTTTCGCCTGTCTGGTTATGTCATCCCTCTCCAGCAATCATTTATCTTTGTCATGAGACTGTTTAAGCCAAGAAGTCAAGGCATATCACTTCAGCGGGGTGTCTCGTGTGCTGCTGTTGCACATCTCCCTGCAGAGATGGTGCCTTGCCTGCATTTGGGATAAAAACCATCGTGTGCACTTTATGCCTGGAATATGTCTGTGTTTCAGACTGGGGAGGCTGGAGAGGGAGTAAACAAGCAGCACTGACTCTCGGTACCTTTTTTGCTCCCTCTCTGTGCCCAGAGGCTGTGATTGATCTCCCTGTGCCGTGTCACAGCACGGGAGGAAGGGAGCAAGGTCTGCAGACAGACTGTTACACACTGACGGGCTCCTGAGGCCACTTCCTTCCCAGCTGAGTTCCATCAGAATTGACTGATGTTGCAAGGCAAGAGAATTGATATCCATTAAGGATATAGTGCTGGAAGGTCCTTAAACTGAATTTTTAGGCTGGGTAGTGGAATTCTAAGTGTATGTTGGCATTGTGAACTTTTGCAATTCCAGACAGTCTTAACCTCACTTACGTTTTATAGCTTTGAGCTCTCATGTTAATGGATGGGGGAAGGATTTTTTATAAAATCAGTTTTAATGATTTTTTTTGAAAGTTGATTAGTTATCTCTGTATTTTGCTTTGCAGTCCTAGCTGGGAGCTGGAAGAGCTTGAGCAAAAACGTAATATACAGACTTTATTTTCCCCAAACTGAAAAATATTTACATAATTTAAAAATGTAGTATGCCTCCCACCATTTCTGGCCCTTTCTGACTTTTAGATGCTAGTAGGGCTGATGAGTTAGTTATAGCAAGGCAAAATAATTCATTTTTGATCTTGGTTCTTAGGATGTGCTTTGTGGTAGCAGGGGACTTAGAGCAGCACTGAAGGCAAATGTCACTGTGACAAGTCTTTACATAACTCTAGGGGTGATATCTTGGTGTACAGAAAGCATAAATTACTTGGAGCGTTTTCAGTTTGCTGTGCTTTCCCTCTCTCCAAATTCTCTAGTGCCTTGAGCAGACCGAGAGAGGAGTGGACTGTGTTTCCCATTTCAAATTTTGCTAAATAATCCCCCTGCTTATCTTTTGTTTTGTTTCTTTACTGCAGCAAGCAAAAATGAAGTCCCACTCACTGGAACACAGGACCCAGGAGCAACCTTTGTTACAGCCTAAACAGGTATGGTACTGCCAGCAGGGCTCTGAACTCAGCTCAGTGCTTCCACCACCACTGAGAAATCTCTGTGGATCCAGACAGCTCTGCAGGGAGTAAATAACAGTCCAGACACCATTAGGGATGCTCAGCTGGAGGGATTACTTTATCAGGATGGGATGATTTGCTGGAGGTGTTATTTGTCGGTAGTTAGACCTGAATGAATTCAGGATGGATTCATAGGGCTGGACTGTGCTGGAGAGAGTCTTCAAATTACAGAAAATTGAGCTGGAATGGATCTCTGGAGTCATCTGAGTTCAAGGATTTGGCAAAGGGAATTTAATATCAGGTTCTAAGTCGTGTGCTGAACTGAGTGAGTGATTGTGTGGCCCATGGCTGTGATTGCATGCAACCTGTGGGTCACAGGAGTTAATTCTGGGGCAGCCTGAAAGATGTTTAGAATACTGGGGGAGGGACATGGAATGGAGACCAGTCGACAGAAATTAAAGAAAAGCTGTTAATCTCTCCCCACCCCCAGCCCAGTAGTAGCAGTAGCCATCTGTCAGGTTGGAAGCAGGCAGGAAACAGGTTTGCTGCTGATCTGTGGCTCATTCCTGCATGTTTCTGAAGGGGTTCTTCTGTAAAGATGTTTTATGTCCTTCCTCTTTCCCTTCTCAAACTCTTGTTTCAGGACATTCTGGGTATTCTCCCAGTGGGGAGCCCGCTGACATCCAGCATCTCCTCTAGTATCACCTCCAGTCTGGCTGCAACACCCCCGAGCCCTGCTGGCACCAGCAGCATTCCAGGCATGAATGCCAATGCCCTTCCCTTCTACCCAACCAGTGACACCGTTGAGTCTGTCATAGGTAACTTTGCTTTTTTTTACTCGTGCTGGTAGGGCTTCCTCAGACATGGATTGCCAGGTATGAGAGCTGGAATATCATGGGTGTTCCAGTGACCTCCAGTTTTCCGTCTCTGTCAGTGCTGGCAGATTCCTGAGGCTTGTTCTGTGACTGTGACACATCTGATGTTTTCTGCAGGTCATTATGGATGAAATTCACCCACGGGACCAACTGAAGGCCTCTGAGCCACTTGCTCAGAATGTCACATGGTTGTAAAGGGCCTTAGTTTTAGGTTTGTCAAAGTGACAAAGAGGTCTTGGACTAGGCAGGAAATCACAGGGGCATTTTTCCACAGTTACAATCCCTTATGTTCTAAATGACAGTTTTATAGCCAGGGCTGCCTCCAGGTGGATTGTAAGGACTTGCCCTTCACAGAGTGTAGGACAGAGGCTGAAAGAAAAAGGAAAACATGAGAATCCAGAGAGTGGAGTCACTCTTAGATAGGTACAGGCTTTTTGGTCACCTGTTTTTCTTTTTTCTTTTTTTCATTTTTTTTTAATTAAATATAGCATTTCTGAGGTGATCTCATTAATTTGATAAAAATAATAATAGAAATGAGTGGGCATGTGTGGGATGGAATTATATTGATCATCATTAGTGATGAGGCATGTTCAAACAGATATAACACTTGCAGGCATTAATAAGCTTTATTTTACCCTATCTTTGAACCTCAGAGATGTTTTTCAGTGTTCCCTTCTACTTTTTGGGAAGGTAGGGACAAAGCACAAGCCAGACCCAGACATTCCATAAGCCAGTGTTCCTGCATATTAGAGACAGATTTAGGAGAGCAGTTTGGGGAAGGCTTATGGGATCTGCTGTTATTTCATCGGATTTTTGTTTTCATAAAACATTTGGGAATACTTTGAGACAAAAAGAAATCAGATCAGGTAAAAGAACCTGAATTGAAAAGCTGCCCATGACTCTTCTGCCAAACAGTCTCAGAACAGGGCGTAGAGTAGGGCCCTGACAAATAGAGAGTGCAGGCTCCTCTGCATGTAGGCTCTTTGGGCCATCCTATCTCTTGAAGTTGTTGGTCCTTTATAACATAATTGGTACCTCTGTGTCTGGCAGAGTCTGCCTTGGATGACCTGGACCTGAATGAATTCGGAGTGGCTGCCCTGGAGAAGACATTTGACAGCAGCACAGTGCCCCACACGAGTGGCATCATGATAGGTACATGAAAGCAACAGAGCTTTCTTTATCTTCTGCCAAGCAGTGTTGCCCAGTCACCTCAGTGGAGCCAGCCCAACCAAGCTCTAAAACCAGTCCCAAAATAACATTGGTTAAAGCAGCAATTATAACAAACTCTGGCAACCCCTGAGCATCTTTGAAGTGAGAGCTTGTCCTTACTGACTAGCAGAGCTGAGTTGTTGCCATTGGGCCCAGATGTCTTGGGGATGTTTCTTGAGACTGAATGGGACTTGCTTGATTTTTTTTCTTTTTTTNTTTTTTTTTTTTTTTTTTTTTTTTTTTTTTTTTTTTTTTTTTTTTTTTTTTTTTTTTGAGTGTGTAAGTGGACTCTAGAAGGCATCTGATAAATTTAAAAACCAAAGCATAACAATTTGCATCTTAAGCAGAAAGTTCTCCCTAGCTGTAAGAGGAAACTCACTGACCTGGTAATGCCATCCATCTGTCACAGAGTGTCGTCATGGTCTGCTGATTTGATTCCTGTACTGTCTGTCTCATTTTGATACGTGGAGGTAGGCTAAGGCCTCTTCTGCCTGTCTCTGATGGGTGTCCAGGGAAAAACGAAACATCTCATAACTTTTTGGAAGTGGTTGTAGTTTCTGGCCACCCTTGCTGTGTAAAGCAAGTGTTTGAACGGGAGCAAACTCTGGTTGTCTGAAGGTTTCCAAGGGAGCTGCACTGCCTGGAGCTGTAGAGGTAGGAAGGGAGCTGTGGAAAGAGCTCTAGAGAATATCACTTCCACTTCCTTGCCAAAGGTTAGAGCCTGGTCAGAGAGTTTACTGTACCTTCTGCTGCCAGCCCTGCTTCTGCTGCTCCCCATCTGCAGTGCCTTAGGGATCCTCCTTCTCCTTCTGTTCCCATCAGGTTTGGTGTTACCTAGTGATCTTCTGAGAAGGGAGCAGGGCTCAGACCTCCCTTAATCTGTGTGGCAGGCAGACTAACCTGCAGTGTAAGGGAAGTTGATGTCTTTTGAGCTTAGGCTTTCCTTTATTTGGTTTTTTTATTACTGATAGATCCAGGCACTCAGGTATATCTGAACCACCTAAAGCTAGGCACTGAGTTTTAGTGGTTAAGATCATGACTTCACCTGGCATGACAGTCTTCTCATTACAGGTTGTTTGGAAGCATTAGAGGCAGAGACACATGTTTTAGCAGTGAATTTTTCGTGACAGAGTGTTTTACCAAATTCATCTTCTCTAGGCTGACAGGGACTGAACTCTGCTCAGGAAACCTTCTGTTGCTTTGGCCAGTAAAAGAATGATCCATTGAATCCTGGAGGGTCTTAACCTACGTGGGTCATGGGATGGCAGCTTCAGTGCTCCTCTTAAAGGCCCCTCTAAAAGAGGGGAATAAAACATGAGGAGAAGTGGAGGGAATCCCGAGGGGCTTAGGGAGGAGAAAGGGAACCTACCGCCTTCTGCTCTGAACTCCTGCCCTGTGCCCACACCTCATGGTCATACATAGCCATCCTCTCTGTGTGTTCTTTGTCCAGGTGGGAGTTTGCTGCAAAGTTCTGCTCCTGTAAATATCCCCGGGTCCCTTGGAAGCTCTGCCTCCTTTCACTCTGCCTCTCCTTCTCCACCGGTCAGCCTCTCATCGCATTTCCTCCATCAGCCCCAGGGACACTTAAGCCAATCAGAAAACACGTTCCTGGGGACATCAGCTTCTCATGGATCATTAGGTAAATGCACAGTGTGTGTGTCCCCATGTACATGCCTGTCTGTGCCATGTAAGTATTTTCTTTTAAGTTAGCTTTAATTTTAATGTGTTATTTCACTGCTGTCATTTGTATCTCTTCTTCCCATGAGAACAGCAATGGTACTAGGAGCTGCTTTATGAAAAATCAGCTAATACCTTGTGAGCAAGGGAGCAATTCCCTCTACTTTCTGTGTTTCTAGGCTGAGAGAAAGGGGCAGATAGGTTAATTGACTTGCTCTGATGATGCCTTTCAGGGAAAAGATCTCTGCCTTTTCCTGACAGCAGTTCTGTGCTGAGACTTCATATAAAACTCAGAGCTGGGTCCTCAGCTTTGCTTAGTTAAGGTGGGGATTGCAGTTTGCCTTTGGGGCTGCTTGTGGATCAGGTTGGCTCTGGAAGCTCTAGAGCAGGCTTAGGGCATTGTAATTTTTCTGTTTGATGCTCTGCACCAGTTTTGCAGTGTGGACTTTCTAAAAAGTTAATTTTCCAGCTTTGTCCCCTTGGCTCCTTCCCCCCCTTGAGAATCTCTTTCCTGTATGAGGGAGTGAAGGGAGGAGAAAGTGCTTTGGAGCTTCAGCTGTATCAGGAAGAACTGGGAACTGAGGGGACAAACTATTTTGTTATCAAGACACAGGGTTGCCATGAGAAATAAAACTGTTTGGGCTCCAGGCTACAGTGACACCAGTTCCGCTCATTTCTGTTAATAACAGTAAATATTAATTCTCTCTATTGATGCTAGACATAAATGCCTCTTCAAATTTGAGATACACTTTAATCTTTAATATTCAGCTTAACCTAATAAAACGATTACATGCTTTTGTAATCTATTTCAGCATGCACTTATCTGTGTAACTGCATCCCGTGTTTGCACAGCCCAAACCCATGTTTCCATGCTTGTCATTGCTGTTTGTTTGGCTTTAGCAGCTTTTACAATTACTGTAGTAAGAGACATCAGAGGGCATCTCAGCTATTAATTAGGTATGAGGCTGGCTGTTTGTCCCCGTTTTAGTAAGGAAAAGAAAAATTGCTGATAAGGCCTGTTTTTAATTTCAGAAGAAATAAGAGTTATATTTTGTCTTGACTATGTATTTATGCAAATGAAAAGCCAAAAAAAAAATGCAGGAGATTCACAAATGCATTTTAATAATTTATTTATAAGAAAAAGGTTAGATATTTTCCTGAAATACCTGTTGGTGAGGTTTTGAGAAAATATATAAATAGTTACCTAGCAGTTGGCAATCTGGAATCTGTCTGTTCCATGTAAATTACTGAATGCACATAAGTAACGTGTAGAGTGTGTAGTTATTATTTTTTTTGTATTGCAATTGAGTGAAAAACACCTAGTCCTGGGCTGGTTTCCACTGTGCTGATGCAAAATGCACAGAGAAGGCATTCCTGACCAAAGAGGCTTGAGACTTCAGATGTGAAATGAGAACAGCAGGTGGAAAGAGAGAGTAAAAACAAATTGCAAGATCAGCTTGATCAGCATTATGGCAGAATTTGTGGCTTGCCAGCATCCCATTTAGTGCTAGATTCCCATTCAAGAAAACTGAAGTTTAAAAAACAGAATGTGAGTCAGGGTTCCATTAAAACTTCTTGCTTTTGACTGAGCACCCTTCAGAGCAGCTGAAATGATCTCTGGTAAGTGGCCTGAGCCAGCAAAGATCCTTTGCTGCTCTGCTAAATGAGTTGTTAATGTGCCTTGAACCCTTGGTGAAGACAAGTTACTATTTTTCAACTGCATTTTTGTAACTATTTGTGTTTTGGCTGGTACTAAATGGGAAGTCGGTGGTGGTGGGTTAGACCTTGGTGAGAGGCCATTGGCTCCAGGGCTTACTTGCAGACAAAGTTCAGCTGCTCTAAGATCAGAATTATCACTTGCAACTTAATTTAGGAATGTTCACAGCCAGTGGTGAGCACCATAGCATGAAAATGATTCCCACATCAGACTGGAGCAAACTGTGTGGGTAAGAGTCCACACTCTGTCTCAATATTACCTTTTCCTACTAGTTCTCCCCTGAGTAGAAGGTGTGGGTAATTCATTTAAGTGAAAACATTTTTGTTATTAAAAGAGTACAAACATTGGACTCAGTGGAAAAATGGCTAGTTTTGTCTACTCCTGTTTTCCCACTGCTTTGTCTCCTAAACCTTGAATTTCTTCCTGAAAAGGGCATTTATTTGAACAAGCTAAAATAGGGAGGTGGTTAGTCAGTCTTCTCTGGTGCTGTTCACTAGCTCTGTGCTAGAACTCTGCTGAGAATGAAGCTGATGTAGATACTGTTGTCTCTCTACCTTTTTATAAACAGGATTTTCCAGTTAGTTCTGTTTTTTGCACGTGGAAACAGTGATGACTTGGAGCATTTTCTTGCCACTGTTTGCAAGTGAGACTCCTTTTCTAAGCCCCAGACTGAGGAGCCAAAAGCAGAAGTTTCTTAGGGTGCAGTGTGAGAGGAAGCACCACCTGGGCTGTGTGAACCAACTGTGGTGGCTGTGCTGCATGGAAAAGTGGGAATGTAGTAGCAGGTCAGGGGTTCTCCTGTGAGAAGGGGGATTCCAGCTGATCGTCAGCTCTGCTGTAAAATCGATGCTTCTAAAAGCAGTCTGATTCAAGAGTTGCCTCCACTCAGTATCGTGGGTCCTCCACTAAAGATGAGGCTTAATGGTGTGAAATTCCCCTATAAAGTTCCTCTGTGATGGACTCCGGGGTCCTGGGGATGAAACTGATTCTTAAGATGAACTTTTTATCCTGTTGACACGTTTTTGAATCCTGGATTTCACAGGGGTAGGGAGGAAATGGGGAAATTGCCAGCACCTGTGACATAACCCTCTCTATTTCCCTGTGAAACAGGTTTAAATGGGATGAACAGCAGCATATGGGAACACTTTGCTTCGGGGAGTTTTTCGCCCAGTACCTCACCTGCATTTCTGTCAGGTCCAGGTGCTGCGGAGCTGGCACGGCTACGACAAGAACTGGATGAGGCCAACGGCACAATAAAGCAGTGGGAAGAGTCTTGGAAACAAGCCAAACAGGTACTTGGGCAACTCCTGGGAACAGGGATTAGGGAGTATAGAGTAGGAGGGTGTCAGCCTTTCAACAGGAGTCCTCCAGGCACTGAGGTGATGGATAGAGCTGTAGGTTTTACAGGTTCTCTTCAGCATTCTTCTTCTTTCCCATCCCTTGGAAAGGGGGGCTGAATCACCGTGCCTGATGTGGTTCAGGTGCTGGCAGTGCAAGGCCAGGTGTCATAACAGATGCACTGAGGCACTTGACAGTGTCTCAGACCTGCCAGTTGACTTTGATCCATGGTAATTTGCCAGCATGCAAAGTTCATCCCCTGAACGGTGTGAGCCAGATGTGTAGAACCACAGCCCAACCAGATGGGATGTCTGGAATGAGCAGAGCCTTGAAGCAAAGCTCCAGACATGTTTCAGAATTTGGGAGCAGGGCAGATTGGACAGAACTGGTGAGAAGTGTATGGAAGTGGATTCTTTTGCCTGGAATTCTCTTGGGAGACTGAGTTTTCAGGGTGCTTCTTTTACCCTCTTTGTTGGAACTCGTAGGCTTGTGATGCTTGGAAAAAGGAGGCAGAGGAAGCAAATGATCGCGCCAACACGGCTAACATGGAATGTGAACTGGCCCGGGAGCAGAGGGAAGCCTTGGAGCTGCAAGTGAAGAAACTGCAGGAGGAGCTGGAGAGGATCCACACAGGCCAGGACCCACAGTTCCTGCGCTCCTTCTCTGACCTGGAGACGCTCTCGCTCTCGTCGCTTTACACCCTTCAGAAACAGCTGCGGGCAAACCTGGAGAAGGTCGACAAGGTGAGTGCCAGGGGTTTGCAGGGCTCTGCTCCCTGTGCTCCCACACATCTCAGCTTTTCCCCTTATCTTTAACGTAGCCAGAAATCAGGAGCCCTTCAGAGCACTTCCAGGTTATGTAACCACAGTGAGTTTTAGCCAGCTTACAGGAAAATGCCTCCACCTTTATGCCTGATGTACAGAGTTTGAGTCAATCAAAGCTGCTGTGCTGATCCCAAACCTCCTAAAAGGCATCCTGCCGTGCTTCTTCACTTTTGCTTCAGGGGATGGGCAGCTGCAAGTCCTTCCCTGCTGTCCCCCGAACCCTGCAGCCCCCTTTGCTGACGCTGTGCCCTGTCCCCCTCTCTTGCAGGCGGTATTTCAGATGCAGTCAGTGAAATGCCTTAAGTGTCAGAAGGAGAACCGGGTGGTGTTACCGTGCCAACACGCAGTGCTGTGTGAAACCTGCGCCGAGGAGGGGGGCGAGTGCCCCATCTGCCATCCCAACAGGCCCCACTCTCTCCAGTCGTGACCTTCCAAGGACACTTGTTCTAATCATATCGTATAGAACTTTTTAACTTTATACATACGTACATATATATGTATGTGTATATATATATATGTATATATGTGTGTGTATGTGCGTGTGTGTGCATGTGTAGGGATATGCACACGCAGGCACATACACACATGAAACAAAAAATTAGTTGCAGAGCACTTTTTAATATTTTACATCCCGTATCTAAACTGCCCCTCACCCGTGCCCCACTAATTCTAACTCTTGATGAACTTTGAGAGCTGTTTTTAATACAGATCAAAGGGCCATTTGCAAAGAGTCTGTGTTTCTCCTCTTTTCTATTTAGGTGATAACAAATTTTTGACTATTTCCAGAAGGACTTAGAGTGGGCAAGAGGGGCTTCCATGTGCTTTCCAGAGGAAGAGTTGAGATCACGGGGAGGATCGAGGTGGATTGAAATGACTTGTTCATGCCTTCGGTCCCCCTGCTCTTTCACTGACCCAGCTTGGTTAAAGCCGTCCTCCCTGATGGAAGCTCTGCCTGGTGGGCCTCACGTTGCCCATCTCTGAATGTGCAGGAACTTTGTCTGTCATTTAAGCAGCAAAGTTCACTTTTTAAATTTTTTTACGCTCTTTGTATATTTGTATGAAAAGAAGAAAAGAGGGAAAAAAAAAATAATTCTATTGGACCTAGAGCAAGCCAAGCCCCAAAATTCAGTGACTGGTGTTCATTGCTGATACAGCCAACATGTTCCAGGTCTGAGCAGCCTTAAAAGTATTGCCCTTGGGTCAGCTAAAGCCCTTTATGAAGGAAATTTGGATGCAGAGGTTAGTTCTCTCCAGGCACCCCTTTGTCTGGTGGCTGTCTAGAGGTTTTTTACTGTTTCAGACCAGATCAGTTTTGTTTTAGCCACGGGGACCTGATTTGTAGTCACTGCTGAAGTGCATGAAACAATTCCAGGTAGGCTGAGTTGATGTTGCCTGTGTCAGCAACTCAAGGTTGGTTTGTGGACTGCTGGCTTCAGAAAGCCTCGTGTTAGAGGTGTGTGTGGTGACAGAAAGTCCAGCAGGACGGGGAAATGCCACCACCTTTTCCTGTCCAGCAGCTGAGCTTTCCTGTGATTTTTTTTTTTCCTTACCAGTGTGTCCATTGGATTTTCACATCAGGTGGATTGCAGTAACCTGCTGGGATCTCAACCAAAAGGCCACTCAGTTGGACTAAACGTTTTTATTTTGCACAGGGATGCTCCCGTGCTGCCCCTCCCTGACCTGGAAAAGCACTGGAACCTCCAGCAGCCCACTATTGTAGGAAAACTGAATTTTTACCAGAGCCTCTCAGAAAGCTTCATATTTAATACAAACACATAATTAGGTTTGCTTCCGTAATTCCACCTTTCCTCTCCGTGGAAGGGGTTAATATGCATTCCCAGATGATCTCTTAAGTGCAGCTCTGTGTAGTTCTTTTTTATGTTTTCCCATTAACTTGTTTTTGGGTTTTTTGGTAAAAATGCTTTTTTTTTTTCCATGTGTATTTTATTGTAACTAGCATCATTTTTTTTAAATTTTTTTTTAATGGAGAGACACTGTTGAGTGACTATTGTGGCTATGTTGTTTGGTTATAGCCTTTGAATGTCTGTGCCATGGGGCAGCACATCTGCCTTGGTCTGATCTTAAGGAAAGACCTTTTATTAAAATACGTGAACATTTCTCTTTTTTTTAGGAAAAACAAAAAATAAAAAAAAAAAATTAAAAGTGGGGGGGAGGAGGAAAAAAGCCCAATTAAGATAAAAAATTTACTAAAAAGTTTTTTTTGTAACTAACTTAAATCATAGGAAATAAACTCTTGAATCAGGACTTTAATATTTATAAGCAGCAGAGCTGATCAGCCCGTTTTGGCTATGGTTTGTAACACTTTTTATGAGCGTGGGGGTTTTTCTGCTCCTCTGCCTCCCCAGGGGCTGCTCAGGGTGATGCTGCCTTTGGCCAACCCTCTGTTTTCAGATCTGTCCAGCACCAGCCCTGTGACTGCAACAATTCCCACAGGGGCTCTTCACTTGTCCCTTCAGCTGGAATTTGTCCCCTGGTGGCACCTCGGGGCTGTGTCCATGGGAATTCCAGTCACGGGGTGATGCAGGGCTGGGGGGTTGAGGGGGAAGAGCTGTTTGCCCCCAGTTTCCATGGGGTGCATTTGCTTAGGCAGGGAGGGGGTACAAGGAAAATTCCAGGCCAGAGAAAATATGTTTTTCCCTTTTGAGTAAAACAGTTTCTCTGTTTTAAAATTTATACTGAAGGACCAAAGAATTCAAAATTTCACCTGTTTGTGGCCCTTAAATTTTGACTTTCCATTGCCACACTGCACTCATGGCAGAACAGCCTGAAGGAATTAGCACTCGACCCTTCCCTTGCCCCCACCCCAACCTCTTAACACTCTCTTTGCACAAGCACATAGACTGTTTCTCACTTTCCTCTGGTTCTTGAAGCAACACTTCCTAAATTTAGGTTTTTATTAATTTGTTTGCTGCTTTAAAAAAAAAAATGAAAAAGGAATATCTGAAATGTGAATTTATTTTCTTAAGCATCAGATGGAAAAGAGAACTTCATCTTTGCATATTTTGTGAATGTTCTGGGGGGCCACTTTTATGACAATTTCCAAACCAAATGAGGTGAGAGCAGGGGGAAGGGGCAGCATTCCTGACCCACTCCAGCAGTTTTTGCTGCCTGCCCTAGGCAGGAAGGACAAACCATAATCACAGCACTGCAGTTAAGGCTTAAGAGTCTGTGATCAGCTTCTGTATGGTGTGAAAAGAGCAGAAATAAACCTGGTGCTAATAAGTGCAGCCCCTGTCACGTACTGTCAGGCTTCCTTCTGAAGCAGGAACTCCCTTTACAGGACACACAGTAACAGGTCAGAACTGAGGGGGCTTCAAAACGAAGTTTGGGTCCACGAGGCTCCCTGAGGAGCAGCCCAGCCCTGACCACGTCTGGGTCCTGCCTCCTCACACAGACTCCTTATTGGATAATGACATTTTCCTCCCCCGATTTTTGGGAGCTTCAGAAGTGTTGAACCTCTGTGACTAATGGTGCAGGTCGGGCACTTCTGAATTAAGAGCTGGGGGGAAGGGAGTTGTGGTTGTGTTGTGAAACCACAGTATCCTAAAGGTCAATAAATTTTTACATTATTATGGAAAACCAGTCTAGAACAGCTGGCTTAGGACAACACTATGCTGGGTAGATGGAGAGCAAAAAGCAAGGCTGGAGCTGAAGGATTTTATCATTTTGGGCTAACAGGAGCACTTTTAGCTCATCTCCAGCCTTAGATGCTGTAGCCATGTACCAGCAGTGGCAAAGACCCGGTGACACAGGAGGGACCTGGGAAAGGTCTCGGAGCTGGAGCACATTTCCTTAAGCAGGTCCCCACCCCTGGGGGGGTCAGTGCAGCTGATCCCCTGCTGAAGGGTTTTACACTTTCTGTACATCTCTGAAGCTGAACCTGAGCCACTTGCAAGGCTTGTGCAGCTGAGACAATGAAGAGAATTCCTTACCCTGGGAGGAAGCCCATAACACTGAATGGACTGAGTCATCCATTGCTGTTCCACCAGCCTCCAAACCTCCTCTCTTCCTCCTTTTCCCCCATCTGAGAAGGAAGAATATTACCAGTGTTTTCCTCCAGAGTTGTAATAATCCTTGGAGTGATGGCCAACAGCAAAATAGATGTTACTGATGTAAAACCTAGTATTTTAAAGGTGAAATATTCCTGCAAAGTAGTGACTGCATCGGAGAGATTTCTGGGGCTTCCCCACTCCGTAGCTTCCAATGTTAAAACAAAATAAATACAGTATACGTTTTAAAAAAAATAATAATAATACACACTGCAGTATTTCTGGTGGCAATTCTTGCCCAGTCCCTTCCCTGCTTTCCCCAGGAGGAAGGGCACTGGGCAGAAGCGCCCCTAGTCCGTGTAGAAGTTGGCAGAATGGTGATCAGTGGTGTAAAACGTGTTGTTGATTCCATGTATAGAACTGTGATTTCAGCTGTCGTTCTCTCGTACTCTGTAAATATGTGTTTTGGCTGTCGGAAACCTGGTTTAGACTCTTTTCTTGGCAGAGTGAATTTTGCATGTGGGGCTGGAAAGAACTCAATCTGTGTCACAGTTTCCAAGGGCAGGATGGATTTTTTTTTTTTTTTTTAGAGGACAATAAATTTTTATTTTTTTGCTAAGAAAAAAAAAATTATAAACCAAAGCGGTGTGTGCGTGTGTGTGCGTGCCTGCCCAGGTGGGTCTGGGGAGGGCGGGGAAGTCTGGGCTGTGGAGCCCTCAAAACAGCAGATCCATGGCCAGTTTTGCCTTTTCCCTTTCACACAACCAAGAGTTAATTTCTCCCTGAGCTCCCTTCTGGATCAAGCCCCTTTTTCAGGGGGTTACCTTTCACCTTTCTCATCGAGGTGCTGTGGGGTGCAGGTAGGTTGGTCAGAGACCCCTGAAATGGCAAAACCACAAAAAAAGAGTGGTTTTATCACCCAGATTCTTGAACTGGACGTGGATTTCTGTCCTGGAAGAGCCAGGCTGGGCAGAGGTGAGCCAGTACCTCTGTGCCTGCGCAGCAGATACAAACAAGAGTTTCGTGTGTTGGCACCAAAAAGAACATGCCTTACCTATGGATCCAGGAATTACCTTTTAGTTTGGGTCTAATTAGTGCTTCAAAGATGTGTCAACCACTTCCCATCAGTCCAATCGCAACAATAATCTGAATCACCCAGTTTATATTAGAGACTATTAGTAACACAATAAAAATCAGTAAATGTGAGTGCCAGTCCCCTCCCCTCTTGTGTTCCAGCAATCTGTCTGTGCCAGGTTCTTCACCAGGATGAGGATGATGATTTCTTCCTCCTCCTCAGTCTTGCATTTACCAGGAGCTGTTTTTTTGTGCTTCTAGCCATATTTTCTCATGCTTGGGCTGTTCTCTGGTCCATGGGGTTAGTGATGCCCTGATTAAGGTTTATTAGTCCTCTGTAAAAAAGATACAATTTCTTCAGGGGTGGGAGAAGACCCACCCAACTGCCTGGAGCTGAGCGAAAAATTAAGCTGAAACACCTTGAATAATACAGTGCAAACAACCTCAAAACAGAGGTCAGCCCATGGCACCTGCTCGCTGGGACACACCTGGGTGGTGGCAGCCCAGGGCGAGTTAGAGCATAGTGATTTTTAAACAAAGAGCTAAAAAATAAGCTAAAAACACGTTCAGACCTACAGCCTCGTAGAGTTAAGCCTTGTAATAAAGCATGAGGTTGGTTGTTAACAGGTGCCAACTCCAAATGAGCTGCAGAGCTCAGGCTTGGGGTGCTGAACCCGGCTGAAATGACCCCCCTCGGCACAGATTCTTCCGCAATCCCAGACCTGTCTCTGGAATATTATTTCTCTGCACTGAAACGAGTGATCTAAGCCAGCAAATGGCTTCCTTGGGAGCCTTAATCCCTCCTGCTGTGGGCTCTGTCTGTCACACAGATACCAAAGGAGCTTTTTTTTTTTTTCCCACCCCCGCATCCAGGATTTGACCTGAACTGACCCAGCGGCTGCTCTGCCCTCCGAGGGAGCAGCTGCTGCTCAGGCACCCGTGAGGGTGATGCTTTTAATACCCTGGGCAGCTCCCAGGGACCCTCTGCAGCTCAAACACAGCCACCCCTTGCAGGGTGGAGATAGAGGGAGCTCCAGGTGTGTAATTAGTACTAATTGCGGCTAAAACAAGCCCCAAAAAAACCCAGCAAATAGTTACAACGACCTGTCCTGCCAGGCATATTTGCTGTCACACTGGGCCATCCCACATGGAGGCACCCTGCAGAGCTTCCCAGCACTTCCAGAGGGACCCAGATCCCTGGCAGAGGTTGGAGGTGACACTGGGGTCCTGCCCCCTGTGTCTGGCCTCCAGCAGCCCCAAGTGCCTCCTGGTTTGGCTGCCAGCACTGCGATGTTCTTTATTGCTGCCCAGGCTCCCTCAGCTCCAGCAGGTGGATACAATTGGTGGTAAAATAAAAATAAAAAAAAAAACAAACCAGACACAAGAGCTATACACATTTCAGCAGCTCCCACCACATCCCAAATGCCTTGTCCCACCCTGCCGTGCTGCTGCCACAGCTGCCCCCGGCACAGGGCCACTGCAGAGACTCAACCCACGCATCAGCTTTGTGGCTTTTCATTTAAAATAAGAGGCTTATCCACAAGAAAAAGAGGGGGAAAAAGATTTAAAACAGTAAAAAAAAAAAATAAAAATAAAATGAAGGCAGCTTTGGACATGGTTGCACCCAGACTGGATCAACTTGGATGTGTTTGCATTGCCCTGATGCCTGTTGCAGGCAGGAGGGTTGGGGACCGGGCCAGGAGATGTGGCACAGGCAGTGACAAGCTCCCAAGGAACAGGCAGGGACAGTCACAGTCTTTCACATCCCTCATGTAGTGTTCCTAGTCCAGGCAGGTGAAGAAATCCCTTGAAATCCATGTGCCCACCCTCCCCAGGCTCACGGGAGTGTTGCTTCCCGAAGGTGGGGGTGAGATGGGTGCTGGGAGGTGATGGGGGGCACAGAGGTCCTCTCTGTCCCCCCTAATCCCTGCAGATGGCTCTTGCTCCAGCACCACAAATCTCCTGGGATCCACTGGCCAGACCCCTCATTTCAGGACCCTCTTCTTCTGCCTCCCTCACTCTGCCTCCTTGGACTGTGTCTCCTTGGACTGCTTGGCTCGTTGCTTACGGAGCTTAACAAAGGCCTGAGCCTCTTTGTCCCCTTTCCTGGACTCCAGCAGCCGGAGGATCTCGTCCCCTGCCAGAGAAGAGGGGAATGATGGTGGGAGATGCTCACCACAGCCCCTTCCTCATGCCACAGGGCCAGCAGTGGCTTGGCAGGGCACCACTTACTCACCAGTGGGTTTGGGGTGAGTGAGGGGGAGGCGGGTCTGGGGCACCCGTCCCATGTCAGCCTTGTCCTCATCATCATTGAGGCCGGGCAGGTGGCAGAGGGGGAAGAAGGCTTCGCCCTCCAGGTCATTGGACCCCAGCGTGTCGTAGTCGAACACGGTCAGCAGCAGACAGGCCCCCTCCTGCCGGCACTTCTCCGGAGGGATCAAGCTGCAAGGGAAGGGGATGCTGGTGCTCATCACATCCCACCCCCTCCATCCCGAAATGCAACCTTCCGTGCTCCCCGGGAAGCCACCCCCCCTGCACTGCTCCCAGCACCTCAAAGCACAGGGTCCCAGCCCAGCCTTACACCCACCAACAGCACCCAGGTGTTTGGGGTCACCCCCAGCCCAGCTCCCACCGTGGGACCCCCCGGCTGAGCCCCCGCTGGGGTGCAGGGGGTGAAATCCCCAGACAGGACCCAGTTCCTGGAGCAGCAGCCCCATGGCAGGGGCTCGACTGAAGCCTGAGGGGCTGCAGGGACAGGGGGGCCGGTGGGTGTCAGCCCCTACGTACAAGTCAAAGGCTTCGTCGAAGAGGGGGTGCAGCTCGTTCCTCTTGCACTGGGTGGTCCGGGCCACCACCTCGGGGAACTCGTGCCGGGGCTCCAGGGTGAGCTGGACAAAGGGGTCGCTGGAGCCTGGTGGGGTGCAAACATCAGCCCTGCCCACAACCCCTCTGCCCCGGCACAGCGGGATGAACCCAGATGGGGTGACTTGGACACACTGGGATGGCTGGGGGCGGGGGGAACGGGGGTCAGGGCACCCTCACCACAATCCCCAGCCCAGCCCATGCTCCTGGGAAGACGCAGGAACATCCCTAACCCTGCCCACACGTCCATCGGCCACAGGTGGCTGCAGGAGGAGTGACCTCTCCTGGAGAGCTCCCCGAACGACAGCCAGCCCGGGAGAATGTCCCTCGTCACCTTGGCATCACTTTTTTTGTCTGCAACTGGGTTGCACGATGAAGAAAAGCCACCTGCCCTGGCTGCTGCCTTGTGCCTCAAGGTGAAGGCAGTGGGGTGTGGGCACAGTGTCCTGCCTGGTCCTGCTTGCCACACCCCAGACCACCCCGGATCAGCACAATAACCCTCCCTCTTCCCCAAATCCCCTCCTTGGATGGAAAAGCAAATCAAGAGAGTTACTCCAAGCACTGCCAGTATCTCTCCTACCCAGGGGACTGTGGACAGGGGGTCCCCGGGGCAGTGGGGCCCCCCAGCCCACCCACAGGAGGGTCCTGGTTTGGTGGGGCCCCCCAGCCCACCCACACCCACCGTTGGAGTCCAGCGGGATGAGGTTGGCAGCGTTGAGCACTTCCACGCGGAGTTTCTGCTCCGAAGGGCGGTACAGAGCCTTGATCGTCACGGCCCCAAACTTCTCCGAGCTTGTGTCCAGCTGAGCAGTGGGGTACAAGAATAAGGGTGCTGCCCTTCAGCACACCCAGGGAGGGCATGCATGGGGCCTGAGTAGAAATTTTCGGGTACCCAGGAGGTGATGGAATCCTCTGGAATGCAACTGAGCCCCCTCTGGCTCAGTTGCCACCACTGGGGCAAAAACAGCCCAAACAGTGAGGGGAAATTCCACGTTTCCACAGGCAGGCTGTGCTGGGCAGCCTCATGAATGCAAGGTGGGATGTGGGAAGGGGCTGGGAGCACCATCCAGACTGCTACCTGCTGCTTGATCCTGTTGCTGAAGTATTTCTGGATGAGCTTGCGGCTGCTGGCGGAGCAGAGGGCCAGGTGGGTCTCCAGCGACTGTGGGGAGTGTGAGAGGTGATGGTCAAGCACACGGACAGGTCCACAGCCTGGTGTTCCTTCCTCCCAAGGGGACTCTTATTGGAGCCCCCCATCCCCACCCCTCCGTACCAGGAAGGCTGCAGTGTGCAGGATCTCCAGTGGCAGCCCACAGCCCTCGCCGTAGAAGCACAGCTCCAGGCTCTGGGGAGAAGGATCCTGTCAGCCACCAACCAAACCCCATCCCTGCCAGGGACCCCCTGTTCTCCCTGGGTACCTTCAGGGCACAGTACAGCCTCTTGTAGTGCTGGGCTGAGGGGACCTGCGGTGCTGCTGCTGCCGAGAGCACGGACAGGGTGTGGTGCCAGAGGAGAGTGAGGAGGCTGCAGGGGCAAGGGAGGAAGGCTGTGAGCAAGGTCCAGCAGGTGGGTTGAAGGGATGGTCCTCAGCTCAGAGGCCTTGCAAAGCCCCAGAGGGAAGTGACTCATCCTGCTGGGCTGAGCAGCCCGAAGCAGGATGTCCCTGTGCCCCACAGAGCTGGGGTGACACTCCTGCCTGAGGGACAGTGACACTGGTGACCTCTGCCATCCCCAGTGCCCTGGTCACCTTTTGAAGTTCTCCTGGACCAGATGCTCGTTGAGATACTGCAGTTCCGACTCCAGGAACTTCATGAGTGGGATGATGGACTGCAGAGAGAGGAGAGGGGTGTTGGGGAGGGCACGAGGGGTCGTATGCAGCAGAGGAGGATCCCAGAGGGGCTCCTTCCCACAGGACATGGGCAGGCTGTGCCTGGTCTGGTCCTGCTGCTAACACAGGATCAAGCAAAGCATTATGGATGGCCCTGAAAAAGATGGTCCAGAAGGGGCTGAATCAGGTACTTACATCCTCAGGCTCCTTGGTATTATTGGAAGATGAGAGCTCCTGGATATGTCTGGCAATGCCCTTTTCCAGCTGCCAGGGAGAAACACAGGAAGGCACTTAAGACTTCGCCCTCTGCACCAGCCTCCCCACACCCAGGTCCACGTTGTCTCCGTCCCAGGAGCATTATGGGCTCCAGGACGCCTTGGGTGAAGCTGCTCTGGGCCAGGCGAGGGCCAGGGGGGGTCAGTGGCTGGTGGTCACCTTGGTGGCCAGGGCCTGCACCACGTCCCGGACCTCGTGGTCCAGGCAGGACACGGTGCTGTCGAGCTGGTGGTGCAGCGTGTGCTGGATCTGCTGCCGGTCGATGACGGCCCCCGTGCGCTGCTCCAGCTGCGCCCAGTCCAGCTGCGTCGGGAGCCTCAGGATCAGCACCCGCAGCTGCTTGATGTTGTTCACCACGATGCAGAGCTGGGGGAGGTGGGTCTCCTTCAGGGTGTCCCACAACCCCTTGTGCATCCCTCATCCCCAGTCACATCACTATCTCCATCCCCATCTCCATCCCCATCTCCATCCCCATCTCCATCCCCATCTCCATCCCCATCCTTATCCCCACCCCCAGCACTACCCCATCTTCATCCCCTTCCTCATTCCCAGTCCCATCTCTGCTACTGTCCCCATGTTCATTCCCATCCCCACCCTTATCCATGTCCTCATCTCCATCCCTCTCTCCCTATTCACACCATTTCCCTCCTGATTTTCCAGGATTATGGCTATTGGGGGCCCACTGATCCCTATGAATCCCAAACTGGAGATATCAGCTGGGTTCTCAGCGGTTCATCTCCCCCTTTGCCCAGAAACCACGGCCAAATCCTGCCTGTCCTGGAGCAGTGCCCCCATACCAACCCTGTTGGCTGCTTCGCCCTCGTTCTGCTCACTCAGGGACAGAGCCTCAGCCCTCTCCTTGATGAGCCGGCAGTACATCAGGGAGATTTTGCACATATCCTGCAGGATAGAGAAGAAGCCAACGGGATTGAACCAGGCAGCACCGGGACCACCACGGGGTCAGGGGTGGGACAGGAGCCCTGGACACACATCTCCAAGAGCAGGAGAGGAAACTCTGGGTGCTGATGCCCAGGTGTACAAACCTCCACAAGCTTCACCATGATCATGAAGGCTTCCTCAGGGTCCGGCCAGTTGAGCTGCTGCCAGGTCTTCACAATCTGGGCGTAGCAGGTGGACAGGTCAACAGTGGAGGTGCTGTGCTTGTTGTGCTCCCCAAAGGGCTTCAGCTGAGGGGCAGAGAAAGCAAATGCAACTTGTACAGAAAGATGCCAGCCCAGAGAGCAGAGCTGCTCCTTTGCTTTGTGGCTCTCTGGCCCATCATCAGCCTCATATATCCCTATGTCATCACACAGCCACTTTGGAGAGAGGAGGACATGAAGATGGGTGGAGCAGCTCCCTGCTTCCCATACTCCAACCCAGCATTGCTGGACCCCAGTGAAGAGGAGAGAGAAGCCTGTGGGCCCATGGCTGCCTTCCCTTCCCTCTTTCTAGAGGTTGGAAGCAAAGGGGATGCTCATGGCATGGCCCAAATGAAGGCTCCTCAGCTCACATGGGCTGCCAGAGAGCAGCGAGGGAAGGGGCACAGGGACACAGTGTGGGGCCAGGGTGGGATCAGCTGGTCCAGGAAACCACATCCTTTGTTATGCATTTGAGTGAGGAACCTGCTGCTGGGCTGCAAGAGACACCTACGTGGTGGTCTCAGTGCTATGAGCCAGGCACAGGGGCAAGGAATGGAGGAAAGCTGGAGTGTCCCCACAGGGAAGAGGGAGATCTTTTCTTCCCCACATTACCTGGTCCATCTGGACAGCTCTCTGAGCCCTCTCCAGTGCAGTGTTGTAGGCCTTTTGTAGCCACTGGGGCACAGCTTCCTTGAACCACTGGTGGAAATTGCTCAGAGCCAGAGGTCCATCCCTGTGGATGAAGGCACCAGCTTCTCCAACTGCACAGCAATGGCATGGGGCTGTCACCCCTCCTGCTCTCACATCACCCCTCCTGCTCTCACATCACCCCTCACACACAAGCAACTGCCCCGAGGTGGAGGCAGCACTGCAGCAACTGTGATAAAGAGAAACCTCCCCTTGTCTGGAAGTTGAGGTCTCCATCAACCCACCCAGAGATGAGCCTGAAACCCCTCTGGTGATGCTCCCATCAACACCAGACACCAACAGCCTGGTCTGCCTGGTGTCTAACTGGTGATGTAGGTGAATGGGAAGGATTTGGGGTTCCTCTCAACTGCTCGATCCCTCCCTTTGGCATCTCTCCTCTCTCTGGGTTGGATACCTCCTCGGGAGGAAGTCCTTCATCCGATAGAGCTCCTGCAGGTTCATGTAGAGCTGGAAAAGGCTCTCAGCTGTGGGCTTGGACATGCTGCTGTCGACCTCGTGCAGTTGCTCCTGGACATGTTCCGCAACCTGGGAAGAGGGAACTGTCAGTGAGGGTCCAGCTGGGATTGCTCCTTCTGGACTCACAGGGTGAGGGTCAGCTCAGGGGATTCCTCTTCCTTTTTGGTGGCATTTCAGGAGATTCACTGGGTGAAGTAAGCAGACCATAGGGCACTTATGGGCATGCACAGAGAGATGGGGATTTTCCCTGTCTTGCTACAATCTCTTACTGCCTGAAGAGTGGCCAAAATATTGGACTGCCTTTAGACCTTAGTCCCATGAGTGCAGAGCAGCCCAGGCTTGCTCACCAGGCTCTCCAGCTCCAGGTAGGCAATGGAGAAGATATTCAACTTGAAGGTGCTGCAAGAGAGAAATGGGACATCAGGAGCCTGCCAGCCCCAGCCCAGCAAACCCAGCCCAGCAAACCATCCCAGACCACGCCCTTGTCCTGAGGGCAAGGACAATACAGGTCTGAAGGGTAGAGGTGGGACTACAGATGCTACCTGTGGGGCCCAAGGGCCAAGGAATGAGGCATCAAAGTGCCCTGTCGCTTGGAACCTACTTAATGAAGAATTTATTCCAGATTTTGTGGCACTGCTGGAGATCTTCTATCACCTCCAGGAGGAGTCTGGACAAGGCTTTTCCATTCTCCTCCATGCTCTGCAAAGGAAGGAACAGCTTGTTTTGGATGCTCGGACGTTTTGAGGTGACTTTACCATGTCAGGGAGGCAGAGATGGGAACTGACCTTCACTATGGGCTTGAGGTGCTCCTTCTGCATGTGAAACCATTCTGTCGTGCCTGACTGCAAGAGAGGAGTCCTGATGGAGTGTCAAGGAAGCAGGAGGAGCAAAGACAGCTCTGTCACTCCCTTCACTCTCCCTGTCCCCTGGGTGGGGTCAGGACCCAGCTCCATGTGGTGGGAACCACAGGCTGGGACCACCAGTTTGAAGAGGGGTGGGTATTTCCCCCACCGTGGTGGTCCATGTGGATTTGCTGAGGTGTAGGCATTGGGCAGGGGACGTAAGGGAAGGGAGACCCAGAGGGTCCCACCTCACTGGGTCTGGGGTGGGTGAGACCCCTGGTACCTTCAGTGCCGTGGAGATCATCTGGGGCAGGTCAGGGCTGAGCGTGCACAACTCACGGAAAGCTTTTGTTTTGCACATCTGGACCAGGACCCTGCAAAGAGAGAACCTCAAGTGAAACCCAGCACCAGCCACCAGAAACAACCACCTCTCTCCCCGGAGACCCTACCCAAACAGACCTTCCCCTCCCAACAACATCCCCCACAGGGAGCACAGGATGAGGGACAGGACAGGACAAGTGTTACAGCAGCCTAGAAGGAGTCAGAAAGGGCTCACAAAGGTTTTTGCTCAAGCTCACGGGCTTGTCCATCACAGTGGCAAAGTCCTACAACCCCCCACTCAGCTGGCACCGGTGCCTGACTCACCGGAGCAGGGACTGGAGCCTCTCCTTGGACCTCGGGACAGAGAGGGGGAAAATGATGCGGTACCTCCGGATGAGGGAGACCCCGTAGGTCAGCAGGGACTGGAAGGACTCGGCCAGCTCTGCTTTCTGGGGAGAAGAAAAGAAACGTCCCCCTCAGTGACAGGCAGATGCCTGCAGGACCACGGCACCACCGCGGAGGGAGCTGGTGGTTCCCATTCCTTTCCAGCCGGCTCCAGGGATGGGAAAACCCCTTGATGCCTCGATTAGCTTCTCCCTGGAGGGGCTGAACTGAGCTTTGTTCTTAAATCTTATTGCTATGCATGAACAATTCAGGGTCTCAGCAGGGCGCAGGGATGCTCTGGGAAAACAGGCAGGGAAAAGTAGGAACTGGGTCATATTTAAGTTTTGCAGGGTGTTGTGACTTGATGGCAGGGAGGGAGGAGGGGAAGCTTGCACAAAGGGGAAGAGCTTCTCCATGGAGAGGGGGAGAACAAACCACTGGGAAATGTCCTCCAGCTGCCCCAGCATCCCTGTGCCCTTCCTGGAACACCGGGAGTGAAATGGCCCTGGGAGCTGGGAGGAGAGGCTCAGGGTTGGATGCATGAGGCACCTTTCCCTGATCTCTGCCCACCAGCTGTGCCAGAGCCCCCTCACCTGCTCTGGCCTGAGGCGCTCCTGTGCCCACTGGTACTCGATGCTGGTGATCTGGTGCAGGAGGCAGTTGCTGTTGAACTCGAGGCTCTGGTAGAGTTTGCTGTATGCCAGCCACTTCCTGGGGAAGAGGGAGGGCTGGGATGAGCCCCCAGAGTCTGGGGGCACGCAGGGGTCAGCGTGGGGCTCCCCCACCCACAGTCACAGGGGCAGGACCCAGGTCTCCTGGGTGCAGGGGGCAATACCCACCACACTGAGCTCATGGGGGACACCAGCTGCAGTCAGACAGTTCCAGGGAAGGCACTGGGGCCCTTAACCCCCCAGGAGACTCCCTGAGTGTGGATTACTTACGCCATGACCTGGTGGAAGTCGGAGAGATCCTTCTGTGTGGCGTGCAGGTACAGCACAGTGCTGGCGTGGCTGCTCAGCTCCCCATCCCAGGAGATGCTCCCGGCCTGTGAGGATGGAAAAGAGGTGATATGTCCTGGAGCAACACAGGATGAGCAGGGAGGGGGGCAGGTGGGGTGTATTTGCAGGACTATGGGAGGAGTGTGTGTCCCGTAAGGATGCCAGGCATGGGCAGGGATCATCCTGACCCTCGTTCTCCTCACACTGCACGATGTGTCAGGGGCGATGGGCTCCAAAGGAAGCCCTCACCCAGCCCAGCTGCTGGAGGGCTGCTACTGGCACTGGTACAGCACCAGTACCTGGTGCTGAAGGATCTCATAGGACACCAGCTGCTGCAGGAGGTGGCGATGGACGGTGTAGCTCGGCTGTGTCCGGCTGCTCGTGGTGGCCCTCTGAGAAGAGACAAGGCAGAAATAACCATCACCTGCCTGAATATGCAGAGACACAGTCAGAGTGGGGACATAGAAGTCAAAAAGCATGGAGCTGGAGAGCCAAGGGGTGCAGGTGCACCAGGAGCAGGGTCCCTGTGCTGGCACAGAGCTCAGGGAAGGGCCCAGCACATGCAAACCCTGGTGCTGGCACCTCTGGTCCTGGGGCAGGGATCTCTGACCCCAAGATAAGCCCCAAGGGATGGGAAACTTCCTATCCTGCCAAGGTATTGAGAAGGGAAGCCTTTCCCCACCCTCTCCCACCTTCTTGTGGGTCAGTAGGAACTGCAGGTGACAGTCTCCCCGGTTGGGATACGTCTCGGTCCGTGGCTCCAGCTGGTACCACTGGTCATTCCAGCAGTGCAGGTCCTGGAGGCACAGAGACAAGGATGAGCTTCAAGCTCATCCTTCCTGGGGGAAGGATCTCACTCAGGGACCAGGGAATCCTGATCTCCATTCATGGGACAGAAAGATTGTATTTGATTAAAAATACAGGATGTACAATGCCTGAGTGTGTTGTAGTGACTGTGGCACCTGCCACCACAGCGAATGACCTGGCATGAGTCTGTGGCTCTGAGCCAGGATCCTGGCTCTGCTGGGTGCTATCACAGTGCTGGGATCCTGCCTGGACCCCTAGAGGTTTAACTGGTGCCTGGAGAAGAGGATGGTGCACCCTGGCACTCACCTTTAGGCGAAGGACCACATTTCCCAGGAAATCATCCTGCCCTTTGTCTTTGCGAGCATCTTTAAAGATCCTGAAAGGCACAGACAAAGGAGGGGGTCAGAAGGTGTCCTGCAGCTGTGACCCAGCCACAGCTGAAGGGAATGAAGGGTGGCACAGACCTGCTGCCCTCCCTCCCTCCTTCCAAAGGTGATTTTTAAAATCCAGCAAACAAACAAGCATTTTCCAAGCCCTCTTCCCTCAGCAGCCTTGGGGCCTCACCAGCACCAACCGTTTGAGGCCGTGGAGGTCCGTCAGCTCCCCCAGCTTGTGCCGCATCGACTCCACCACGTCCGAGTCCCTGCCAGGGGAAAGGGGGAAATTCAGGGAGAAGTGATGGCAGAGGAGGGAAGGTACAGGAGGGAGGAAGTGTCAGGACAGATGCCACCCCTAAAAGCAGCCAAAATCTGCAAGCATGTGGCTTCTTTCCATAAATAGAACCTGGGCTCAGGATTGGCCCTACCTGGGCTCTCTCTGCTCGTGCAGGTCACATCCTGCACTGAGCACTGCTGCAGCAGAAAGTGATGGGAAGAGGGGTTCCCAGCTGGTTTCTGGGGCTTTTTAAAGGGTGTAGGTTGGAGGACCACCTCAGGGACCCTCCTAGGAGGCAGGAATCCCTCAGGACAGGCTCTTGGGGTCACTGGCCAGGGATGCTGCCACTCACCACATGTCCAGGTGGAAGCTGGCTGTCTCCACATCTTCAAACTCCCTGTAAGGCACAGGCAGGATGCTGTTACTCGAGTGACATGAAAGTGGTGAAGCCCCTCATCCACCCCCAAGAGCCCTGGCCACCCCATCCAGCCCCCCAACAGCGAAGCCAAGGGGTGTTGGATTACAGGATAAACGTCTCGTCCCACACCGGGCTGAGGGTCTGGCTTATGACTTGTGTGCGATGGATCTGGTCTTCAGGGATGAGGTCTTTGACCACAGCCTTCATCCTCTTCCTGTGGTCAGGGTGGGCTGGCTCCTGGCTCTTGGCCTCGATGCCCAGCAGGCAGTATGGGTCGCTGAAGCCTGAGAGGGCAGAGCTGTGCAAGTCCCAGTCGGGAGCAGCAGCTGCCCCTTTTCTCACAGGACACCCACCCCGACCCCACTTACCACTGACATCTTTGCCCAAAATCCCCTTGGCTTCCTTCACAGTTGCTTTCAGGCAATAAATTGGGCTCTGGAAGAATGAAAAAATAACTATTGATGTGTGGGGTCACCAACCCTGCGAGGAAGGATGGGGCTCGAGCAGAACCACACCATCAACTTCTACCCAGGCAGTGACAACCCCAGGGCACCCCAAATCCCGAACACAGGGGCCAGGAGGCACTGCAGCCCCCCAACACCACCCCAGTATTCCCCCCAGCAGCATACTGGGGAGAGGCCATACCTCCAGTTCCATGACCCGCTGCATGATGACACTGTGCTCCTTCGCATCCATGCCGAAAGCCTGTGTGGATATCAGGGCTGGTAATGGATGCTGCCCTCTTAACACGGCTGGAGAGCAGCCAGGGGCTTCCCTCCACTCCCTGGGAGCCAGCTGCAGCTCAAGGGGAGAGGAGAGGAGCAAAGAGCCCAGCAGGGGGGCTGGGGACCAGCTGAAAGCTGTTGAGGGAGAGCCTTCTTCCCACCATCTCAGGCCTAAGATAAACATTTCTCCCTAGAGCTAACATTTCCCAGCCACAGGCTGTCCCAGCCCTCCAGCTGGATCCTGCTGCTACATCTTTTAAGATGCTCGTTAAAAACTCCCTCTGAGTGACCCCCACCATCCCCTTCAGCTGGGAGGATGGGCACGTCAGGGGACAGGTTTGGGGGACCCCATCAGGAGGGGACCCACCTTTTGCACGTAGGAGTAGAGCTCCTGGGAGTCTGCAACCTGGTGGGGCTCGGGCTTGCCCAGGCGGTGCCGGATGGTGTAAAGAACCTCCTCATAGAGCCGGTCCAGCTGTGGGGGGACAGTGCTGACACCTCACGTGGGGCCAGGCTAGTGGGGACTTGCTCCATGGGTCCCCCAGGATCAGTGGGGTGTCCCCCTCACACTTCATGAAGCTCCCACTGGTCCCTGCCACCCCCCTGAATCAAGCCCTGCTCACCCACCACTGCCTGTCCCTGAGGAGGAACTCCAGGAGCTGAGCCATGTCCCCAAGCCCCAGCAGCACTGCCCCCCCCTCCAGTGCCACCAAGGGAGACCGTGGTGGGGCCTTGCTCATACCTCTGCCTTGGAGAACCGGTGGGACAGATCCATCTAGAGAGAAAAGAGGAGAGAGTTTCCCGTAAGGTCTTGTGGTACAACGTGGTTTGGGGAGGAAATCGTGTTTGGACAGGGCAGGGCAGCCAGGATGGGGTGGGATCATACACTGTCCATAAGGGTGGGATGCCCCAAAGGGTGCTGTGACAGCCCACAGGCACCCCTCAGCCAAGGGACCACTTTGTCTGTCACCCCCCAGCAGGGCAGCAGTAGGATGTCACCCCCAATCCCTGTTAATTGAGGAGGGGGCAGCAAGGATGGCAACAGTCATTTGGGGTGACCCTCAGGAGGTTTTAAAGGCCAACTACCCTCCTCTCACCCCACAGAGCTGCTTGCTCCAGCAGGGCCAGGCTGGAAAGCAAAGCAGCTGAGGGAGAGGGCAGGTGGCCAAAGGACAGCAAGGAGCTGCAGGCTGGGCAAGGAGATTCCAAAAAAACTTTGGGATTTGATGCATTGCTCCATTCCCCACTTGAAGGATGACCAGCAATAGCACTGCCTTTCCAAATGGGAATTAAATTAAAAGAGCCATGTGATGAGGCACTGCCTGACTCCCATGGCACTCACCCCAGGACTGGCTGGGCGGGTCCTGCTGCCAACACAGCCCCTGCCATTCCCCACCTAAAATGTCACCTCCCACTCATCCCAGCTCTGTGTGGGTCCAGCAGGGAGATCAAACCACTTCTGCCAACCACTTTTTCCCTAGAAAACCAGCTCTCAACCCATCCTCACCCCTCTTCCCTCCCCAAGGCTGAGCTTGTCCTGCATCTGCTTCTCTCACCACAGCCTGGATTCAGACACCACCACAGCCCAGAAACTCATTCCTGCTGCAGAGCCTGGCCAGGTGACAATGACTTTGCCACTGCCATGAGCTGGGTGATGCCACCTAAGGAAGGGGACCAATGCTCCTGTGTCATCTGTTATGGATCCCAGAGCTGGAGCCTCTGGGAGTACAAGGGGGTGACGCCAGAAAAAATAATGGAAATTTTTGAAATGCATTTGGGCCTTTCTGTGTCAAGCAAAGTTCCTGTGCCCGCTCAGCCAGGGCTGGCAGGGCTGCATGAATGGGTGCACAAGCTCTACCTGTGGGTCAGCCCAGGCCCCAAAGTGACCTTAGGATACCCCTGATAGAAAAAACCCAACCCCGAGCTGGAAACATTAACATTTGCTTATGGCAAATCTAGGGCTGGCATAATCCCCCAGCCATCTGGACTAAATTCAACTCTTCCATCCTTGACAAATTTAACCCTTGAGCTACTTCTTTCCCATCTGCCTCCTCATACCTTCTTTCACCCACAGGTGGGTGCTGGGGGCTGTGGTGGCTCCTGGGAAAGGCCCCTGGAAAAGGGGGACCCATTGCATGCAGGAGGATCCCAGCCTGCTCTTGCCTGCCCCTGACCAGGGACCATCCACCTTTCACTGCTGCTGGCACTGTTCTGCCTTCACCATGGCATGGGGGGTATGGCCCCATCCCGAATCCTTCAGCATCACCATGGGCAGTGCTGCCCCATAGCAAGGTCACGAGCGCAGAGGGGAGAGAAAAAGGACTTCATTCCTCTGCTGCCATCACTTATCAGCAAGCCACAAGCATCTGCTCCTTGTCCAGCAGTGGGGTAGCATGAGGAGTAAGGCAGGGGGAGGAATTGCTGCTGATTTGGGGGCAGGTCCCTGCTGCTCCCTTCTGCCATCAGGCACAGCGGCTGCGGGATCTGCTCCGTGTTTGCCCATATGTGCATGGGACCGGCTAAGCTAAAGCTGAGCTGAGCCACCAGGATGTGTTTACTGCTGCTAATCCCCACGCCAAGAGCCCAGCTCAAATCCAAGAGTGTTGCTTAAATCCAGGTCCAGATACAGCCACCAGCATCACCCCACCCCAGTAGCTGCAGCAGTGTCAGTGGTGCAGGAGGCCAGCCTGGCTGTGGAGATGGGGGCATTTGGGAGGGAGGACAAGTCCTGAGGAGGGGTGGGTCATCCCAGGAATCCAGCACAAGGGATCAGGCCCTCATGCTCCCAGCAGCACTGGTGAGAACAGACACCATCTGTCTGTCCACTGCAGAGGAAGTTGGTTGGCTTGGCCCAGGGCAGGGCTTTGGGGAAGCTGCTGGCAGGAGGGAGCCCAGAGGGGCTGTGAGGTGCTGAGAAGCTGTAGCTGAGCTAAGAGGGGACCCTCAGTGCCAGCACAGAGCTGTAGCCAACCCTGCACACACCCTTGGGTGCACATTTACACGGGTTTGGTTCCCCCATACCTCGGTCGCCCTTGCAAACCATCACATCCGGGACATGGACTCCATCCCTTTTCTCTCATTCCCCTTTTACAGCCTGAGCATCCAGCTCTGCACCCCAGGGTACAGATCCCCTCCTGGGGCCATTGCACCCCAAACACGCTCCCCAGCTCCCCAGGGTCAAGGCCACCTACCTCGGGGTTCTCTTCCCTGGGGAGGGTCCCCACGGGGGTCCGGCCAGCAGGATCCATCTCCAGGGGAGGCTGAGCACGGCAGGGGAGTGGCTGCAACTCTGCCTGACGCTGCTGCCTCTCCCACTCACTCTCTTGCTCAAAGGAAACCACAGACCTTATCTCGCCGTGGCCATTTTTGCAAGCGGAAATGCACACAGGGCTCCTTCGAGAGCAGCTTCCCAGCACCCCCTCGGTGACAGGGACCTCATGGAACAGATGGGATGGGGGCAAAAGAAAGGTATCACACCCAGTCTCTGCTGTTGTTTATGAGTAAGGAATTGGGAGCAAGTGGACAGAAATAGTCCTGAGATGTCAAAGCCCAGCAGGGAATGGGGGTGATGGGGAGGATTGGTGGAGGCAACACGTGTATTTGGGATCTGTCATGCCCTGTGAGCACAAACAGAGACCTTGCAGAAAGCAGAAGGTGTCTTCAGCCCCAAAGGATGGAGGGGATTAAAAACCTCATGCAAAAGTTGCAGGGTGGGAAATCCTTGTGACAGCCAAACGTGTTGGACAAGGCTGGGCTGAGAACTGATGCAGTGAGTGCACGTGCCAGGGACAGCACTGGGAAAGGGCGTGTGGCCTTCTTCCCAAAAAGACTGTCCAGACAGAGCTGGTTACCGAGAAAAAAAAAGCAGCAGGAAGAGAAGTTAAACACTTGTGCTTTACCATCAGCTTTCATTCTTGTAAACACTTTATCTGATTGCAGCTCCCCGGGCAGTTGCCTATCACAGACCGGCAGCGACGCCCGCCCCGCACAGATCCCTATCGGAACGCCTGCACTGGTGGCAGACAGGGGAAGGCATGGGTGGGCACCAGGACATGGCCAAGGGAAGAGCAGATTTGCTCCTGGATGTCTGGCATACCCTACAGGCACATGGAAGAGCAGCCTCGCTGGGGCTCCCAGGGGCTGTTGAGCTGCAAAAGCATTTGCTGCTCACCGGCCAGACCCACAGCCCAGGGAAGAACACGGACATCAGCCTGTGCTCAGTGTCACTGCTGGGGTTTGGTGTCACTGCCGGGGCTGCTGAGGAGCCACAGGCCCTGTGCAGCAGGGCTGTGACCACGGCTGATGCTGCACCTTCCATTAAGGGGAGTTTTGTCTTCCCAGCCTTCCCGTTTCTGGCCCATGGACACTCCTGGAAGCCATAAACAAGATGCTTCTGATGCAACACAGAGGGCAGAGGCTCCACGTCAAGATCAGTGGTGCTTTGTAGCCCTTCAGGGATTTCTGCTGAGTCCAAACAGGAAACCATGACCATGGAAACTGCACTGGACAGTTTGTCCTCCTAACTACCGTGGAAGGCATCACAATCCAGCAGCACCAAGCCGGTTGGCTCCAACCAGGGCTGCAGGAGGATGCTGGCAGCAGCATCGCTGTGAGAGGACAGGGGCAGGCAACCAGTCCCTTTCACCCTTGCAATCATCTAGTCCTCTAATTAAGGCAGATTGCACTGTTTTAGCTGCTTTAGGAAAGACACAACTTCTCTTTGCCCTGGAAACCTGTAAGAACAGGGTATATTGGCAAGAGGGGTTCCCTGAAGCTGGCAGGCCAGGAGATGGAAAAAGGGCTGTGGGCACTGGGGGGGTGGTCAGATTTTCTTTGTCCAGGTCAGCCAGCACAGGGCTGAGGCCAAGAGGGGCTGCACAGCACGCACACAGTGGGTTGCCAGGGGCAAGGGCATGCCAAGGTATTCTGTGGAATAAAAATCCAGAGATACAGCGAGACACTGAAAAGCTGAAATCCATCCCTGAGATTGTTCAGCCTCATCTCCCAAGGTCTGAAAAAGCTGCTCGTTACAGTTCTGCTCTCTCCCATGTCAGGAGGGCTCTGGTATCTGTCCCCAGGCACTGGTGCAGTACCCCAGTACAGAGGAACTGGGCTTCAGCATCCCTTCTGCACTCCCCAGTTTGGCACTGGAGCTGCCTCCTCAGCCCACACCCAGTGAGGATGCCCATCCCCTTTGCTGGCACAGATGCCCAGAGGTGCTTGCCCAGCCCTGCCAGCCTCAGCCTCGACTTTATCCAGTCTAGCATTGGCTTCACCTTGGCAAACAGCTTAAAAGCATCTCCTCCCTGGCAGATGGAGGGGGAGGTGGTGGAGGAGCCTATTCCTACTCCCATGACACACAGAAATGCAATTTAATGATCTGGGACATCAGTGCTCCACTGCAAAGTGTTGTCAGTGGGAAGTAGAGACATAAAGTGCACGATGGCCTTTGGAAACAATTGCTGTCATCTCTGCTCTTAGCTTTGATTGCAAAAGCAAAATCAGGTCCAGCAAAGAGCAACAGAGATAAAGGCAGGATGTGGATGCAACATCTCCAAGCTGCTCACACCTTTTGCTGCTTCTTGCCAGCAAAAAATAGCAGAAGTCAAAGAGATGTCTCTTGCCTCAACCAGCACAGAGAGAACAACTTAAAGAGTTTAGTCAATCCTCAAATCCATCTCTCTTCTCCTTGTAACACTGAAGAAATAAAATCCACTGCACATAAATACTGGTAAGCATCAGGCAGTCATTCTCTACCCAGGAGCTGGTGGCTGGGCTGGAGCTTTGCAGGTTTTAGAGGAAATGTTCAGCTTTGGTGTGGAAGTGTCTGTTAAAAAGCAGTTTCCCCACCAGTTCCCCAGCTGGTCACTGCACTGGTTTGCAATGCCTGCTGGAAATGCTTGGGCAGAGCCAGCTCTCCCACCAGAGGCCAGCACAGTCCTTAGGAAGGTCTCTGTGCAGGGCTCACGTGGATTTGAGCTTCTGTGTGTACCAATGGAGATCAGGTTTTGTTTGGTGACCAGGTTTCAAGAACAGCAAATATCCTTTTCCCCCCTGGATTTTACCAGCAGCCACCTGCTCCACAAAACACCGGTGACAAAAATCACTGAGCTCCCATATTTCATTATATTTGCACCTTGAATTACTCCTTGTCCAGGAAACAATGAGAAAAGCCATAAAAACAGCTACACGATGAGCACAGATTTCTGGTTAGTAGAGACAATCCCAATAACCTCTGTGCCCCAAGCTGGCAGACAACTAGCAAGACATCCCAGACACCCAGGTCAGGACTCTCCAAAGGGAGTGGGTCAGCATTCCCCAAACCAGCCCTCCCTCCCCACACCATCAGTCTGCCTCCTAAAATAACTACAGTAAACATGCACAACATAGAGTGAAGTCTTACATTAATTTTAAAAACAACTCATCCCAAAGGAAAAAACCCTTTATACCTGTCCCTGGTATAAGTAAAATCCACAGTTCACTATAACCAACAGGATTATAGGTGCTGCTGAGAAAACAGATCTCCAAAGAACAAGCATTATCACCCTCTTTAAAGGGAATCATCTTCCCTTTTTTAGGAAGGCCTGGGAGGGAAGGACCCTCTGCCAGCGTTAACAGCAGTTTATCTCCTACCTCTTGGCTTGATAGTCCTGGAGTTGCAGCTTGGCCTCACCCTTATCTCTCAGATGGAAACGGGCAAATAGTCAAAAAATTGATTTCAACATGTCCCTCCCTCACTTCTCCTTTTAAACACGGGGTCCGATGACTCTGCAAAACCCGGCTGCGCCTGCCCAAGGTTGGCAAGGCGGCCAGTGCAGGCACAGGACAGAGGAGAGGAAGGTGGTTTTGAAATGAGAAGAGGGACATCCCTGTTCCCCCTCCTTGGGACTGCCCAGATGGGGTTTCTGCCCAGGAACCAGCGGGTGCTGTGTGCTCTGGGATCAGTGATTCCATACCCAGGAGGGATGTCAGCCATTCCCCCTTCCATGTTTACTGGAGGGTCTTCCAGTTACTTCTGCCCTAGCCCCACATCTCTCCTGCCACAGGCTCTCCTGAGAGCTTTGAGGGCACCTCACAAAAACTGATGGCAGCTGGGAAGGAGTGAGGGAACACACAGCACCTCCCACATCATTTGGGCCATTTAGGACGATGTCAAGGCAAGCTCCATCCTTCTGGGAAGAGCAAAGGGGACTTCCAGCCACCCACACGGGACAGGGCAGTTGTGAAAGCTCTGTTCCCCCTGGGAGCCCCATGCAGGAGCACAAGATCTGCCAGATCCATGGCAGGGATGTTGCAAGGATAACTCCAAGGAGGTCACAAACTTCACGTGTAGTCCCCACTCATTTGCCTCACAGCACCTTGTGAGCACTTGAAAATGTTTTCACCATCACTGTCATGTGCTCTGTGTGTGCAGCAAGTATTCCTTCCACTTCCCTCTCCTAATGAGATGAATTCAGTGTCAGATACTGGATTTATCACTCCCTCTCTGCAGGGCTGGGGCAGTGGCTGTTCTCACTGTAGGACAGGGAACGGGGGACAAAGATTTCAAGGCCATTTTATGTGCTGGTTCGGGGACTGAATTGAGAGCAGGTGGAAGAACTTGGGGCTGAATCCCAGACACCCTCCATGCCTCATGGTGCCCATTAACCAGCTTATCCTGGAGCACACATGCCAAATTATCAACCAGAGTGCTTCCCCCATGGGTTTTCCACCAACAATTCTCCCCACAAGCATTTCAAAGCCCCTGAGGAGCCTTCCAAGCCCTGTGGAGCCACGGGCTTCAATGACAGGAGGAGGCTGCAGGGCTGAACCCCTCCCACCACCCCCAGATTCCAGACAGACGTACCAAAACATGGAATATTATTGCAGTCAATCCATGCCATGGGGAGAGTGACTGTGTCCCAGCCAGGGCCCAGCCCTTATGGAGCAAAGTATGTGAGGAGGAGGAGGAGAAGACATGACTTGAGCAAGGGAAAGGAAAGGTTTAGAAAGATGGGATTTGCTGAACAGAGCTTGCAAATGGAGCCAAGCTGATACCTTTTGTTCCAGTATCCAGAGATCGTAGGAAATGTCAGGCAGGCTGGAAGGAGGCAGCAGAGATGAATCTTGGATCGTTTACACCCCGAGGTGTGAGATCCAGCAGCCCCCACCAGCACGTACAAGTCCCTGCTCCTGCTCTCTGTGACCTGGGTCCTTTCACATCCCACTGGGGCCTCTTGGGGTGGCTCAGTGCTGGCCCCTAAGCAAGGAGGATGCTGAAATACCGGTTTCCAGTTCAGTCTCATGGTGGCAGCTCTTGGAGCTGACTCACTCAGGAGAGCAGACGGGTGAGTAACACCCACTATGGCTGCAGAGAGAGCCCTTGACTAAAATAAAGATCCCCACCCTGCGCCTTCTGGCATTTCACACCAACCCACAAACCCCCACGTTTGTCACTCAGGCTTAGCTGTGCAGCTTTAACCTGAAACCACCCCCTGGTCACAGCCTGCCTTGGCTAAACCCACCTCCACCACACACCTGGCAGTTCTTCACAGCTGGAGGAGCCCGTGGTCCGACCGCATCAGCCAACACGAGCCACTCCCCGGCCAGGGCTGGCCTTGCTCCCGGCTGCTCCGGGAACAGCTGGATCCAAACTTCACCCCACGCCTCCTGCCACCTCCAGCAGCACTTGAGAAAGGAGACAGTGCTGTGAGCCAGAGCTCATAAATCACGGTGTCCATCACGTGGCAGAGACGCAATTTGACCGTCTACAGTTCGGAGAGTGGCTTGAAGTCCTCACAAACCTCAAAGGAAGGCACACGCAGAGCACAGGGAGGTGCTGGCCAGGTTAGGTTAACCCCAGTCCCTTTGACTGCTCAGTGCATCCCCCCAGCTAGGAAAAATATAATGCAAAATAATGATTTTTATGCAGTAAATTGCACCAAGTCGGAGCAATTGAGGTAAAATCTGGGCAGAGCAGTGTGGAGGAAGAGGAGGGCTCTGTCTCTTCCTTCATCTGGAGGCAATCCTGGGCAAGCACACACAGGATGGGGTAATCCTCACAGGGTGAGGATCCTTAATCCTTAAGGATGGGGTAATCCTTCCAGGGTAAAGACCTTCCCCAGCCCCCAGGGACAGCACCAAGATTTCAGGGCCAACAGTAGGAAACCTCTAAGTAACACCCGCGGTTCCTGCAGCAACAGTTTTTTTTTGCATAAGATCTCAAAGCACTTTGGAAATACCCAGTTACACCACTCTCCCCAAAGGAGGGAAACAGCCACCTTTTCAGCACAGGGAGCAGACACAAGGGGCAGGGAGAGACTTCTCAGGTGAAGAGCCTGAGTCACACCAAGGAGACAGAACTGCACATGGTGGTGGAAAATCTCTCTCTGCCAAAGGATTCAGCACTAACTGTTCCCTATGACCCCTCTTTTCCCTCAGTAGTATAATACCATCCAAATTCTGGAATTTAATGGTACCAATCTGGCTTTCACATGACATCCTTCTGCTGCTCAGCTGGTTAATCATTTAAGCAGGGTCCAGACCTGGAGACGTGTTAATGCACAACATTTCCTGCTCCCCTACTCCCACCACACTCCAGAGCACCAGCAGACTTTCAATTGCACTTCCCTGCTTTAATATTTAAAACCTTTTATGTGGGCAGCAGGACCAGCTGACCCTTCCATGCTCCCTAAGCCCTTTCCCAAGCAGAGAACAGCTCCCAGTTCCCATTAGGGAGATGGCACCAAGTGCTGAATATCTAAGCCAAATGTGGGGTTTCAGGCAGGGATTCTCACGAGCATCTAGAATTGTGCTGCTCCACTCAGCCCAACACCTGCATGAGCCCTGCTTGACTGTGTGACTTGCCCCAGCCTTTCGGCCCCACAGCTTCAGCATTCCCAAAATGTGCTTCACTTCCCATCAGCACACTCCAAACACGCAAGAATACCATGCTCAGTCTCTTTGTTTTGCTCCTCCTCCCCTCCCCACAGACCATGACCAGCTCCAGCCCGGGAGAATGGGAACATTCAACCCCAAACCACTGTGAAAAGCCCACAGTTCAAAAGCCAGATTTAGCTCAGTGACACCCGTGCTGAGGAAAGGAATATTTCATTTATTCCAGCCTGACTCATCCTCTAAATATATTTCCCTTTTTCCAAACAGCAAACCTCATGGTGCCTCTGCAGGTCTTGCCCCTGGTCCACACTAAGGGAAGAGACTCAGCTTGAACCATGGAGCCCAGTTCCCATGGGAGCAGGGATCTAAATGTTTCTCTCCCAAGCACCTTTAGCTGAGGAAAGATTTTTAAAAAGCCTCTTGGATTTGTTCTGGTTGCTGGCCTAAGAGCTGCACAGGGAGCTGGGCTGGGCAAGAGACCTGGAAAGTCCGTGCAATCTGTGTTTTCTAGGATTCTCTGTCTGGGAGTAGAGGGTAACTGGGACAGAGCCAGTACAGAGAGGTTTCTGCAGCATCTTACAGTTGAATGGATGTGATTGAGGAAACCTTGATGTGAAGTAATTTAATTCACAAAACAGGATTTATTCCGTTCCTAGTGGACTGTAACGTTTTATCTCTTAAATGTTTTCCTGCTCCACCCACCTCTTCCACAGAAAACCAACCCAAGTGGCTCAGCCAGCCTTAAAATGCAGTAAAACAGCCACGTGGGAGGACAGGAGAGTCAAAAGGGATGTAAAACAGAACAGAATCTGGAAGATGTCCACCCTGGCTGGTCAGGGAACTCGACAGAATGAAGGCAGCCAGGGGCAGCTGGGAGGAGGAATGAAACCAAGGGAGGTTTGGATGTTACCTGGAAAGCAGCTTCTGAGTAACTCCTGCTTGGCAGGTGCCAGAGGAACCGGAGGGGCTGATCAGGATCTGATCCCAGGTGGAACACGCCTCTCCTGCCCTGCCAAGAGACACTCACACGCCTTGTTCAGCTCAGAGGGAGGAAGAGCTCCAGCACTGCTGCTGGAGCACACCCGGGAGGAAGGAGCAACAACTCCTCACTTTTCCAGGGAGAAGAGCCACCAGGAGCACATCTGAGGGAGCTCCAACTAACTGGGCAGAACTACCCAGGCGTCTCAGCACACTAACAGGGGAAAACACCCAAAATTATGGATTGCTCCTAATTAGAGACATTTTAGAGGCATTAATTATGCTGTGTCCCTCAGCTACCTCCTGCAAAGTAAAACAGTAAAGAGGCTGCAACTTTTTCAGGGACAACTGGTCTGGAAAAAACACCCGGGTGACACATCTGGGTAAAGTGTAAAGCAGTCACTGCACCAGCTTCCAAGAGGAATTGTGAAATAGGCTTTTGTCGAAAGATTTTAACATCTTATTTTCATTTCACAAAGTCAGCCAAGACAAATCAAGCCACTGATGTCAGCAATGAACAGCCAAGAATAAAATCCAAGTGATTTTGCTGTTTAATTCTCCCTCTCCCCATCCAAGGCTACCAAGTCACCATCAAGTTTCCCCACTCACACACAGATGCCCCAAGTTTTGAGCTGATTTCTGTTTATTTCACAGTCTTGGCAAAACAAATCTGCATTCAAAAGTTCATTTAACATTAATATATTAATCAAACATTTTCAAAATAAATACTTTTTTTAAAATAACCATTTCTTTACATCACTGCAGTAGCAATTCTAGAAAAGTCAGTGCACAGATAGTAGCAATTTCATTAATCAGCTAAACTCAAACAAAAAGAAAACAAGAGGTGGACCTTTTTTCTCTCCAAGCAGGCTGCATGCAGCAAGTCTCAGCAGTTCCCTAGCACAGGGATCTTTCATCACACTTGCTGGGAAGGATTTTCTCTTTCATCTGTCAGAAGTCAGTGAAGTCTGACTTGTGCAAAGCTTTGTACAACACAGAAGTTTCACAACCCAGATTCTGGTCAGTCCTGCAGAGGTTCTGCACTGGAGTTGTTGCTAATGAGACCAAGGAGCCAATGCTATGGAATGGAAGGAAAATGCTGGAACCCTCTGAGGAGTCCGTATTCAAGTGACTGGGAAGTAAATTCACAGCTGGAACAGGAACACTAACAGCAATAAACAACATTCAAACCAGCAGCTCAGTTGTACCTTACAGCTTATTCCAAAGTTTTGCATACTCTCTCAAGTGCTTCCAGGGCAGAAGAAGTAAAGCAACTACTTTCTCCTCCTTAGCTGTTAATTCACCAGCAGCAAGGTAAATCCCAGCAGCAAGATGCTTCACTGGCCAAAAAGTATAACTCGTGTTACAACAAAGAAAAAACAAAAGTGCATTGTAGACTATAAAGAGAATATTCAGGACTTAGTGAGTCACATAACTGGAAAAAAGAGAACAGAAACATTCATGTTCCCATGGGATCTAAACTAGTCAGATGCTACTAAAGAACCCTGTAAAGAGCAGTGTTTTGTCTGAGGAAGGGAAGCTCATAAATGTTGTCATACACAGCATGCAGCAGGAGAATTTGGAGGGCTACCAGATTATTCACTATGATTGTCAGGAATGATTTAGCTAAAAAAAAACCAAAAACAACAAAACCAAGGAAGTTGAATACATATCTGAAAAATGTCATAGGTCTATCTCCTTTGAGATGCCAAAGGTTCCCTTTGAAGCCCTTTCTTGGTAACAGAGGGAAGAGCTGGATGTGACACTCCGGGTTGATAGGAATAACCAGAGACATCCCTGTGTCCAGAGGTGCTCTTGGATACACACTAAGGTAAAAATCAAGACACCTCCCACTCCCCAAGAGCCTTGTTTCCATGTTATGGGCATATTAATCAGCAGTTTGGAGCAGTTGCTTACTCTAAAGAGGTATAATTTAAGTATCAAAAGAAACAGAGCTGAGGGAAGCAATCACAGATGAAGAGAACCTCCAGATGTAGCGACGCCACGCACAGGGAGGAGGGAATGCTGCAGGACAGCAAACTCCCAGAGCTCCAGAGGTGACCCAGACTGCTGAAATCCCTCCCCTTGCTCTGCACAGACCTACTACTAGAGCCCCTGAAAGCCATGTGCCTTGGGGGAAGGCTCTACTCCCTCAGTGCTATGGACCGTGCCCCAGAATTCTGCCAAAATGGAAAAAAAAAAGAAAGCATCAAGTTGTGGAGAAGTTCTGTGTCAGCTTATTGGTTTTTCTTGTCCTCTGGTGGGAAGTATGGGGGAGGGGGTGGCTGGTCCTGGAATAAAGAGCATAAAAGATCATCAGGTCACTGCTAAGAAAAAATAACACAACCCCCCCAGAAACCCCAAGACAGCAAAATGAATTCGGACAAACTCTGCTGTGCCACTGAGAGAAGAATTGCCAGACACACCCTTGGGCTCACCCTGCAAACCCAGAAGGACACAGGAACTCACCGTGGGCATGTAGACGTTGTGTGGGTTGCCTGGGCTGTAGTAAGCACTGGCAGCAGCCTCAGCAGCCTTTGCTTCAGCTGTCACAGAGAGAGAAGTGATAGGTTTAGGGACACAGAGAACTCTTACAATCAAACAAAAACTCTACATGTTCCTGGCCATCAAGTGTTACTAATATATGATATAACCAGTGCTCGAGTGGCAAAATAGCTACAACACACACAACTGAGCATTATCTCTTCCAGTTACCACAGGACTGTCAACTCCCAGTGAAAGAGACCAAGATTTGGTTTGGAAATGTCAGCTGGGACCTGCCTGCCACCCATAAAATGCTAACTGCTGCCTTGCCTGGATACAGGCAGTACCCTTTAAACAGGCAGTGAACAAACCACCCGTCCTGGGAGTGAAAACACGAGGCAAAACAAAAATCAGCACAAGTTTATAGCAGCTCAGGGGATTCGTGTTTTAAAGATGGAAATTTATGAGGATAAGCCAGATTCTCTGTTTCTGCAGAACACAAAAAATCTTGTACAACCCTCTGGAGCAGTGCCACTTTCCAAATAATAATTCAAGGGTGAATAGTTGTTTATTCAAACCTAAGAGAAGTTAAACCCTTATCTAGAGAAATATCCTTATCTACAAGAGATCTATGGCTGTGTCCAATCACAAAAGCTCTTCCCCTCCCCAACATGCAGACCTATGAAGAACATGTTCAAAATCATTTTAATAAATCCCAAAGAGTGAAAAATGAGACTGGTATTTCCCCAGCTCCTTTCCATCATCTAGTTCTCTGTTCCATATTGTTTAAACAAAAGTAATCAGGTTAGAGTGAAACAGGGGAAGGGGGAGCAAATATCACCCAAGACACATTTACAAACTAAAATGGGCTAGAAACACATTTCACCATCAATTTATTTGTGTTCATCCATTAGGGCAAGATTACCACCACAGGAGAACCACAAACTGTATTTTTTCTGTCAAAAGAAGAATAAATCCAGCTGTGAAATACCCACTAATGGTGTCTACCCTGGAGAGAATCAGGCTGGCCTCCAAACTGAGCTGGATAGAGAAGGCTGGAGACAGAGGAAGGGCTGCACTTCCACAAGCTTCCTAATCCCTCTCCTAAACAACTTTAACTTCTAAAGTGGAGCTTTTAAGTTCCCCAAAAGAAAACAGGCAAGAAGCAATGTCTGTCTTACTGGTAACAAATGTGTTGTGAGCTAATTCACCTGGACACCCTTTTCTTACCTGCAGGAGTGGAGGGCAGGTCTGGACCACTGACAGGGGGTTCCATGGGCCCTGGATATGGTGGGGGTGGAAGCTGCATGTAGCCCCTGTCTCCATCAGCCATAGGAGGACCAGGATAAAAGTCTGTCAGGAAAGGAAATCACACAGCAAAAGACTTAAGTCCTCTGGGTGGAGTTACACAGCCAAAAGAAGCCAAGGCAAACATAATTAAACTCAAGAACAGAAGTTGTATAAAGTCATCAAATCCAATCTAAAATACTGTGTGAAATTTGCGTTCCCCTTTTTACCTATTTTAACTCTTACCAACTGGAACAATCCCCATCCTCAACTCCCAGACTTACCAGGAGGAGGTGGTGGGTATGGATAGCCCCCGTTGGCTGCAGGTGGTGCAAAAGCATAGGATCCATTTGGCATGTAGGAATAGCCATAAGCTCCACTGGGTATTTCACCTCTGGAGACTGGAAAAGTAAAGACAAGACCTCGTGAAAACATCAAGCCTGCACCAAATGAACTCCCACAAACTTAGGGAGTCCTTATGGGAAAAACAAAACAAGTGTCACCCCAATAAATCTGCTGTTCACTGGATGGGAAAACGGTATTTTTAAAAGCAAGAAAATTTCAGGTAAAGCCTGAAACTCACACATATTTGAATCCAACCTGCTGCAACCTAGAGCTGCCCTTGCTGTGTGACGAAGGCAAGGCCTCCTGAAACCACAAGACCCTGGCACAGAACAGCAGACTCCCATACCTTGTGATGCCACGTGCAGCATCCTCTGCCCGAACTCGATCGCACCCCCGGCTGAAAAGGTCATCTTGAACGTGGCAGATCCTTCCCAGCCACCTGAGGGAGGAAAGACAAGAGCTCAGAAGCCAGGAGAAGCTGTTTCTGTGCTATTTAGCTTCCATGCTGTAACTACAGATGCCCTGCATATAATTCTTTAAAGAGCTTATCCCAAAAATCCAAGGGGAAAAAAAGAAAAAGCAGATGAAGTGGTAGAATTGCGCTGACATCAGAAAAATTCACAGTGTGGTATTGTCAGGTCAAGAGACACCTGCAGAAGAAACACCCATGAGGGAGACCTTCAGAAGCTTTCTGGAGTTGTGGCTGTTGCCACACCAGCTGCCACAGCTATCAGGAGCACTGGATTTGCTCCTGCTTTGGATAAGATTAGTACAGAAGACGGGGATTGTGTTAATCCCGTTTGCTAAAAAGCCTTTGCAACTACACCTGTCAGCTACAAATTAGTTTGGGAGTTTGAGTGTCCAACGAAGCAAAGAGCTTAATGAAGAACATGGTCCACATAAATCCATTAGGAGTTCACAGAAGATATTTCAAGTCAGGATAACAATAATTAAAAAAAAAAAAGAGAATTTGTGACATCTCACATTACAGAATAAAAAAGGAAAACATGCACAGAGTTACAACAAAGCATCAAAGCAGAAGCTGTGGCAGAGCTGAAACAGAAACAAGGAGATTAAAGAGCCTTTTTGAGCTAAACCAGACTCTCATGGCTGTTAAGGCAACATCATCATTAGAAGAGAGGGCCTCTGGGGAAAATTCACAAAGATTTAGCTAAAGCCCTTTGCCTTTCACACAATTTAGTTTGTCTTTACTGCTCAGGCTGCCTCTCACGCTGGATGGCCCCACTCTGCTCCCACACAGAGGTTCCAATGCTGATTTCAGGGTTACAGCTGAAGGCTCCTAAGCCCTGAGCTGTGATTTCCGTGCCACAACTAACAGACTGAACAAAGCTGAGGATGAAAGTTTGCTGAACTCTGTGCCTTTGGTAAAAACAATGGTCAAACTCAAAATTACTCTTGAAACATCTGCCACAGCCTTCTCATTGAACATAATGTGAAACAGCCCCTCGAAGATTCCCCCTAATTTCAAGAGAGTCCATTCTCTTCCAAGTGCCATTTTCACTGCCAGGATGCACCACAGCAACAGCACAAGAAACATGATGGAGAACAGTGCTCTGGGGATCTGCACCTGAGAACACAAACAAATCCAGGAAGGATCCAAGTCCTTGGCACAGGAGGACCTGGATGCAAGTGAGACAGGTGACCCAAAGTGACCAAAGCAAAATCACACCTCACTTGCTGACTCCACTCTGATGTTTATTTGCTGAGATCACTTGGTCGAGTGAACTCAGTATTTTGCAGGAATGAGGTGGGTTGCAGACCTGGTCACTGTAACTGAACAGGGAGCTGATAAGGGGAATATTTTTAGCTGCCAGTTTCAAAGAAAGAAACACATTTTATCAGGACTGTGAAAACCCATTTGGTCAGTGTTCAGTTTTGGTTACCCAGGACTTTGTCAGGAATTGAGCAGCTGAACTGAGACACAGAACATACCCTGTCCCATACATACCTCCTGCCTCTGCTTTCACTGTGCCCTTGATATAATTTGCTCCAAACACTGGCTGCTTAATCTCACAATCCTTCAACAAATAAAAGGGCATCACGAAAGACTGCATTGCATCCTTCCCCTTGGACACAAAGATAACCTGAAAAGGGAATAACATTACAAAAGCTCCTCAAAACAAGCAGGAAGTACAGCTCTGAGTTATTACCTGAAGAGACTTTTGATGGACTGAAACTCCCTCCCACATCATCAGTCCTGCAAGCCAAAAGCTACACAGAACAGCCACAGGGGTAAACCAAAGCCTCAAGGTAATAAGGCCTTCCAAGAAGTGCCTTGCTCAGATAATACTCCTCCCAGCTTCCAGAGAACCACTGCTCCACACAGCTATGATTTAGTAGCTGTGCTGTTGCATTCAGCATTTCCAGACCATTGCTAATTTCCAATTTGAAGATGCCTGATGGACTAAACAGCTGCCTGTACATGGACTAATCAGATTTATTATGTTTTGACAAATAGGTGGGATATGCAATGAATTCATAATGCTTCCCAGAGGCAGAGGGATGAGCCCCACTTCAAGCAGGAGTAGATTATCCCGACTTTCATGCATTGAGGACGTTTAAATAGAGAATGGCAGAGAGCCTTTATCTCCTTACCCAGGACAAAGCCTTTCACCACTTACCCGGTAGGGAGTCAGGAAAACACTCCCTTTCTTGGTCCCTTTGAAGGCCTCTGGCATCGGTTCCATATCACTGAAGGTGATTTCTACATGGTCATACGTCATCAGAACACTGCCAACCACGAGAGAACAGACAAGTGTTAAGGCCCAAGGTAGAAGTGCAACATGCACACAAAGTTTACTGACCTACCAAACCTGCCTGTTCCCTCAGGCCCGTGCTGAGCAGACAACATCAGTCTGGTTTGCTTTTTTATTCTGTTGGCAGCAGCAACTGAAGGAGCACTGGCTGCTTGTTCCCTCCTCGGTGTGCTGACACAGCTGCTGCTGTCTGTGTAGCCGGGCAGGGAATCCACTCAATTGAGCTGATCAAGACCTCAAGACATTTCCTTTCCTTTCCTTTTATTTATTTATTTATTTTTGAAGTTGTGTTGCATTTCTGCTGGGTCAGTTCCCTAATTCAGTTCCCACATGACAGGGGAAGGGCTGCAGGAGCAGGAACTGCTCAGCCTGGCTTATGCAACGCTGGTTTTTGAAGGTCTCACCACAGCTCAAGCACGTCTGTCACAAAAATGTGACCAAAAGGAACTCCCCCTTCCTTTCCACAAGACCTCATTAACCCGTGTTGCCTGCACCGATTCCTTAATTCTCAGTTAGAAACTGACCTGATTAAAACCTTGCACGGACACAGCAGGTAACTTGTATTGACACAACAGCACCCACATTAGGGACTGTAATCCCTAAAGCTGCAGAAACCTCCACCACCTCTATCTTTGGCAGCTGGCGTGTTTCCATCCTCAGTCACTCGCCTTTGCTTTCTGCCAGCAAGTACCTGTCCCTCCAGGAAAAGTTCTGGAAGTACAGAGGGGCCAGCTCTGCCCAGGCTGCAGCATTCCAGCTGGATCAGCCTAGACTGCCACAGGACAGGCAGCGCCGGATCCAGGGCAGGCTCACAGCTGGGAACAGCAACACTTTTAAGCTGCTGCAGTAGTTTCAGCAAATGCAAATTCAAGCACCAGAGTCGATCTTATGAAATTCTTCCAAGAAAGGCCACATCCCAAGGGGAAGTCGGGCACAGAATTCCTACGCCGACGCTTAACTGGCCCCACGGAAAGACGCCCTGAAGGATGAAGCCCTCCCTCCTTTGCCCCCGAGGCAGAGGACTCCTGTGACTGCCACGTCAGACCCAGACAGAGGGTGCGGGCAGCCCTTGGCCGCGCACACAGAGGCAGCTCTGTGCAGGCTTGCCGTTTCCATGGTTATATCCCAGCACCTTTCTCCAGCGCTGCTGCTCCTTCCCCAACACACGGGGCCAGGAACCAGCAAACCACGCCGGGCCTCTGAACCGGGACACGATGCAGGTGCAGCAGGCAAGAGCATCCCCGAGGGGGGATCCCAGACCACCCGGGTGGGAGCTGGGCTCTGCCAGCCCTCCCTGGGCACTGGGGATGGCGGCGGGAGACGGCAGCAGGCGGGGGACGGGCGGGACACTGTGGGGAGCGGCGCGGGGCCCGCGGCTGAGGCCCAGCACAGCTCCCCCCGGGAAGGCCCTGGGGCAGGGGGGTGCGAACAGCCCGAAACCCGCAGGGAGACGAGGGGAGGACGAGCAACGCCGGCACCTCTTCATCCCCTCACCACCCCTCTGCCCACAGACAGCTGCTCCCGCTGAGGGGGAAGGCAGGAGGAGGGCGGGGGGGGAAGGCAGCTCCGCGCTACCCCCCGGCCGCCGCGGCCGGAGGAAGGGAGAAGGGGATAGCACCTCACTTCTCGCTGTTGTTAACGATGACGCCTCCGCCCTCCGAGTGGTTCTTGTTCAGCGCCATCGCCGCCTCCTCCTCCTCCTCACAGCATCCACCGCGCTCTGCGCCTGCGCGGGAAGGGGTGACGTCAGTGGGAGCGCGGGGCATACTGGGAATTGTAGTCCGCTCAAAACACGCAGCAACGCATTCCTTTTTCTGCGCGGTGCACCCTGGGAGTTGTAGTCCGTACCCTCCCCGCTAAGAGCCTTCTGGTTTGGCCGCGCGGTGCGTCCTGGGAGTTGTAGTCCGCCCCCGGCCGCCATGACACCCACACCCCGCCCCTCGGGGAGCAGAGTGTCATGGCGCCCGGCGGGCCGCCCGGGGACTTGTCCGCTGTGTATGAATAATTGCGATGTCTGGTGGAATAAAATAAAAATAATCCCACATAGCCGGTGGTTCTGCACATAGAATGAGGTTTAGCCCCTTTAAACAGCGAAGAGGCTCCACTTCCAATAAATTCTTTTTGTCATTCACGTTTAAGGCTCTGCTCGTGTTTCGCACACTTGCAAACGGATTTTTGAGCCTGATACTGGGATGGTTTCCGTGCTGGAATCGAGCACATCCGAAAATTACCCCTTTATATTGGAGCGTGTGGTAAACTGGAATGACTAACCAGGTGCCCGATAAACAAGCAAGGACTGTGTGTGTGTGCGTCTGTCCGTTTGTCTGTCTGTTGGGAATCTGGGAACAGCGAAATACCTGTGGCATTTGCAGAGCTGCAGGGAGGGTCTAATCTCCTGCCTCCAGGTGTGCAAGTAGGAGGAAATCCTAAAAAATTAATGATTGCATAGTTTCATTAAATATAGGAGCCCTGCAAAACTATTCAACTGTTTTGAAGGGCTCCCTCAAATCAATAACTGACAACTGTATATCAATAATACACAAATAAGAACATATATTACCCTAAATTATATCTTTTTTTATAGGTTTGAGCTTTTCCCTGCAGGGTTTGTAGCCCAGCCCCGTCTGAGCGCCTGAGAACCAGATGCAGAGTAGGGGGGAAAAGCAGAGAAACTAAATAATGGAAACAAGATTTAAATAAATACAGTGACATAATCTGTACAGTTCTTGGCAAGAAAAGAACAAGTTTGTGCTTTTCATATCCGCTTCTTCAGTAAGCAGTAAGTTTCCCTTTTAAGAAACAGCTCTAACAAACAGTCCTGATTCTTCTCCTATTAAAGTCAGGAGCAGAATCCACTTGGCTGCCACCGAAGTGCCCAGCTGAGGCATTGCTGCTTTGCACGAAATATCAAATAACAATCAAATAACTCATCAATTAACATTTTTCTCCTAGCTGCAGCTGGCATTTGGTATTAAGAAATGTACTTAAAAAAGGATGCTGGTGTAATTGCCAGTGTGTGGGGGAAGCTCTAGACCTTCTCATAGCATAGAAAACCTTGAAAATTTATACTCTAAAACTTGAAAACACAAAGGAAAAAAACCACCTAATCTGTTCATCTTTGTTGTTTCTAAGCTGAGGACAGACACAGAAGAGAAGACTGAGACAATTCATTGTTTTGAATTGCCCAGGGCTGACAATATTGTTATTGGATTTTATTATTCTTCCGCTCCTTTTGCAGCCAAGCAATAAAGATGTGTATTTGGCAAAATTCCCTTAGACAAACTTGGAAAATAAAATCTGCGTACAGGACACAGAAAAATAAACACGAGATAATGGGACAACTCGAATGGTTTGGTAATTAAAGGAAAGACAACCCAGAGCGATATCTGTATGGTATTTAATGGCAAATCATAATCTCTAACATCATTATATTATTCTGTTACCATTTATTCACACACTGTAAAATACTCTACAGTAGCTATATTTAAAAAATCCTAATTAAAAAGAGGAACACTCTGTGACAGCAGAAATAACTCAAGGGAACACGGAAAGGCTGTTTAAGTTGCCAAGTGCTATCAATCCATCTAAACTCATCTCACACCGCATTTAGCCCTTTGTTTACACCAAAATCAGGGATCCAGAGCTGGCGTTGTGCACGTTTCCCAGTCATTCCAGTTTACACCCCAAATTATTGGCAGCACAGAGCAAACTCGTATCCAGCTCCCAGGGGGACTCCTCCTGTCTTAAATCGGTCCGAATTTGCTGCATGCCCTAAACCAGGAGGGTTTATAGCTCTTCCAACCAGGACAAAAGCAAGCAGCAGGAAGGGGAGGGTTGGACAGCACTTCCCAACTGCAGCACACACACAGGAACCCCCCAAACGCTCCGTGGAGCTGCATCCCAGCACCCCAGCTCCCGAGGCAGGGATGAGTTCAGCCAAAACAGCAGCACAACCAGGCGCAAAGCCTGAACACCAGATGTGTCCTCCTGAGCTGCTCCCACGTGGTGACAGGATGGAAAGAGGCAGGATAGGATCCCCCCAGAACCTCCCAAACCCTGAAGGAGTTTAGAGGTTTGTGCATGTGCATTGGGCAACACGGGGAAGGGTGGGATGCGCAGCTCCAGCGTGGGTTTCCCCTCAGAGCAATCAATGCAAACAAAACAGGGCGAAGACCCAGATCTGCCGTGTTTACTCTGGCAAAACTCCTCGCCGCAAACGGTGGGAGTTTTGCCTGAATAAATGAGATTTAGGGCTCAGATAGAGCCGAGATGGGGGCCCTCATGTGACATCCCTTCCTGTAGGCGAGCGGCAGAGAGGAAGGTTACCTTCCTCCTCCTCCCAGGACGTGACGGCGAGCGGCAGAGAGGAAGGTTACCTTCCTCCTCCTCCCAGGACGTGACCACGAGCGAGCAGGCTGCTGCATGCCTCTACCTTTCTTATCCAGTAAGGAATTTCCGATCCCAAGTTCCCCTCGGTGTTCACAAAGCAGCAGCGACGCCTGCACTGTGTCACCGCTGACATCTCGTGCAAGGGCTGAGCTCTGCAGGAGCGCTTCTGGTGCCAGCCAAACAGAGCGGGTTTGGAGCTCAGGGCACAGGGAATGAATTCCCATCTGGACAGAAGTCTGGGCCGCATTCCCACCAGCCAGGAAAGGCCAAGATTTCAGCTGAAGATTTCACCCTGGAAGCCCTACTGCTCCTTTCCCCACTGCTTGCAGCATTTTAGGAGTCACCGCATGTGGAGGAGGAGGAGGAGAAAGAATTTCCAGACAGATCCCAGCAAGCCCCTGCAAGGGGTTGCCTACATTCAGACCCTTCATCCACTCAGATGTCCCAATTTTCTGGGGACTGGCACCTCTTCCTATGCCAGCAGGAATTGGCAGCACTGGCAAAGGAGTCACAGTAAAGGAGCTCTTTAAGCCTCAGTGTGTAAACGTGGCTTTACATGTAAACGTGGCTCTAACTTCAAACCTCTTGGCTTTGTGCCTGCCTTTTATTCATGTTCACTTTTTTCCCTTGGCTCCCCTTGAATATACCACTATGATTTCCAGCTTATCCTTTGGGGAAAATATATGTATATTTCATATATTTAGCTAAAAGGGCCATTTTCCACCCCTGCTGACTGTTGCTGCGTCATCACTGACTCGCTCATGCCAGCAAAGAGCCTGACCCTCTATATTTTCTCTCTAGGTGTATATTACACAGCACTACGATTCTGTAAAGCAAGCTTTGGGAGGTAGGTAGCAAAATAATCCCAGAAAAAATAAACTTGTGGAAAGGTACACTGTGCTGAGACAGGGGCTGCTCTGTGCCACCCATACAGGCAGTATTTCTGTGTTTTTCTTCTGAAAAAGCTCCCTTAGGACACATGAACTGGCATTTTTGGCTCTCGGCTTCAAGTTTCCACCTTTCCTGAAGGGAACAGTATTCTCTCTTGCTTGAGAGTAGTTTTTGTTAATTGTTACTTATTTCCAGAGCCTAAAGGGTCATTTAGTAACTGACTGATGCTGCATCTTTTATTGATGCATTCACAGCTGTCCCTAAAACAGACCATTTGTCCCTGGGACATATTCACAGCACCTCTGTCACCAGGATTCTTGAAGAGCTGGGAGTTTAACAGCATTAAAATCCTTTAAAATAGTAGGGTCAACAAAAACGAGGGGGGAAATTTGGCTGTAAAGCTNTTGTTAATTGTTACTTATTTCCAGAGCCTAAAGGGTCATTTAGTAACTGACTGATGCTGCATCTTTTATTGATGCATTCACAGCTGTCCCTAAAAAAACTCTCTAAGCTAAGGGGCACATTTGCAGCTCAAGTGTACCCAGGATTCTTGAAGAGCTGGGAGTTTAACAGCATTAAAATCCTTTAAAATAGTAGGGTCAACAAAAACGAGGGGGGAAATTTGGCTGTAAAGCTTTGGGAAGCAGTTCCCAAGGAATGCGTCTACTGAAAGCACATCCTCAAAATTTGGTTTGTGCTGCTCCCCTCACCTTCTCCAGACAGGAAGTTTCTCCCTTTCCCAGCTGGGATTTTCAGCTGTGGTGGGGATCAGACCTGTGGCCACACGGCTCCAACACACGCAGGACCACAGCTTTTCCCAAACCAGCCTGGCCACAGAGCAGCATCCAAAACACCCACTGGCTGCAGTGCAAGGAAGGGCACAGATCTTTGTTTCATGTTTGCAGCACTAGTGGGTGGCCAGCCCAGCAAGGAGTGGTGATGCATCACCACAGCATCACCCAGCACCCTGCCAGGCTCCTCCACATCCCTCTCACGCATGCCAAGGCACGGCGGTGATGTGGGCACTGCTTTGGGGTTTCACCTGGTCCACACTGGGCTTGCTGGGTCAAAGGCACTTCATAAGGAGCATGTGGAAGGTGTCACTGAGCCAGCACTTAAAAAAGCATCAGTGATACAGAGCCCAAGATAAGGCACAAAGCAGAGCATCTGTGCAAGTCGCCAGGGCAGTGCGAGCACATGGGAAGGAGGGGGACTGGGCAGCTGGCCAAGGTACAGCTTCAAACCCATGTGGCACTTCTCCCGAGCAGCACACTTTACCAAGAAAGGCTTGTCACAGTCCCTGATGTCCAGAAAGGGAAGCTGAGGGGCAGGGAGCAGCACAGAGACTCACCCAAGTTCACTCAGCAGCCCAGCGGCAGAGCCGGTGCTTGGATCCAGCCCCATCCTGGCTCCCAGCCCATGGCTCTGCCCACCAGACGGCTTCATCCAGCCCTGGGTCACCAACAGCACAGAGAGGAGGGAGGGCTGCCACAAAGACAGACAAAGGGAGGCCGTGATGGTGGCAATAACCTGCAGGAGAGACTTTTCTGGGCCTTCCCATGCTCCCACTGTCCGGGCAGTTACCGGCGCTTTAGCACCGAGACACAGTCCTTCTTCAGCGGCCCGATCTGCAGGTGGGCATCGACACTCTCCAGGAAGAAGGCTGGTTTCAGCTTGCACGAGAAGAGAGAGCCAAAGTGGTGGTTGATCTTGTTCTGGAACGGGTCAGCCTTTCCCTTGGTGAAAGGGGAGACCTTGAGCTGCTGCAGGCAGGTCATCTTGGAGTCCTTGACTCCGTAGAAGGTTAAGGCCTTTTCCGAATACTCCAGGAAGACCCCGATCGTTTGGAAGAACGGCTGCTGGATGACGGACTCAAAGCCCCCAAACCAGGCCACGTAGTTCTGCCCATTCCACTGGAGGCAGCAGGACCTGTCGTTGCGGCCCAGGCGGCCCCGGTTGTAGGCCTCCCGCGGGTCGAAGTCCTCGGCGATGACCCCGATGCTGACCCAGCCGTCGATGAGCTCCACCTCCCAGTAGTAGTTGCCCCTGTTCATGAGGTTCAAACCCAGCACCTGCTCGCAGTTGATGAAGCGGGTCGGGCTCTCCGGGTAGGGGATGGGGCACAGCACCCGCTTGGCCCCTTTGGTGCCGAACAGCTGGATGAACTTGTCAGCCGTGTCGCTGTCCAGGTCAATGATGAAGGCAACTGGGTGGGGCAAGAAGGAGAAATGAGGATGAGGAGGGAAATCCTCCCAGCCCTCCCTGCTCTGATCCCTCTGCCCCAGCCTTTGACAAATAGCATGATCCTTTCTGACTTGTCCTGTCACTCCCCTTGCTTTTAAATCCCGTGTCAAATTTCAGTCAATGAGGATCAGGGACTGAAAGAGCTGATACTCCCATAAGCAGGATGAATACAGGGTAGAGGAAGGAATAGAGGGGCTGCTCAGTGAGTTCAACTATGATACCATGACATTAGAGCATCCACCTGACAGAGTGGTGGTAGGAAAATCCCATATAAAAGCAGATTTCCAGTAACCACAGACAAACCTGGCAGGGAGAGACCCTGAGAAGACAGGAGACCAATCAGGCACATCACAGCTACAAACTGACCGCTCCTTGTGGTCAGCTTGCAGTGCACTGTAGCTCCCACATGAGCAGATGCAGCCCCCAACATGCAAGGCCATATGAGAACCACCAGTGGATCACAAACAGATCCAGTGGGAACAGCCCTGGATATCTGTTGCTATCGATTGCATTGCACGTCTGAACCACAGTGTGTCCCAACCCAACAGCAGCAGCAGAGCACACCAAGCTGAGCACAGATCCCAGTGGGCTGCACTGTACCACCAAAGCAGATCTTGTCCCCTGTGGACATCCCTGTGGTGACCCCATAACCCCTGTAAGGCTGGGGGGAAACACATACGTGGAGTGTGGGAGCTCAAGCCCAGCCCTGCACCCTTCAGCCTCAGCCCTTGTGCCCCACCCTGCTCAGCCACTGCATGATCCCTCTCATGCTGCAGACGACCCTCACTAGCCCAGTGCTCTGCAGCAAACAAGGCAGATGCACAAACTCTGATCTAATTTAGCAGAGGATCCAATTTTGTCAAGGGCTAGAAGGCAGCAGGAATTACACAGGATGCCTGCAGCCCCCTCCTCCTGGGCAGCTGGGCCAGCAGAACCACAGACAAGGGAAAAAAAGTATCACCAGTATAACCAGATTATGACTGTTGTCAGGAAAGCAAGGAGGCTTCCTTGTTTGCCAAGCAATATTTCCTCTGGTGGTGGCAGCGCTCCTGCCAGCTGTCGGCTCGGGATCAGCGTCGGCCGGGCATGTGGGAAGGAGAGAGGAAAGGGAAGGTGGACCTTAGCAACAACTGTCAAAGCAGAAGTCCCTCGCTTACATTTCAGGAAATAATCACGGCTCTCCAGGCAGGCGGGATTGTTTGACTTGTCTGGAAACCGGGATTCAGCCAACACTGCAGAGACAGGGACGGAAGGGTTTGCATCAGCCAAGGAACCAAACCAACAAGGGTGTTATTGGAGCATCACCCCCTGCCCAGCACCCTGGTGGTACCCAGCTGATGTGGCCCCCGTGCCTCCTGCATCCCCACTCCCCCTGCACATCCCTGATGGCTCTCACACACAAAAGGACAGACACCACCTCTGCCACCCCAGGGAGACAGGCAGCGGGGCAAGGAACTGGCTGCAATTCCCATGGGAATCTGAGCAAATGAGTGAGGAGAGAGCTCAGGTTAAATGAGAGAGCACGGGAGAGAGCTGCCACACTGGCTTTCTATCCCTGGCAGGTTTGGGAGATCACAGCCTGCCCCATGAAGAGGATCATCTATCCTGGGAAGAAGAGTCCCCTTTCACAGGAGGCCACTTTGGCCACTTGCCCTCTCCCGCAGGGCCCTGCCTAACTCCCAGGCTGTTTGTTGCCTCTCCAGCCTCCAGTCTCTGTGGAAAAATTCACAAAACCTCAAAGAGGCGTAAGCCCAGACAGGGATTGTGCAACGTGCAGGGAACCCGTGCTGAGCAGCTTCCAGGGCTGGAAGGAGAGGGGCCAGTGCTCATGGGGGACATCGAGCCCACAGACATCTCCCAGCTATGCAGGGAGGAGGGGGAGGGTGATGGGGAGACCTCCAGGCAGAGGCACTGGGTGAGCACAAACCTTCCTCCATCTCCTGGTAGTTCAGCCCATCAATTCCTTTCCCCTGCAAGTGGTTCCACTGGTTTTTGCAGGCAGTGGACAGCACATCCTTCACAGCACCCACGACTTGGGTGCACTTGGTGAAGTTCAGCTCATTCTGGAAGCTCGGAGCTGGGGAGAGCTTTTCTTCCATGGCTACTTTTAAGGCCTGAAATTCCTGAGCCAAAAAAGACGGAGTTTCAGGAGTTTTCAAACAAGCCAAAGTTGTCTCTTGTTCCGCAACCCCACCCAGCCCTGGAGGATTTGGGAACTGGCAGCTCTGATGGACTTGGCCCAAGGACAGCCTTCACAAGGGAGGAGAGCTCTTTCCCAGCCACATGTTCCTGGAACCTGCTCTTAGCTGCCTTTCAAACCTGGACCCAGACCATGCCCACCTCACATGGAGCAGCATCTCCTCCTGAAAAGGTCTCCTCTTGCTGGGCTGTCAGGGAGGGGGGAAGGCTAGAGGGGGGCAGTGGGGCACCCCAATCTCTTGTTCTCTGCCCCTCACGCCCAGGTACCCAGCCTGGGCAGCACATCAGCTTCCCCTGAGTCACAGACAGGATGGAGGAGAAAGTCTTGGCTGCCTGGTCCTCCTGGGAGTGGGGAGGGGAGAGGACTGTGCCAACAGCAGTGAGACTCTACAGCCCACATATCCCAGGGCTCCTGGCCTCCAGCTCCTCAGGAAGTGGGATAAAACCCCAAAAGACAATACTACTGGCTCCTTCTTGCCCCATCCCACCTGGAGGAAGTAGATGGTGTCAGTGCTGGTGACGTTCTCCAGGTTTTGCTTGCCCTGGGCCAGCTTGGCTCGTCTCTCCTCCTTCCAGTGGAGATCAGCCTCAGCCTCCCCCAGCATGGAGCGCTCCCCGGCCTCGATGAAACCTGTCACCTCCTTCTGGAAGGTTGCCAGGATCTCAGAGGCTTCTGCAAAGAGCCTCTCAACCCTTTCCTTCTCCTTCGTGGCAGCACCCTGAGTGCAGTGAGAGAGAGGTCAGGTCCCACAGGTGAAGGTGCAGGAGGGCACCCTTGTCCCCTGCCCAGCACCCACCTCTCAGTTCTCTGGGGTCCCTCTGACACCCCGTCAGTCCCTTCATCCAAGAGCTCAGATCATTTCAGAGATCAGCTATCAAGGGATCTCGCTGGGCACAGCCACTTAACTGCTGCACCACGCCTGGTGTCCCCAGGCAGTGAAGTGACGTGGTGGCACAAGGGCCAAAGGGGACCAAACCCCTGTGAGGCCAAGGAGAAAAGGTGTAAGAGCCAGAGGATACCCTGGCATAGTCCTTGCCCTGTTCCTTCTTCCAGGTTGCAAACAAAAGCAACCAGAGATCCCGTGAGGGTTAGCAGAGACGAGGAGCAAAGAATCCTCAGGGATCCTTGCCAGGGTCACTGTGGTTTTATGGAGCACGTTGCCCTGTGAGCACCAACTCTACACCCCACACACCCCAAAAGCTCACAGCCCCTTCCCCTCGCTCCCCAGCCCAGCAGAGCTGCACTAGCAGAGCGAAGCCATGGCACAGTCACCTTAATGAGCTCCACCAACTTCTTGGCCTGGGCGATGGTGACTGCCAGCTCCTCCAGCTCGTTCTCCACATCGCTGAGGAATTTGGCTTGTTGGGCCTGCGGACACAAGGGACAAACACTGAGCTTTGCCCCTGATCCCACAGGGAGCTGCAGGACACCCAGCCTCTCCCTAAGTTCAACCCTCTCTGACCACGACCTTGCTGTCAGGCTTCGGGTGAAGGACACAGGGGGAACCACGAGTTGTTTTCCTGTTTTCCTTCCCTGCAACATCCAACCTGCAAACATCCCTTCTCCCTGGGCTGGGAAACCTTTAAAGGAGCAGCCGGGCTACAAAGGGTCATGTCCAGTTCCATGCTCCCCACCCTGGTCCCAGCGGAAACCAAACAAACAGGAATTTGAAAGCAAACCCATCGGGCAGTGGTTGCAGCAAGCGCAGCTAAGCCGTGTGCTCTCAGTGTGTATCCCAAGGCTGGGGAAAATACACCTGGGACTGGTGGAGAAGCTGAAAGGCAGAACTGGACCACTCAGAAACACAGCACAGAGTCCCCCGGGGGTTTCTCTTTGGGAGCAAAGCAAACCAGTTCTGGAGCACAGAGGTGCTGCATGGCTGCAAAGGAAGCACCTTCCGAACACGTCGTTTCCTGGCGTGCTATTGTTGGCGCCAGCCATTGCCCATCACGAGCTCCCTGGGGAGCCAGGAGGGCACTGCACTTCCCAACCGGGGCTAGTGCTCGGCCTCCTGGCCCTGCTCTCTGCAGTGCTTGTCCCCAGTGAGGGGATACAGGTGCTTTCCCCGTCCATCCTTCCCAGCCTGCAGCGCAAGGGCAGTGGCAGAGGCCATCTAGGAGACGTTAAGCAGTGTCTGCTGAGGTCTGACAGCTCCCCCGGGGCTGGGATCACACTCACTTTCTATTTTAAGGCACCTGATGACTAATAATGCCGACAAAAGGGTTTTCCTGCAATCCCAAGAACCCGCGAGAGTGGGAGCTGGCTTGGGGCTGTTTCTGTGCTCCCTGCCAGCATGTCCGCAGCTCCTGGGCTCTTCCTTGGAAAAAGCAAACCCTACCGAGGTCTCAGAATGCCTCATCCCGATGCAGGGTGTCACCACACCCCAAGCCTCAAAGACTCCCATCTGCCTGCAGCCCCACAGAGGCCCCACACATATGAGGCACCAGCGTCCAGGAAGGCAGCACCACGTTGGGCTTGGAGCCCCGACTCCCGGGGAGGCTCGTGGGTGTGAATTTAGGAGGTGACTCAGTCACATCTGGGAATGGGAGTGATGGAAAAAAACCCCGCTGCCAAAACGCCGGGATACAAAGGGCTGGGGGAGCGGGAGCGGCGGCCGGGCAGGCTGCCAGGAGTCGGGAAAAACCGCCTCGACGGAGCTGTGGGAACAAGACGGGGGAGGTGGGTGCCCTGTGACCGCGGGGGCGGCCACTGCAGGGTGTCCCAGGCACCCCCACCCCAGCCCTACACCCACGGGATTTCCACAGTGGGAAAAATCCCCAGGGGCCGGCTGGCAGCGGGTCCCCAGCTGCCCATCCTGTCCCCACCTCACGGGGTTCCCCGACGGCACAGCACCCTGTCCATACGGGGTGGGGTCCCCCGAGGGGTGTGGGCTACAGCACACACCATACACGCCATCCCACCAGCGCGGCACCTGCACACACCCCACGTGGCGATTTAGGCTCCCCGCTGGGGACAGGGGTGCGGCATGAAACCCTCCAAGGGACGCTGCACCCCACCCCACCCAGGACACCCCCACGCCAGGGTCCCAACCACGCGGGGGACCTCCGCGCCCCCCCCCTCCCACACACCCACCCGCACGCACCTCCTTGTGCTCCCGCTCCTGCTCGAGGGGCACCACGTCGTGGGCGCGATGCTCGTGGGCGCGGCAGCGGGCGCACACGCAGGTCTGCTCGGCGCGGCAGAAGCCGTCGAGGGGCTGCAGGTGGCGGGGGCACAGCCCCTCCTCCAGCCGGCGCAGCGGGGCCACGAGGCGGTGGGCGCGGAAGGCGGGGGCGCGGCGGTGCGGCTCCAGGTGGGCTCCGCAGAACGACGCCAGGCACACCAGGCACGACCGCGCCGCCGCCGCCCGCGACCCCGGCGGGCACACGTCGCACAGCACCGCCGCTCCCGCCTCCCCTCCGCCATCCTCCTCCTCGGCTCCCGGGGCCATCGGCGACGGCGGGGACGAGCCGCCGGTGGCGGCCGCCAGCAGCGGCAGGAGCTCGCAGAGGGCGCGGTTCTTGCGGAGCCGCAGGGACGCGGGGACGGGCTCCTGGCAGAGCGGGCAGCGGGCGGCCCCGCCCGCCCCGCCGCCGTCGGGGGGGCCCGGCTGCTGGCGGAGCGCCCGCAGGCAGCCCTGGCAGAAGTTGTGCCCGCACGGCACCGTCACCGGGTCCCGCAGCACGTCCAGGCAGATGGGGCAGCCGAGGGGACCCTCGGGCAGCCCCGGAGCCGCCAGCGCCAGCCGCAACGCCGCGGCGGAGGACGGCGGGGCACTCCCGGGCGCAGCATCCATCCCTGAACGCCCCGAGCGGCCCCGGCCCCGGTCCCAGCCCCGGCGGGGGCGGGTGGCTGCTGCGCCCCGCCCGCCCGCTCCGCCTCCCCGCGCCCCAGCTGGGGCTCCGCTCGCCGCGGGGGCTGGGGGCTGACCCGCACCATCACCCTCTGGACCTGGTCCCCAGGCACCCGCGTTCCTGGGGGTGTCTCACCCCCTGGACCTGCTTCCCAGTCACTCGTCTTCCTGGCGAGTTCTCACCCCTGGGATTTACCCCCACCGGGCATCTGCTTCCTCTCCCCGGCATCTGCTGCCTTCAGGGAGATCTGCCCCCCAGCCCTCCGGGGGATGCCACCCCGATAAAGATGTACTGTCCCCCCAGCCTCTGGGGGAGGTCTGCCACCTCCTAAAGGATCTGCCCCACTGGGATCTGGACTCTTCCCAGGGTTCTGCTGCTCCCAGGGGAAGCTGCTGTCCCTCCCCAAATCTCCCATCCCGGGAAGCTGTAGCCAGCCCATTCCAAACCCACCCCAAAGGGTCTGCTGTCCTCTGTGAGCATCCCCTTACCCCAGGACCTGCTGCCACCCCACTGCTCCCCAGGAGCTGCTCCCCACCTTGAGGCTATATGGGAGGTCCTGGCCCCCCCGTGCATAACTGCAGGTGCTTTCCTGCCAGCCCCGTGCCCTTGGACACACATCAGCCATTCCCATGGAAAAAAGGGCTGGCTCAGACCCTGTCCCCTCTTCCTCCAGGGCCCAAAAGACACCAAGCAGAGATGGGGAGACACCAAAGTGCTTTGAGTGTGAGGATCTGCCTCATAAGTATGGTGTCTCCAGACCCCTCCTGTGCAGACCATTTTTTGACTTGGATAAGTTCCCAGGTCCACGCTGGCCCAAGGACAGGGCTGGGAGGGTGGGGAGGTGTGGAGTGAAGGAGGAAACATGGCAAGAAAAATCACATCTGTTCTTGCAGAAGGGGTTTGATCCTTTTAAGCCTTTTGTCCCCAAAGGAAACAATGATGTTATTCATTCCCCATGCATTCACCTGCACGTCCCCAGCCCCTTTGATCCCAGTGCCCAGTTTCACCCCGTTATCCCTCACCAGCATTCCTGCGGGAGCGGGAGGAGGCGCCGGACCTGCGGTCTCGCCCTTGGAAAAGCTTCAATCAAAACTTCAGAATTTTCTTCTGTGCCAGATCAGCCTTGGGGCAGAGCCATAGGAAACCAGGTTTCCTTATCACAGTGCTGCGGTAAATAAAGGACCTTCTGGTTCTTCCGCCAGCTGGTCCCTCCAAGGGGCTGGTCACCAACCCCTCGAGGACATGGAGGGGCAGGATGGGGCCCTGCAGGGATGGGTGCAGGAACAAGGGCACCCAGCTTCCCTCCCCTTCCCCCTATGCTGCTTGGTCCTGTATCTCCCACCAGCACTAAGGTCAAACCTGTAGGGAAATAGAGCTTTATTGAGAAAAGCAGCATCATACAAAGAACTGCAGCGTAGAATCATGAACAGTTCCTCTGCCATGTCTGAGAGTGGCAAGAGGGGACTGGGAGGGGCTGGGGGAGCAGGACCTGCCTGCATGTGAGGCTGGGCAAGCACAGGGCTCCCTCTGCATTGCTCCACAGCACTCTGTGGCAGCAGCACCCTTTCTACACTCTCTCTCACCCCAAATATTCTCCAGGCTTGGGAGGTCTGGCAGGGATAGGAGAAAGAGGAAAACTTAATTCTTTCACTCCCTGTTTCCCCCTTCCTTGCTCCGTCTGCAGGGACAGGCACCCACATGTGCCCTCACACACAGTGACCAGGGGCTTTGCCCCCAGGGTGAGCTCCAGCCCTGCCTCCTTCCCCTTCCCTGCGTCAGCAGCGTGATATTTGCATATGCAAATTAAATCGGTTAATTTTCATGTCTGTCCTCATCAGCTCTCGTTAAAATATTGCACCATGTGCCGTGCCTGCCTCGGCATCGAGGTCCCTTTCACTGTGACAGGTCCTGGCTGCAGGTTGGCTGTGGCACCAGCCTGGCCGACGGATCAGTGTGGCGGCTCTAGCTCGGTCCCTCCAGCACAGCGTCACCACTCGGCCCTCACACAGCCAAAACACAGGGTAGAGGGGCTTTGTGAAGACATCGTGGAAGGAGTGGATGAGCTGCATCCTCTCCCCGAGGCCGTAGAAGGAGAGGAGCCCCTTGTCATAATCCAGGCTGACCCCCAGGTTCTTGTACAGCTGCTCCTGGATTTTCTCCGCCTGGCCGTTATGCCAGGCCAGGTAACAATCCTCCCGCACCTGCAGCCCCCACGAGCCCCCATCCAGCCCGATGTTGAACTTGTGGCCCCGCTGCTGCTCCCAGGGGAGGCCCCAGTAAGTCACCCCCAGGATGACGGAGTGGCTGGAGATCTCCACCTCCCAGTAGTGGTGTCCTGGGCCGTATCTCTGCGTGCACAGCACCTGCCAGGGCTCGAAGCGGGGTCCCTGTCCCCTGTACATGGGGGTGGTGCAGTGCTTGGCTTTCCGGGCACCTCTCGACAGCTCCAGGTACTTGTTGGCCGTCTCGAGATCGAAGGTCAGGTTGCGGTGGTCTGGGAAGAGCAACAGCATGGATGGGGCTGAAAAGATTCATCAGATCTTTATGCCCCTGGTGTGACACCCCCCCCCCCCAGCAGTGATGGGTTTTAAACTGTGTAGGGCTGGCTCCCGAAACAGAAGGGAACAAGTTTGTTTGGAGGGGAAGGTGAGCGAGGTGAGATGAGATACCTGCCCTGGAAGGAAGAGAAGCAGCCCAGAGAGAGCTGGCAAAGCACTGAGACACAATGCTTCACGCAGTCCTTGCACAGCCCAGCTCACAGCCAGCAAGTACCAGCGGCTCCATGGCCATTTTGGAAGAGATCTTGGTTTTATGAGCAAAAAATACGAGCGTGGGTGGCGAGGGGGGGAGAAAACCAGGCAAATAAATATAGTATTGCAGGGAGTTACTCTCTTGTGCATGGGCTGTTGTAACTCCTGCCATGGGCATTCACTGGTCACCAGCACATCACCTTTCTCCCACAGCAACCTGGCCCACAGCTCACTGGGCTCCTGCCTTCTGCCCATAAATAACGGGGTTTTTCCTATTAATAACCCTAAGAACGTTTTTTTTTGGGACTAATAAAAGGAATTAAAGGTTCCATAGGCAGTGATTGCCTCGCTGGCAAGAGTGACGTGACCAACATTCCCTGAACTTTGCCCAACCCTCTTCCCAACAGGGAGGAGATGGGAAAAGGAGCAGTGAGGAAATCCCTAAGGAACTGGAGCGGGATGGGCCCGGGAAGGGAAGGGGATATGAAGGACTGTGACAGGGAATGCTGAGGCCATATCCCTGGATAGAGAGCAACGACTGCAGGTAGGGCACTGGACTAGGGCTGGGCTGTGCAGGGCAGTGACTGATCCAATACCAGGCAGCTCCAGTTTCCAGGGGAAAGCACTCCCTGGTGCTGCTAATCCCCCTAATAAGCCCTTTCCCACACACACAGTGTCCCCCAGCCCATCCACCCCATCCCGCATTTAGGGAGAGAGATTGGCAGAACCGTGGAAGGAACCCCTGTCCCTGCAGCCACAACCATCCTTCTCCCAGGGAGGAGCCCAGCTTGGTGACATCTCTGCCTGCTGGGGACCCCAGCTGGGTCCCCCTGTCCCTCCAGGCCCTCCTGTGCTCCTCACCTTTCAGAAGCTCAGCTCGGAGCTGGCACTCAGGGAGAGGATTCAAGACCTTCACCGCCGGCGCCTGGGGATGCACTGGGCCTGTGGAGGATGGGAACAGGCATTTTGAGTGATGCCACCCAAAAAACTTGTTTCTTGCATGTGCCCACTTGTTTCAGCATTCCCAGCAAGGAGGGGACATGGGGAAGCCACCCAGTTCATCCCACCCCATCTGCTGAACAGTAGATGTGTCCCCATCCCAACCCCCTGAGCCTGGCAGCTGGGTCCCTGGCACCGTGATGTGGGCCAGGCTGGGATTCAGGATGACTCGGTGGCCCTGAGAGCAGTAGGATTACCTTGGCCAGCAGGACTGGGGGCTTTGGGGGCTTTGGGGGCCACAGAGCCAGGCAGGTCCTCCAGCAGGAGCCTGGAGATGCCGGTGAGGATGTCAGAGATGGGCTTGATCACATGAGCCACATCAAACTCCACGGGGGCCAGCACCTCTGGGCTCTCCAGAGGTGGGAGAAGGGGGAACTCCTGTGGACAGACACACAGACAGCCATGCACCAGCCTGGGGAGGACTGTGCGAATCCATGTGCACACACTGTGACTCCCCAGTGGGTGACAGCGGGATCACAGCACTGTCCACACAAGTCCCACCAGAACAGCTCTTCCCCACAGCCCCATCACATCCCTGAGCCGGGCTGTGTTCTCCCTGGGAAAGGGGCTGAACACACCTCTGCCCTCACTGAAAGGGTGCAGGGCTGGCAGTGCCCAGGCACAGAGAGTGACACAGCGTCAGGATGGTACCTGGAGGAAGGTCCTGTGGTCAGGGCAGGCCAGCAGGCTCTGAGCCCTCTCCCTGTGCTGGCCAAGGACATCCAGCCTGTCCTTCAGGAGGCTCCAGTTCTCCTCCACGCGCCCCAGTGCCACCACCTGCTCTTGCTCGATCCTGGCCACTGACTGACCCTCGAAATCCTCCAGAGCTTTCTTCAGGTGGGCCAATTTGCTCTGGATCTGAGATTTGAGCTCCTCGGAGGAGTCCTGGGTAGGGAAGAGCCATGAGAGCCAGTGTGCTCCCACCCACGTGCCCAGCACAGAGGTGGCCACAGCACTACCTTGATGCTGCGTGTTTGCTCCTCCAGCTCCCGCATCGCCCGCTCGATCCGCTCCGATTCCTCCTGCGCTTTTTCCAGGGACCCTTTCAAAATGATCTGTGAAGAGAGGCACCAACAAAGAATCAAAAGACCCCCAAGGTCATCAAGTCCAATCGTTGCCCTAACACCACCAACTAATCCACAGCACTAAGTGCTACGTCCAGTCCTTTCTTCCAGTTGTGTCCCATTGCATATCCTGCAGTGCAGCACTGCTGCCCACCTGGCCCCCAGGAGCCCTCTCAGGGCTGCAGGACAAGGCTAATGGGGAGGGAGAAGCCTTGGGAAGGGGACACTGCATCAGGGTCACCAAGAAGTGATTTTCTGTGCTGTCTTTCACCTCTTTTTTATCTGTTTTCTCTAGATCAGAGGATCATAAACACATATATCAGCGTTCATCCAGCGCTGCTGGATTTACCCAGCTCGCTGCTGCTCCTGACAGCACCTGGTTTCTCAGGGAGCAGCAGGGCACTGGTGGCACATCCTGGCCAACCCCCTGTTCAGCTGAGGCCAGGCGCAGCCTGGCACCCGGAGGCACATCACATCCCCCCAGCAGGGCACAGGGCAGTGAATGCCCGAGCTGCTGTGACTCCCCTTGCTCGCTCTCCCATCGCCCCATCCCTGCCGCCCATCGTCCCCACCTGCTTTTTGGACCGTTCCTTCTCGAAGAGCACCAGCCGGTGCCCCTGGCACTGCCAGACGATACAGACGCAGCAGATGCAGCGCCGCTCGTCCTCGCAGTACAGCTCCAGCGGGCGCCCGTGCTGCGGGCACAGCTCGCCCGGGGCCACCTCGCACCTGCCCGCGCCCGCGCCCCGCGCGTCCCCGTCCCTCGCCAGCTCCACCACGCTGTACAGGGTGACGTTCTTCTCCAGCTCCGGGCACTGCTCGAAGTCCCTGCGGCACTCGGGGCATGTATAGCCCTTCTCGGCCCCGGCGGGCGCCCGCTCTCGCTTGTGCCAGTGGTCGCTGATGCAGCGCTTGCAGAAGTTGTGGCCGCAGGGCAAAGTCACGGGCACCCTGAACAGGTCCAGGCAGATGGAGCACACCAGCTTCTCCTCCAGCTTCTGCGAGACGAGGGATGCCATCCTGCCTGTGCCGGGGATCGGGGCGAGGATCCGGAGAAACAGAAACTCAGCTGTGCAGGGGAGGAGGAGATGGTGACGCTGTGCCCGGAGGCGGGTCAGGGCTCCCAGCCGGACGTGCTCTTAAAGAGACACCCAGTGGGTGCCCGCTGGCCACGCTGGGTGTGCCACACGCTGGGGAGACGAGGTGACAGGGAGGGTTGGAGCTGCTCCCCTCGGGGAGAGGGAAGGCTGTGAAGCAGAGCAGGAGGCTCTGGAGAGGATGGAATGCTGCAGTGGCAGCACAGGGACACACGCAGGAGGCTGACAGGGATCAGAGCAGTGTGTACCTCCGTGAATGTGCTTGCACAGGTACATATCGATGTGCATCTGGATTTCATTCCTTTATTGCCCTTTCAGGGAACTCCCAGGCATCCTCACCTCTGCCAGGGCTGGATCCCCCAGCACAGCACGGCAGCTCCCCCTGGCACAGAGACCTTGGTACAGTGAGAACCAGCAGAGAGAGGCACCCACTGCTGCTGCAGCCACATGTCACCTCCCTCTGCAGCGACACGGCTGTGACACACACCAGCACCAGCCAGGGCCACATTCCACCCTTGCATCGTTCCATTTTGAACTCCAGCTCCTGCTGTTTGCGCATGTCCCCGTGCACACCCACCACACCTTTTCCTACGAACTTCCTTGCAACACCCGTGTGCATCAGCACCTCGAAACACAACAAAGATGTCACCTGGGCCACCAGTCCCTGCTCAGGGGGCAGGTGGAGCCTTCTGTGTGACTGTCTGTGCACTGCACACCTTCACCTTGTCACACAGCTCAGTTTCAGGAGGAGCACCACCCAAAATCCCCACCCAACCCTTATCTCTGTATCCCGCTGCTGTGCTACTGTTTGCATGCACTCCCAGGCTGCTGACACTGCAGGATAACCTCAGTTGGCAGCAGCTCTGCAGCCTCCCCTCATGAACAGCTTCACTTTCACCTGCACAGGTGAGGGGAAGCAGGGAGCAGGCCTGTGGTGCATCCAGGGTGCTCACCAGGGGGCTCTTGGATTGTTGGAGCAGCTTCTGTACCACAGGTAGGCTCAGAGCCACCCCCCAGACCACCCCTGGGACCTGTCACAACTCCCTGCACGTTCCAGCAGAGCTTCAGTCCCCAACACATTTCTTTGGGCTGGATCTACAAATTCTGACCAAATGTTCAAAGCTCAGAGAAGGGCATAACACAACCTCTGGGCACCCCTCCAACACCCTCCCCCAGGCTTAAACCAGACCCCAGAACCCTTCAGGGTGGGAGGGGAGTTCAGGGAGCTCCAGGGAAACTGTAACAACCTGGAGTACCAGCAGTAAGGGGACACTTCAGCCCAGTCTCAGGTGTTTGCTGAGGAAAGGGGGACCTGCAGAGAAAGTCACTGGGAAGCAGAGCTGGGAACAGGCAGCTCTAACAGCAGGAGCACGTTGGTATTTTGGGGATTAAACATGTGAACAGGGAGAGCCCTGGAGAGCACAGCAGAAAGCAGAGGAACTCCACAGCCTTGGAGCAGGACCAGCAGCAGCAGTGCCAGGACACCACCACAGGTCTGCCCCAACCCCAGCAGCTGTGCTTGTGCTCAACCTGTCCACACCAGGTACATCCTGTCCAGGGAGTGAGGGGAAGGACACTGAGGTCCGTGTGCTTGGGCAGCTGAAGCCAGATCCACAAACACTGACCTTGTGCAGGTTTACTGCCTGTGCAGCCAAACACTTCCCAACCCACAATATCCAAGAGGGAAAGTGGTCCAGCCAGGCAAAGGGCTGCCCTTCTCCCCTGCATCCTGCTGAGCTCCCCAGCTCTGTGCCAGCTGGCTGGGATAAGAGGCTCTTCCCAATAAAGACAGCTCTGCCAACACTTCTCAGAGTGTGTTTAATCAGGCTCATCTCTCCAAGGGGACTGCACAAATAAAGGCTGACACAGCCCTGAACTGCAGCGCTGTTAAAAGGAGGAAATCCAGGCTGGCCTGGCTCTGTTTGTTCCCTAAACAGGCAAAAGGAGAACTGTGATCCATGCAGAGAAGCAAGGCAGGGCATCTCTGGGGGGACTCTACCCTGCCAGCCACTGATCAGCTCTGCTGCAGAATCAGGAGCAAGATTTCAGCCTGGATTCACTTCAAATGTCCTCATTAAGCAGCCTCTTGACCATGCAGCTCCAGCACTGTGAGCACCTGCTGCCCTTGGCTGCCTTTCCCAGGGGATCTGGGAGCTGAGGGGCTGAGACTGTCACCTCCCTCCAGAGGCGCTGAGGGAGTGCACGAAAGCTGGGAGGCAGCATCCCAGCGGGCACAGAGCGCTGGGAGGGGGCCAGCTCCTAGTAAATGCCGTAGGTGGGCTCCTCCGTGTCCCGGTACCTGTCCAGGTACCTCAGGGGCTGCTGGCGTGGGAACTTCAGCTGGCGAGGGTGGTACACGGGCGGGCGCACGAACTCGAATATCGGCTCCCTCATGTCTGCAAAGGAGGGACCCACAACCTCAGCACGAGGGCTCAGATCCCAACCCAGGCCCCCTTCCACCCCCAGGGAACAAGGCTGCTCATTCCAAGCAGCCTTTTAGAGGTTGTTCCCTCAGACTGCCGTTTGGAGGAGGGTGGCTCAGGGAGGACCCAGTCCATGCTGATCCCAGACACATCCCAGGCCTGAGCGAGAGCCTGCAGCCACATGGGATCGTGTCCCACCCACCCCCTCCAGCATCCCCACACACTGCATTCATTCCTTACTGAGCAGCTGATGGAAGATGGAAGTGACAGAGCTGTCCCACCGACACTGGAAGAAGGCCAGCCCTGCCGGGGTCATGGCGTCCTCGTGCTTTCTGTAGAAGTCAAACGTGCTGAAGGTTCTCATCTTGAGGCTGTAGCTGGAAACAAGACACAAGCACAAGGGCTGAGGTGAACCTCTCCCTGCAGCAGCATCTTGGGAGGCAACTACTGCTCCACATCACCCCAGAGCCTATGAAACAGAGGGAAAATGGAGCCAGCAAAAGGAAATCTCCCAGTGTCTCCAGCTCTGTGCACATTTCTGCCCCAGTCCAGTTCCACAGCAACAGGACTCTGTGGGGCTGGGACTGTGGCTGCAGGGGACACACAAACCCAAAGCAGCCCTGGAGAACCCTGTGGAGTGATAGGAACTGCCCTCCTACCGCAGTGACAGGCAGATGAACACTACAAGCAGCAACAGCAGAATTACCACGGCATCGGCCGAGTGTCCTCGCGGAAGTCGATGGGATGGTCTTGCTTGAAGAGAAGGAAGATGAAGCGATGGTAGCCAGTCCCCATGGCAGGGAAGGGGGGCAGGTAGTGGCAGATCTCCTTTCCTGACTTGATGTCATTGCCTGGGATGTTGGTTCTGAACACAAAGACATTTACTTTGCTGTGTATCCACTCGTTTCCCTCCAGCAGATTCACCCAGGGTTGCGAATCACTCTGCCACGTTTTGAGGTGACTTCTGCCCCATTTGATAAGGGAACAGATAGCAGAGGCTGCTTTCATTGGAGGAAAAATCCCATCCAGTGATTAGAATGCCAAACAGCAGCAACACCTGGAACTCCTGCATCTTCAGCAGGACCCAGAACAGGGGGCTACAGGAGCTCATGGCAGGGGCACCAGGGAAAGCCACGGATTCCCAAGCTGTTGGGGGAGTTCCTGCCCATGCCCTGAGCACAGGGCACGTGGCTCTGTTGTACTCACACCAGCCAGTGCAGGTACTCCGAGTCTGTGTCCCTTAGATGTCCATCTGCCAACACACAACAGAGAAAGGTGACTTAGGGACCCCCTGGTGTTTGCATGACCCCAAAGTGAGAATGCTCAGACCTGCTTTGATCAGTGGGAACACCTTGAGACCTCCCAGCATTCCTTTCCTATCACAAAAGGAGCTCATTCCTATAGGATTGAGTTTAAAATGAGGAGCAAAGAACTCTGCAGATCTAATTCTGAGATTCTTGGAATATTCTCAGTCATCTGCTTCCCTTCACTGTGCCTTGGTTTCTCAGGGTGAACAGTGTTAGCAAACCTGCCTTCCAGGCAGACTGACAAGGGAGAGGAATTTTGGGATGGGAGTCAGGGAATTGTTGGTGTGACACAGGTCCTGTTGTGTCACTGTTCTCTCTCTCAACTGCTACAGATCTGAGGAGGCTACAGTCTTTCCTACATATTACATGTCCCTCCCTAGCAGATATCACATCACCTTTGACTATGCAGCCAAAAGAAACAGGAGTTAACCAAAAGCAGAGTGAAACAACCCAGTTTAAATGTGTTTTTTTTTAAAGAACTCTCTGCTTACCTGGATTTGTGAGCAACAAGGTCCAGAGAGAGCCTTTATCTGCCTCGTATGACACTGCAGGGGGACTGGAAGCCTAAAAGGGCAACATAAAGAGAAGGTAAATCACTCAAACAACAGGTTCCATGAATTTGTCACAGGCAAGGCTGGAAAACAACAAAGACTGGGCACAGCCAGGCCACTGGAATCCAGTTCCACCTGGATTGCCCCCAGAGCATTAATAACCATCAGCCTGCTAACAGACAACCATCCTGCTGCAAATATCTGTCCTTATCAGGTCCATCAAATACATTTCCTTCAGCACAGAGGAAATGCTCCAGTAAAAGGAACACTGGAAGCATCTGACAGAAACAGACAGACAGGAACAGGCTTCCCACGGGGTCCAGGCTGTTCCCAGCCCCCCTCACGCACCTCTGACGGAGTCACCATGTTCCCATAGTAGACTGGCACGAGGTAATCGTCCTCTTGGCTGTAGTGCACCCTCAGGGCCACCCATGGGGTGAAGGTGGCCCCCTTGAACAGGTCCCTGAACACCCCGCAGTGCTCGGCCACGCGCTGCTTGTGGAACGGGCCGCTGGTCCTCTCCCACTCCGCCCTCACCTCATCGAGGGGAATGAGCACTGCAGGGAAACAGGAAGGCTGCAGAGGCACAGCTGGGCACTGGGGCAGCCAGGGCAGGGAGGGGGTGGTGGGGCACTGACCCGTCTGGAGCCGCGCTGCTCTTTCCATCTCAGCGTTCTGGCGGTTCCCCCTCAGGATCGCCTTTCTCTCCCTGATCTCCTTGGCCCGTGACACCCTCTTACGTGGCAGGCTGATGTCTGTCTGTGGCTCTTCAGACAGGGGTGAAAAGATCGCACAGGTGAAACATGTGAGCACCCAAAACAGCCAAACACAACACTCTGTGAAATGTCTGAAAGTGTGGGAAAGAGGCACAAACTTCCAGACATCAGGATTGTGGAATCACAGAATGGTCTGGGTTGGGAGGGACATTAGAGACCACAGAGTTCCAAACCCTGCCATGGGCAGGGACACCTTTCACTAGAAAAGACTTGAAAGGATGATCAGGACTTGATTCTGCACCTCCAGGCTCCTCCTCCTCCTTCCCCAGCTCATCAAGCTCCCATTCCCAGCTTTGGGACTGGGAGCAGCCCAACTGTCATTTGCTGCAGGTCTGGAACTCTGTATCCTGCTCTGCTCTCCGTGGCACTACTGAGGCTCCAAGGAATCATTTCTTTGCTTTGTGACTTTTGGCAGGTCGTGACCAATCTCCCTCCTGGAAAACTGCCACCCCTTTCCCCAGGAGACATTTGAACTGTGCAAGGGCTGACCTTGTCCCAGAGCTCCTCACAGGGCAGGTATGGGGGCAACCCCATGTCCCCCAGAGCAGCTTCCCAGCCCTCCAGCAGCCCCTCCCAGGGTACCTTTGGGGGGGTTGGTGTGCTGATGGTACGTCTTCCACCACCGGGGCTTCCTGCTCTCCTTCTCCGCCAGCCGGAAGTACCGGGTGAAGCTCCGGTATTTCTCCAGGGCATCCAAGTTACTGACATCGATGTCCTCGTTGGGCATTGGCCCCAGGGGGGCTGCCCTCTTCCAGAGCACGGCTGTGGGGGAACAGAGAGAGAGAGGAGTGAGTGTGGAACAGCAGCATGATCCAGGCTGTGCCACCCCCATCTCCCACAGCCACATTCCCAGAATCATAAAATCAACTGGGCTGGAAAAGACCTTTGAGATCATCAGTCTTGATCCAACCCTGCTGTGGTTACCAGACTATGGCACTGATGACACATC
>NW_016690390.1:242053-246358 GCF_001604755.1 Lepidothrix coronata
TCTTAAAAACCTCCAGGGATGGTGACTCCATCACCTCCCTGGGCAGCCCATTCCAATGTCTGATCACTCTCTCTGGAAGAAATTTCTTCCCAATGTCCAACCTAAACCTGCCCTGGCACAGCTTAAGATCGTGCCCTCTTGTCCTACTGCTGGTTGCCCAGGAGAACAGATTGATGCCCAGGATCACAGGATGGGACACCTTGGAAGGGACCACAGTGTCCCATCTCGTCCCACCTCCCTGCTCCAGCAGGGCCATCCCAGAGCACATGGCACAGGGTTCTGTCCAGATGGTTCTGGGATATCCCCAGGGAGGAGACTCCACACCCTCTCCGGTCTCTGTTCAGGGCTGGGTCACTGCACAAGGAAGAACATCTTCCTCATGTCCAGACAGAGCTTCCTGGGCATCAGTTCCTACCCGTTCCTCTTGTGCCATTGCGGGGCCCCCCCAGCAGAGCCTGGTCCATCCTCTGCCCCCTCCCTGCAGACCCTGGCACACACTGGGGAGTGTCTCAGTGTCTCCTCTGGAGGCTGAACAGCCCCAGCTCCCTCAGCCTTTCCTAGTCAGGGAGATGCTCCAGTCCCCAAATCACCTCAGTCACCCTACACAGGACTCTCTCCAGGAGCTCCAAGTCTCTCTCATCCCGAGGAGCTCAGAACTGGCTCCAGGTGAGGCCTCGCCAGGGCTGAGTTCCTCGCCAGGGAACACTCCTCCTCCTCCAGCCCAGTGACCTCCTTGTGCCCTCCAGGCACTGCTGAGGCAAGGACAGCTCGCTGTCCACCAGGACCGCCAGCTCCATCTCCACAGAGCTGCTTTTCCAGCCGGTCAGCCCCGGCCTGTGCTGCAGTCTGGGGTTATTCCTTCCCAGGTGCAGGACCCTGCACTTGCCTTTGTTGAACTTCAGACAGTTCCTCTCTGCCCACCTATCCCACCTGTCGAGGTCCTTCTGAAGGGCTGCACAGCCCCCTGCGGTATCGGTCACTCTTCCCAGCTTTGTGTCACCGAACTTGCTGAGGAGGCACCGACCCCTCATCCAAGTCACTGATGAACAAGTTAAACAGCACTGGGCCCAGCACTGAACCCTGGGGGACACTGCTGGTGACAGGGCCTGGCGTTCGGGACCCAGGCGTCCGGGAGCGCCCCCCCCCCGCCTCTCCAGTCTCCTCCAGACCGGTCCCAGCCCTCTGCCCCCTCACCGGCCGTTCCGAAGCTCCGCCCGCCCCGGGCCCCGCGCAGGGCCGCGCTCAGCAAGGGCGCCGCCATCTTGTGCGCCGGGCTGGGGGAAGGACCCCGTTACCATGGCGACGGGCGCTGCGTCGCGCAGCCCTGACTTGGAAGGCCCCGCTGCTACAGGGCTGCCCCTCGCAGCGCCTGCTGCCCCACTGACTCGGGCCGTCCCCGCGGGCATCGCGGCGGGGCTGCCCCTGGCAGCGCCTGGTTAGAAACGTCACCGCAGCCCCTGGGCTCCCCATCCCCGCCCCTCTCCCCCTGAGGGAACTATCCCAGCCCCTCCTTCATGCCATGGGCAGGGCACATACCAAAGCTGGGTACAGGACAAGGCCCTGCTCCTGCCTCGTTTTTTGTACTTCAGATCCTGCTTCCATAAAATCCCCAGGGAAACGTCTGCCTCTGGTATTTTATACCTTGCAGACCCCGCCTTTCACCACACACGCTGCCAGTCCCTCTGGGACCACGGGGTCCTTGTAAAGTCTTTTCCAAAAGGTGGCATTTGTAGGAGTCCATCGCTCCAAGCAGAACCCACAGTCACAGACTAGTGAAGTGTCACAAGTGTCACTGCTTGGCACTGAAACCGCTCCTACTCCAGCAGAAGAGCCTCAGCACTTGTGGAAATGGCACCACCACGTGCTGTCAGAAGGTGGATGAGTCCCAAGGAGGCTGCAGGGGCTCTGACAGAGCTTAAATGGTGTTTAGTGACCCCGAGACACAGCAAACCACACCAGGCTGTAGCACTTGGGGGTCACCACCAACAGCAGCAAGAGGACAAAGAAGTGCACAGTCTCCTCACAACAGCAAGGAAGGACAGCGTTTGCCAACACATTACTGCCAACCCCAAAAACCAACAGACAAGAGCTTCTGTGGATTAAAGATCCTGCTGCCCAACATCATGGTTAAATCCTGGCTATTGGCAGTGACCAGCTTTTGATGGTTTTCGAGCCATAATGACACCAAGGAACTGCCACAGCCAGCTCTGCCCTCTGCCAGGGGTATTTCTCCTGTGGTTGTGAGCAGGAGAGGCTGGGATCACTGTGGGATGGGACAGGGATCACTGCCCTGCAACACTGAACAGCAAAGCCACAAAGCTCAGACTACATAAAACACCAAAATCCAACTAATTAAAGGTCTTCTGAATACTTCATTCTACTTCCTCCACTACTTTACACAAGATCCACTGAAGGCAATGCGTGAAAAGAGACACATCTTGTCTGAAAACACATTTTTGTAATTTATTAGATCTGTACATAGTTAACTAGTACTGTTCTCATTAGCATATTTTTAACCTGCTCCTCCATCCTCCCTCCCCAGGTCAGGAGGCTGTTCCACTGGACACATGGAAGGCAGAGGTCCTCTGGAATCCTGAACAGCAGTGCTTCCACGGGACCTGGAACACTCGGCAGCTCACAGGCAAGTTTGATTAGTTTATTCAAAATTAAACATTTCATTCTGTTCAGCCACTGCACGTGGAGCCAAACATTGTGTCTGATCATTGTTAGTGCCAGGAAAAAACTCATCCTTGAAAACTGATCCAAAATTAGAGACTAACAGATACCAAAAGCTGCAGAGAAGCATCTTCTCAGGTGTTGCCTGCAGGATTTGGGTTTTTGCTGAAGCTTTTTGCCATTTTAAGCTCAAAGCTGCCCTTATATCTGGTTTTATGGTTACTGGACAGAGTTATTGGTGTGGAAAAGCCCAAATGATTTTGCTTATTTGTAGCTGCACTGATTTCATGGGGCAGCAGGAGGTTCTCTTACAAGATAAATCCTTCCTGTTCAGTCAAAGCACCGTGGCAAAGCCCAAGTCAATATAAAAACAAAATCAAGCAAATCAGAGAAAGCTCCTTGGAAATGCACAGTTAGGAAAAAAAAAAAAAATCTGGACACTTCATTTGGGATTGTCGTTTTCTTGACAAATGCCTTTAAAAACCAGGACAAGATCCCAGAACAATCTGAAGACCCGAGGACCTTGGTCAACCGATTTCTGCCCTCCAATACTGGCTTCATCATTCCAGGTCAAATTTGCAGTTTTTACCACTACATGTGGGTTTTTTTCCCACCAAATCAAACATAAGTAACATTTGTAAAGTGCTTTGAGATAGTGCTAGAAAATACTAACAGTGAAAAAAGGGGCAGAACATCTGCTATCAGCACCCAGCTGATTCCTACCGGTTGTTTTTTGTCCTCAGAGCAGCATCACTATGTTCTCCTTTGACTTCTTATTAACCAGGAGCAAGGTGCCAGTGCTGGAGGTGGCACACAGGGAAAAGGAGGTTCTGCAAGGCAGTGAAAGGATGTATTGGAAAACAAAGGACACATGAATATTTCTTCTGGAAAGACTCCTGAAGCAGAGCTCAGCAGAGAAGGATGGGCATTTACTTCCCAGATACATCAGGAAAACAGTGCCACACACAGACTCACGTGCACAAGGCTATGCAGGAGGCTCCAGACAGCACAAATATTTGCCAAACAAGGAGAGAGGTGGTGCTAATTTAAAAAAAAAAAAATAATCAAGACACTTTTTTTTGGGGGGGAGGACATAACTGCTCATCAGAAGCTACTGCCTGAGGGCTGTCAACTACTTCATAGTAAAGTCCTGCCCCCTCTCCAGTTGACAGGAACTTCTCTCTAGTTAGCAGCTTCACAAAAGCAATTCTTGTATAAATCCATAAAGCTTTCCCAGATTTTTAAAAGGTTAATTTTTACCATTATAATTGCACTTTAAAAACAGGCATCAGTCCCTACTCACTCTCCCCAAACACCTCCTCCATTTACAAAAGTGGAAAAGAAAGGCTACAATTATTCACTGTCCTACAGCTACAGGATTTGAAAGGTTTGATTCAGGTGCCTGAAGGAAGGATGCAAACACCCAGTTTTCAGGGCAGGACAAGAGTGCATTTTGAAAACCCTGCAGGCTTCACAGCTTGGCTTGCATCGGCTTCAGGTGCTTGTGGAAAGATTCATGAACCTGCAAGAGGACAAGACAGTGGTCACAAGGTCAGGTCTGGTCTTTGAAACAGTTTTAGCTCCTTACATCTTGCAGTGTGTTTCTTTGCTAAGGAAATTTGAATCAGA
>NW_016690390.1:246368-331401 GCF_001604755.1 Lepidothrix coronata
AATTTGAATCAGAGGCAGTTTGGAGATTTAAGAACAGCTAGATAATTTCTATATTTGAGTGTCTACATGGCACAAAACGTGAGAATATAAAAAACATCCTGCCCACTGCCTTTCTTCTAAGAAAAGAAAGCAAGATACCTTATATCCATACAATTATTTGGCATTTTAATTAAAAGAAAACTGGTAGAGGTCTCCTAAGGGGACTGTAATGAAGCTCCTAAGCCCCACTGACTTCAGAATTACAAAACATTGAGCAAGTTGTGGTGGGATTTAACTCCAGCTGCAGTCTCTGGCAGCCCATTGTAGGAGATACAGTCTGTCCTAATTAAATAAAGGCACCTCCAAGACAGGATTCAGTTTGGCTGATGGAACAGGGACACTGACTCTTCCCAGCACAGTTTATTTTATTAGCTCAGCTGCTCCAGTCTTAGGGCAGATGTGCAACAACTGACACCTAAATACTACACAGGAGCAATTTATTTTCATCTCCAGTCACTGCTACTGCCTGAACACGGGAAGATTTGCCAGAAAACAGGTAAAGCTTTCACAGCTACTGTCACTAAGCAGAATCAACAGCAAGTGATAATTGCTTTTAAATTCAATGAGATGATTCAGTTGTTCCTCTGTGGAGTGTATCATCTCCTCCCTCAACTGAGAACCCCAAAAGCATCCCACAGGGATGCACATGAGGTACACGTGGGAGAGTAACTACAGAAAGCAAACTGAAAGTAGGTTGCTAGTTTTGGTCCATTACTACCAGTGACTTTTCTCCCCCCTTCATCAATTACCTGCTGAGATCATTGGAGCATAATTAACAACCCTAAATGGAGTTATTTCTCTGGGCACGTGTGAGGAAGAGGAAAAGAGGATGAAATAAGGTTTCCTTACCTGTGTTTTGTTCAGTGGGGATTTCTTTGCCCACTCGAACATGTTCTCGTAGACGTTGCCGTCGTAGCGGCCAAGCACAGATCCCAGATGGACATCATGGAAGTCAAAGGAGTCCACCAGGGCCACTGCATTGGGGCGAATCACAGCCAGGAGCTCCTTCACGTGCTGGTTCACTTGGGTGATTTGGGCACTGGTCAAGATACCCGCCTTGGGGGGGGGAAAAAAGGGATTGTAGAAGCCAAAAGAACCTTCCCTTCCCTGTGGTCAGCCTTCCCACACAAAAATGCAGCAGTTCATAAAACACCAGGGTTTTTTTAGTTTACTAAGTAATTAAATTGGCAATTAGCCATACTGTACAAGCAAATGGAGATGCCCAGCACAGCCTACTATACCACCCAGCTATTTAATCTTGGATGGGAGACTCACTCCTTAGAGGCCCTGCGTGCAAGTTTACTTGAAAAATGTGCATACATGTATATTAAATTGCTCCTGGTTTCAGGGAATTTTTTAGGAAGCAGCAAAGAGGAAAAATGGGAGGACAAAATGTACCATGTCTGCCTGAAGACCACTGCTGCACAAGTACATTCTCAAACTAACAGAATGAGGAGAAAAGCAATGCCTGACAATTTAAACCCATTCACTGAAGTAAGAGTCGAGATTTGAAGTGCAAGACCCCCCTTTGAGAGATCCAGCTCTTGGAGCATGTCTAACGTGCACCTCCTTTATTATCTCCTTGTCTTTTAACACACAACACCTGGTCACCAATTGGAAACCACTTCAGCTAAACCTGGCACATGCCTGGTTTCCATTTATCACCCAACTCTCCATTCTGGCAGATCACAAGGGAAACCTGACAAGAGCCTTCCACCAGACCTGCCCTGCTAATGGCCTTCTGGAAGTCAAGAATTTATACCTAAAATATTCATACATTTGGCATTTAAAGCATCTTTGCAAACAGTGAATCTGGCTCTAGAGATCTAAGGTGTTGGGGAAAGACACCAACCTGCAGGAAATCCCCTGTGTTCTTGCTGATGCCGAACAGGGCGTACAGGAGGCACAGGTCGGTCAGCACAGCTCGGACAGCGGCGTTAGACACCTCAGACAGCTTTGCTGCAAACAGCTTCACCACCACGTAGTGGCAGTGTGCCTGCACAGACACAGGAAGGCCAGTCACAAAGGATCACAAAGAGATGAGAAGCTCTTAAGCACATTTTCTGTAGCAGGCACATCACTGACCTCTGATGCCCGCACCAGGTCAACAGAAGTTCTGTTCCAGGCGTCCTCCTTGCTCTTTCTGTGGTTCAGCTCAGCTTGCAAATTCTTTGCTGCAGCTTCTACAAGTCTGTTTTATAAAAAGAAGTTTACACAATAGCACCACATTCACTAGATGACATACATTGAATTCATACGGATTTCAGTCATGGCACATGAGCTCTGAATTATTCTGATGTGCTATGACTGAATATATTGCCTGGACTGAAAAGTTGTGCCTCTGAAAAATCAGTTACCCCTGCTGCAGCTACAATACAGCTATAGGGGGGTAAAGGACATCTGACAGCACCCACATGGTGCTTCAATACCTACTCACATGTAGGCATCTGCTCTACTCTCGCATTTCCTTCATAACAGGCTTGAATATCAGGATTGTTTCTCTCCAGAGAGATCTCTGAGCGGTCTCAGAGCAAATACAACATTGGTATTTGTACACGTGAATATACTTTACATGTAAATATTTCCCAATGGAAAGGGGAGCAGAGTAACCAGGCTATGAGCAGGCTGTGAGTAGCCTCTTGTAACCACAAAGCACTTAACACCGACCCCAACCCAGTGAAGTGTGTCACTTCCCGAAAGCAACACACGGATCAAAGCTCTGCCAACCACGCCTTGAAAATCCAGCATTAACAGGGCAGTGCATCACCACCACCTCCCAGGACACCCAGTTTGGCTTGGCTCAGGCTGGTAACTGTGAACTCACCGGGCAGCACGTGCCTTGTAAGCCTCCACCAAGCTGACAGGGTCGTTGATCCGCACGGTCACAGTCCTGGCAGCCACGTGCTGTGGCTGAATGCGCTGCCTGGAGAGGTCATTCAGGTAGGACACCATGCCAGTAACCCGCTGCCCAGAGCTAACCTGGGTGTAGCTTTTGACAAGGAATCTGAAAACAGAGACAGCAGACGGCAACTCTTACAAATTGTTTGAGCAGAGAAAAGTCAGGCTCAGCCCAGAAAGAACACCGTAGGCATATAATTTTCTGTCAAAAACAGGGCAAGGGACAGAAACATGACACCAGTTTCATGGTAGTACAGAACACTCTTCTGCTACAAATAGCACAACACTGAGGCAGGAGCACCCCTGTGCAGAGCTCCCACCACACCTGGCTGTCTGCAGCATCATGACCGTGTTTTCTCCCTCGTAGGTGCAGGACGGGGTGAAGGTGACGTAGATGTCAGGAATGCCACTGCAGCGGGAGTAGCCGTGCCCACCACAGGCCATCCGACATTCCTCAATGCCAGCATTGGCAGTCCAGGAAGTGAAGGCCTTCAGCCCTGCTGTCAGTGCGTGGAGCTGAGGGACAAAGCAAAGCCAGTTTAGATTTATTTCCCACTCTTGGCTTGCACATGTACGTGCAGCTCCCAGAAAAACACCACTCCTGCACTGTCCCACAGGGTCCTGTTTTTCTTGCAAGAACTCTTTCCTGAGCCAAACTATTTATAGGAAAACCTCTGTACATGGAAAGTCCACTTTTCAGTACGCCACCCTTTCTGTGCCTACGCATTGTATGCACAAGTCTGTCTTCAACTGCCTGTTGTCACACCAGGTTCTCAGACAGAAACCCTAACAGAAAACAAACATTTTACAACCCTGGCCCCTCAGTATGGTATTGATACCTTTGATCAACACACCTGTTCTACCCCAGCCACTTGGAAGAACAATTCAGAAGCTACAGCACAAGCATAAGACCAGTCTCAACTCCCAAGTGATATGCCATCATTCCTAAAAAGTCACCTTTTGATAAAATATATTCCCAGTAGCTTTCTCACTGTGCATTACTCCCTGTTTTTTATAAAGTGCTAAATGAATAGTGCAAATAAAGAAGTAAAGGTTACCAGCACATACTGGGCTTGGGGGCTTTTGAAACTACAGAAGTATAAGTTATCTCACAAGTGAAAATTGTAAAGAAACCTCACATGAATTCAACAAACACCCCTCTGGTTCCCAGAGGACACAGTACCTCTGGCAGCTCACTCAGGTCCCCTTCATTGATGTCCCCACTAATACGATGGTAGGTGTCTTTTATGTAGGCTCCCACAAAATGGAAAGCATATGCTGTTGCCAGGAGAGGAAAGAGTTTGTATTGCTGGGTCTGATAATCCAGGATCTGGGGTTCTGGTTCCCTAGAGCAAAAGACAGAGGAATCAGCATGCCAGTGGCCAGCAATCTGCTGCTGCAGAAATCCCATTCATAGCACAAGCTACACCCGTATCAAGCTGGAGTATCTAAGAGTACCTAAGACCAGTAAATGCCCCTGGCAGGGGAGGACATTTTGGCAGTCAAGAATGAAAGATTTTTTTCAAGTTTGTCCTGTTTCCCAGGACAAAGAGTGTTTTGAAACAGTATCAAGTGCCAAAACAAACATCAACCACAGTCCCTCTTCCCTCCAGTAACTGAGAATTTTCCCTCAGCACTAAGGCTGCTCCTGGGTGTCCCTGCACTCACCCTGGCTTCAGCTCAGACTGGTGTCTCACGGCGCTGTAGCGGATGGCGATGGTACAGGCGCGGGACAGCGAGCGAGCGGAGTCACCCACGATGAGGGAGCGGATGAACACCATGGTCCCATAGGTCAGCTTGTCACTGACAGGCTTCACATAGGTACCATCTGGTTCAACCTACCAAAATAACCCCAAAAAACCCAGCTTGTTGAAGTTTCCTCCCTTTTACATGTCGACACGTCAAGCTCAAAACTCATCAAGCAGCACTTAAGCAACCCACAATCCTTTTGGTGCACTTATTCAGCCACCCAAGAGCATTCAGTGTGTCCATGTCTAACAGCAGGTGCTGAAACCCACTGCTTTACCTGAGCATATTTCATCAGCATGTTCTCCCGAGGAATTCGGAAGTTGTCCATTTTCAGGTAGCCGTTATCCATTTCATCGTAGCCAAATTTTGGGCCAATGTCACCCACTGTAATACCTGCCACAGACAAAGCCACTTGCATTAAGAAACAGGAACTAAACACCACCTGAGAGGTTCAAGCTTTCTCCAGTAAGAAGATTGTTTAGTTTTCTAGCAAGTCCCGGCAGTGTTATGAGTAACAGCTTTGATGGAAAAGTGGTGTCCTGGTTTTGGCTGGGATTGAGTTAATTTTCTTCCCAGTAGCTGGTACAGTGCTGTGCCTTGGATTCAGGATGAGAAGTGTTGATTACACACTGATGGTTCAGTTGTTGCTGAGCAGTGCTTGCACCAAATCAAGGACTTTTCAGTTTCCACACTGTGATGCCAGTGAGGAGGTTGGGAGGCACAACAGGCTGAGAGGGGACACAGCCAGGCCAGCTGACCCCAGGTGGCCACAGGGATATTCCACTTCATATGGCATCATGCTGAACAATAAAATTGGGGGAATTGGGTGGTGTGGCAGCCCACTGCTCAGGGACTGTCTGGGCATCAGTCAATGGGTAGTGAGCAATCACATTTTGCATCACTTGTTTTGCATATTCTCTTATCATTATTATTATTAATTTCCCTTCCTTTTCTGTCCTATTAAATTGTCTTTATCTCAGCCCATAAGTTGTACCTTTTTCCAATTCTCTTCCCTATTCCACTGTGGGAGAGGAATGGCTGTGTGTTTAGCTGCCTGATGGGTTAAACCACAAGTGGACATCAAAACATGGGAAACTTCCTAACTTCCATACAGTCCTACTATCCACTCACTGCAGGAGCTGCCTCTGAAGTTCACCCAGCTCACTTGCAGCTAAACAATGATGAAAGCTCTTCTTTCCCTTTCAGAAAGCAGGACATGCTGCACTAAGAATGCATAGGAGACACTGGGGAGACAGTGGGACAGAATAAAATCCCAAACTGCACTTCACATTGAAGGCATGATAAAAGGTGATTTAGTGGTAGTTCAGTCACAAGAAAGCCTCATTTAAGCCCTGTGATCTAATCACTGAAATCAGCTAATGAAGTAAGCCATGGACATCAACAAGAGAGCAGCTGTGTATAGTCAGAGAGAAAAAGATCTAACTTATTCCATGAGATGGATTTTAACCCTTAACATGGATTTTTACCTGGTAGAGGTTCATGGGTGCCCAGCTGCCTGATGGGAACAATGAAGGCGTGCAGCCCTTTGCACTGGCCCTGGGTATAGAGCTGGGCCAGAACGATGGCGTGGTTTGACGTCTTCCCAACTGCAACAGGAGTGGGAGTCAGAAGGAAAAACACAGTCAAACATACTTACACACACAGAGTCTTTCCTTAAAGCAGGATCTGAGATTACCTGAACCACATCATGCAGCAGAAAACCAGATTTACAACACTGGTTATCACCCCAACTGTACAGCTCTAGACAAACAGTGTTGCTCAAGTCAGTGGAAGTTGCACAACACAATTCTCTCGACTACACAACACCAAGTCCTTGGCAAACCTACCAGTGAAGCTGAAGGAAATATAAACTTTGATACAACCAAACATTACATTAAATTCATACAGTGTGACTGGTTGTGAACAACAGTCCAGAACACACAGATGATGTTTTAGCAGGCTCTGGTAAGTTTGTTTCTTGGTGTTCAAGAGTAACTGCCTTTCAGCCAGCTCTTTGGGTCAGCTTTCAACCATCACTCTGTAAATGCAACACACATGACATCACCTCCCCAAGTTATTCCATACACCTTCCAGCTTTAGACAGTGATGCACTTACGTCCACCTGGCCACCACTTAATGGAGGTGACAGTGGGGCTGTTGAGAATGAACTCCTGCGTGGCAGGGTCGTAAGTGGCTGTAGTCTCTAGACCCCGAAGGTGAGTCCCTGAAAACAAGCAAACACATTGTTTTGGCAGAAAGTCAGTCAGAAAACAGAGACAAGGATAGAACTGGACAACGGAAAGTGGAACTCCAGTAGTAATGTTTAAATTTTAACTTTGCTTTTAGGCTACATAAAGAACTGAATTTCAATCAATTAAGGAAGAACAAGTGATAGCCGGACCACAATCTGGGACCTGAAGCCAATTCTCAGAAAACATGTCAATTTTTTTCCCCCAGTGGTCTAAGACTAGTTTTCCAAGCACCTCCAATCTGACACCTTTTTGTTATCACACACCAGAAGCCCTTTCTCAGTTAAGGCATTCCACAAAACCACGCTCACCTCAATTTCACTAAAATGCAATCTGATTAAACTGCAAAATAAAATCATACCCTTCTCAGCCACAAGATGAAATAAGCAGTGCCCACTACCTCTTTATTCCCGCTCAGGCCTACGTTCTCCTCACTTGGTGGAGTTGATCTCCCAAACGAGACCACCCATAGCTCCAAGACAGCAAGTAATGGCACATGAATGCCAGGGGACTGATGCAGGCAGATGAAGAGACTGAAAAAAGATGGAGGTAATTCCAGGAACAGCCTTTGTCTTCTGCCCCCAACTCTTCACACACACCTGTCTTAGAGCAGTGGCACTGTCCCTGCATGCCTTAAAAAACCAAAAATCACTACTTGCTTAAACTAGGCAAGCTGTGAACACTCCTGAGAGTCTGGATTGAGAGAGCAGAACAAGAGCTCCAACATGAAAAAGGGGATCACCTTGATGCAACCACGTTCCCAAAACACGGAGGTAATGGCAGACTTCCACAGGCAGCTCAACACAGACTTACTGTGCTGGTAAAGGATCTTCAAACCTCACTAGTTGCAAGAGATTCTCCTCAGACTTGCAGTTACTTTATGCTTCATACAGTCTCTACATTTCACTTCAGCACAAGCGTGAATCCTGCTCATTCTTAGAAAATAATTCTCATCTGCAACTCTCAGATGTCAAAGTTTCCCAAGGCACAGTATCCTCCCTTTGAAACTTGGATTAAAAGTGTTGCAATCACAATACTGCTGGAGTTATCAAAATCCATTTCAAAGCTTGAAAGCAAAGGAACAGCAACAAAAACCAAAGTCTAGTTGAGACAGAAAATTAAAGACACACCAAAACATTTCACAGTCCAATTAAAAAGAACACATGGGAGTTAACAAAGGGGGAATAAAACTCCACACAAAACATGAGTATTGGAACAAAGTCATCCACATGTTCTCTGACCCAAGGTCAGTCCAAGGTGACAAGCAACTCTTTAAAGTTTTTGGTATCTCTTTCAGTACCGTAAAAGTTCCGTCCTTTTGTCTTCACACTGGACATTAATTACAGCAAAGCAGAAATCAAACTGGAAAGAATGATGAACAGATGCCACCAAACTGACAGCACCAGTCAGAGGCACTAATGACACTGGTTTGAATGGCACAAGGAGCACTCAGGGTGCTCACAAATAGAGCTACAGACACCAAACCCTCCTGTAGGGGGAAAATGGAGGAAGCAGCACGTGGCAATAATGCCCTGTTAAACACTTCAGAGGCTGCCCACTTCTCCCTACAGCCACAGCTGCACGTGTGAAGTCTCTGGGATACACACACACCATTCTTCCCAGGCAGGGGAACGCTCTGTACACAAAGCCATTCTTAGAAATAGCATTTAGTGAATGTACTGTACCATGGCCCATTTCAGTCTGGGCATAAGTGCCAATGATCTCCAGGTTCCAGGCAGGCATGAAGAAGCGATCCTGCTGCTCTGGGGTTGCCTGGGTGAGAAGGGTGGGGAGGAACATGCCCAGATGAAGGTCCAGAGGCTCAGGCCGTCCACGGTGAACAAAGCTGTGAAGAATTGTCATGGGATGGGAGCGTGAAGGGAATGTTATGGGAGGGAAGCAAGCATGAGGATTCATGGTGGAGATTCAGGAAGAGACAAAAAGAAAAAAAAATGATTCATGTGTAAATCCGAGTTCATCCAGTGTATTTTAGAAAGACAGAGCACTGTCCTTTTCTCAGGCCTGAATAATAAGAAATTACACTCACTTCAAAATAAACGTGGTGCAATGCATTTCTTTCTTATCATACATAAAATGCATCTGCAACATTCACCTATTTTTGATACACCATGATTGATTAAAAAAAAGGGATTAATCCAAAGCAAAGACAGACCAGACCTTCACTCTGGTTCTCAAACCAGAGCATCCCTAAGTTAAATGGGCTGAGGCAGAATGTCAGTTTGATGAAGATGTGATCTGGCTGGATGCAGGGAGCCCTCACCCAGACATAGGAAGTCCACTTTTTTAATCCTCTTCATTTTTTGAAGGCAGAACCTGGTAGAAATTCTTGTTTATCCAGCTGAACAAGCTAAATTTTAACTAAATTTTGGTTTTTTAAAAAAGGCAAATCATAACTGTCTGCATTACTTACTTAATTATTTTTTTTTTACATTAAAGATCAGACACTACTAGTGTACATGGCATTCCAAACCAACTCCCTTCAACTTCTGCTATGTTTAAAAAAAAAGGACAGTGCTCTGGATGTGTAAGTCAACGTTGTGAACACGAACAACTCGGCAAGAAAGCCAACATTTTTCAATCTGCAAATCACCAGCACAAATTATCTCCAATTAAACATGTTTCATTAGAACAACTCTTCCTCCAAGTTCTGTCAAGCACCACTGTGAAGTAGTTAAGTGGTCTATTAAGTTTTTCAATATGAAGAATTAAATGCTTATTAAATCTTTAAATATTGACAGATTTGAGTATTAAAATAGTGGGGATAAATTGAGGATCAGTACCTGCACCTGGCCCATTTATGTATGAAATAATGTCTTTAACAGAAATATATATATATATTTAAGTTATATGCATTATGGAAAGAGCACTGGTCTGAGCTTGGCTCAAACTCATTTGACATTCTCATCAAAGTGGGAACAATGCACCCTTGTGTTCTCTAAACACACATTAGTATGAACTAGCTCTATCCCTGGGGCTTCCCAAGAACTGCAGTTCTGTTCTTTGATATTCTCAGGCCCCTATAAATAAATTCAACCATCTAACAAACCCAGCAGAAATATTTTCAAAGCTTTTTGACTGCACAGTGACCGAGCCCAAGAGGGGACTAATGTGTTACCAGGAATACCGGATTATAAGTGAGTTCAGTACTGTGAGAAGTACCCAGCTAACAGTCAGTGAGGGAAAGGAAATCCTTATTTACCAGCAATAGTTATAAACCAGACAGAAACAGCACAGTATTTTCACTGCTCCTTCTCATTTCCTGTTTAGTCCTATTAAGTGCTATTTGTGCTTTTTCTTTCTTTGATTTTTTTTTTTTTGAGAGACTTCTTCGCTATGGAACAGGTTGAAATCAACACAGGCTATCACACAGGTAGTCACGAAGATAAAACCGAGCAACTACCCATCCAGGCTGGGGTTCAACTCAATAATCAATGGTCTATTTCCCCATCACCAGTTTCTAAACATCAGGATTAAATTAAGCAAAGTTCAGTGACAATTACTGCAGCAGCTTTATAGGTGGAGTAGTCAGATGCTCGACATTCACAAAAGTTTGCATTTTAATTATTCAGCAGAGAATATAATAGTTCTATTTAGCGTCAAATTACCATCAAACAGCATGAGAACGATCAGCAAACCAGACCATCACCAGGCAAGAAAGTGCAATGATGTAACGGGAAATTGCAAGTAAAAACCAATCACTTCAGTGAGGGTGTGACTGATTGAAAGCAGCTGTTGTAGGAAAGCAAACAAGGACAGCAGGCATTGATTGTTGCCATCCAGTTATCCCTCAGTTTCGGTGTCGAGCTGGGTTTGCCAACTCCATCTCTCCCAGGCAGGGCAGAGGACAGGATTTCTTTCATTGAATCTTCTACAAACGTTTCAGCAGCTGTAAATGAACAACCAGGCAACCGGCATTGCCATCCAGCTTCTGCAGTGTCCAGACTTGTACACCTCATGCTTTCCCAGTTCAGATGCCAGCACAAGCACTGGAGTCTTTGGTTTGTTAACCATTCTTGCTGGTATTTAACAGCCAAAATTCCAAGTTCTGGGCTAAAAGATTGTTTTCTGATGCATAAAATGTTTTTTCCTTTGAAGCAGTGGAAGTTTTCAACAATAGCAGGAGTAAGATGGTTTTTTTCCTTATAACCAAGACCTTTCCATGAAGTTGTACAGCTGCAGTGAAGAAGCATCTGGAAGAAAAGTGCCTGGGGCAAAGCATACCTGATTTTCAAACCAAACTGCAGTCTCACCATGCTCCACTGCACCTAAAGGAATGCTCCTGACCTGTTTCTGCAGGCCAACCTTGCACTGAGAACTCTGAGAGACACGTGCCCCAAATGCAGGCAAAAATAAAACCCACAAGACTGTTGGCTGGCACTTTCCAACCAGTTCAAGTGAAATTCAGACTCTGAGGGCTTAGAACAATCTCCTCACCATAAACAACTACAGAGGCAGTGATCAGCTAAGAGGTGCATTCTGGAAAAGACCAAAAAGAACTCTGGGATTGTCAGGATGTAAAAACAGGTGGCTGTCTGGCTACAGGGCAAGAAACATCAACCATTAACCAAGGTATTTTACCTTTCCCCTTTTAGAGTTAACCAGGGAACATCATCAACTTACACACTGGAGTTACAGAAGAGAGGTTACCCATTGATGCCTGAAGGGAACTAACCATGTCCCAACTCGGTTTGGGCGTAGGTGCCAATTATCTTGACTCCACGGGCCAGGGGCAGCCACTTCTCCTTCTGAGCAGCAGTCGTTTGGGTCTCTATGGTTTTTTGAAACATGCTGAAGTGGAGACCCAGAGGTTCAGGCACATTGCCCGTGCATGTTCTACAGGAGAGAAATAGAGGGATCTGGATCTCAGTCTTACTGTGATTGTGAACCTGAAAGGCTTTTCTCCAACTAAGAAAAATAATCTCTTGGCCTATTTCAACCTTTTTTTTTTTGTCACACAACCAACCTTCAAATATGGAGGTATTAGAAGCAATGAAAATGGGGAAATAAATGTTTCTTCCAGACATTTTCATCTCCCCATGAATCCTGCTGTTGCTATGTAACTGTATAATAAAATATTATTCTACAAAGATCTAGGGGGAACTTAAAACTAAGGACGTGAAAACTAAATCAGCTATTTCCTCCCTCATCTCTCAGGCTTGGTGGGAATCAATCCCACTGCTGCTGGTAGCCTACAACTAGGCCTTTATTAGCTACAAGCAGTATGTACTGAAAAGGAAAAGGCTTCTTAGGTGACTGAGTGCTTTCCAGAAGGGCTTTGTATTACCTGTAGCTGCTCCTATCAGTTGTGAGATCAGGAACTCACCTTTAATTAAAATTACCATTGCAGTCTAGTGCTGGAGGGAATGGAAGGAAAAATCAGACATTTTAGGTGTCCTTTATCTAAGCAGAAGATATTTCATGAGAGAAAATTCTAATTATTTAGTAGCCACGATGGCAGGGAAAGTGCATTCCCAAGTACAACAAGCTCTATAACAAAAACATGCTATAAAGTGTCACTATGGAGTACATGACTCCACAACATCTTCCCTTCTGATTTTTCCAGGACCAAAACTATTGCAATCAAGTAATCTGATGCTGGTGATTAATGCATGAACTGTGCTTTAAGCTGGTGTGAGTGCAGCTACAGTGTCTCAAGTTCCTGGAACAGAGGCAGATGGTTCTCTTACCAGAAAACACTCGACTACAGCAGCACACGTTTACAAAGCTGATGCTTTCAGGGTGACCAAGGGCCTAAAAATGCCACAAGGACAGCAAGACAGAATACCTTCAGCATTCTTGTGGTTTCCTAAGTGGGTTATTCTCTTAGCCCAGGACCCATATAGCAGCAGCAGCACCCTTTATTTCCTCACTGCCTGCAGCACAGTTATTGTGCATCTGCTCCTCGGGCCCAAAAGGACAAATCTACAGGGAGAAACCGAGTGCTGACTTTGAAATGCACAATTTCTGGGCAGCTTGGGAAGAGCTTGAACAGTTCTTTGGGTATTTTCAGAGGCTACTGAAGGAATTTGTGAAAAAGTTGCAGCACATGCTTTGCTGTCAGAAAAATCACGTCAGACGCTGCTTCTCTGAAGGTAATGCTTCAGAAAAAACAAGAACATTAAAGGCCACAGCTGCAACTTTCACTGCCTATGAGTAAGTTTAATCACAAGTGCCAGGTATCTTGTGCTTAACTAGCACCTTCTCTGACAGGAGTGAGACAACAGAGGTTTTGCAAGTGGATGCTTTAACACCCCTGTGTCAGGAGGTCATGGTGTTTCGCTAACTAAACATGCAGCATTTTAGCAGCTTCTCCCATTAACTAAGCTGAAAGCTAAATTACAGCAGAAACTGTTCATCTCTGCATACTCCACACTGAATATTTAGGATTTTCTTAACATGCCTTTTAACAACCTGAACCACAAGAAGGCAGAAACCTGTTTTCCTCCAGAAGAGGAGGAACAGCTGTGAAGGGAGGAACAAAAGGCTTTCTTCTCTTCTTTTCCTTTCTGTGAACTCTTACTGCTTCCCATCAGAATTTCTACATTCCCACTGCCCACTGCCTCTGTTCCCCAGAGGCTGCAGTGTGTGCAGTCATCAAGACTGACTGTGGCACTGGCCATTTGTTCAGTGACCAACGATCACCTTGGTGGCCTGAGGTCAGATTTGCTGCGACAACCAGTGTCACGAGGAGGCTGCACCTCCAAATCCACTGATGGGAGATGGATGTGTAGTAACCCATGCTTTGGCAATATAGATCTTTCCACATTTCACAGCAACCAGTGCCACCCACACAGAGTCACAATGACAGGTAAGTCATTGTCTCTCAGTGCACAGAGCATGACAGAAGCAGAGTCTGCCTCTTCAGAGGCTCCAAAGCTACATGAACAACTGCAAAGCCACTCTCAGGCTGCAGAGCTGGGTCACAGAACAGGGTTAAAGCAAAGTCTGCATGCAAACTTTTCTGCTTTTTGCAGGAGTCCTTGAAGTAACTCTCTCAAGGAAGAGCATGAAGGGTCATCCCAGTGGAGGAGGAGCAGGAGCTATGTCTGTACTGTGCTTACTGGGCCTCAGAGCTGACAAATCCTATGGGAATAAACTCCTATTCCAGCTGTATCAAAAAAAGCAAGTCAGACTCATCCACTTCAAATTAATTTAGCAGTGGCCAGTAGGGCCTTTAGTACAGTTTTTCTGGTTTGATTCCTCAAAGCTACACCAGGTTCTAATTTAGTGTCAAAAGAAGACGTAAGGACAAATTCCCACAGGGAAAGTGCACGTTCACACAATGCCCATGAACACAGGGATCGCTTGGTGACCAGCAGCTCTTGGATCTTCTCCTCTTCAGTGACCCAGTTTCTCCCAACTGTTTTTCACTTCTTCATTTAATCCCATTTTCCTCACTGAAGGTTAATTAAACTTGAAGGTGGATTAAAACTGGCCAGATTGCTCTCTTCCAAGAGCTCTGTAGCATCACACATCAGAACCACTTCCCACTTCTCATGCTGACTTACATTTTGCTGTAGTTAGGACTGTCAAAGAAATCTGAAATATTGGCACTTTTAGGCTGCTGGCCTTCAAAGCTGTATCACAGCAGCAACTGCAGTGTGGACATAGAAGAACTGAGAAGCAATTAAAATGGATTCTAGATATATTTCATAAATCCTCTTACAGTTTGGAGTCCAACAAAGCTCTTTGGAAACAGAGGAGGAGCATTCATTCACTTGGGCATGTCACAGCAGCAACAACTGTTAATGTGTATCTTCAGGGCAGCTGAAGGAAGCAGCATTTCTCCTCACCTATTCATAAATCAAGCTATAAAGTCAGTGAGTCGTGCCAAGCTCCTTAATGCTGTTCAGGGAATGTAAGAAAGCTACAGGAAAACTACTGGCTCAAAATTCTCCAAAAATTGCATATGTAAATCTGTCCCTGCTGTTTGGGGATGACTGAAAGAATTTCTTAGGCTTCCATATGTAAAACTCTGATGGTCCATCACAATAAATACAACTTGACATCTGAATCAAGGACTTCAATCTCTTTCATAAACTTCATTCAAGGCATGTTGCAACACCATATCCACTCAATTTTCCAATTTGGAAAAATGCATGAACACAAATACAGTTCCTCCAGGTCAGCTTTTGCACTCATGGAGTTTCTTCTAGTTAGCACCAATTAGCATGTTTGGATACGTGATAGAAATAAACTTCATTTTGCCAGCTGGGTGGAGTTCACCGAGTTTAAAAAATATTTGACACTCAGCAGGTGAGAAAGTGGAGACAGATGTTAAAATGCAAATGAAATCAAAGGATGAAAAAATAATCCTTTCATTTCTTCCATTTATTAAGCAGCAGTAAGCCCACATCCTCCCTTGCCAACACCAGACACTACAGTAAAGAAGTCAAATGAGGAATAGTAAGTGTATAGTTCTCAGAGCAAGCACAACTTGCACTTGTAGGCAAGTTCATGTACTGCTCTTCATTCTGTTACATGTCATTGTATGTTATTCTACATGTTTATGTAGAATAAATATGGTTAAAAAACGGTAAAAGCAGTCAGTCTAAAGTAATTGCATTTATATTTTAAAATCCTGAATGCCTGCAATTAGAATTGACTCTGAAAAAAGTCTTCCTCATTGTTTCAGTCGATTTTGGATCATGAATTCTGACTCATTACACCTGACTATTCCTATCTCATAAAATATAGAGGTATTATTTGGTGTCTATATGAAATGTTACACTTTCATCCATTTAAAGTTAAGAATTGCTGACTCCCACACAAGTTTATGGAAATACAAAACTAGAATCTCTCACTTGGCTACTTCTGAAAAGTCTGTTTTCATATGATATTGTCAGTAATGCTACCAAAGACAGCATTTACATTGCAAACTCCATCGAAATTTGCCAGCTGGCAGATTGGATAGAGTTCTCTAAATTTTCTCCATACAAATAAATGAAGAAACTTCCCTGTCACTTCCAATAACCCTTGTGGAGAAAAAAAAAATTAATCATTAACTTTTACTATGCAGCACTGGAATAATCCAATACTGTCACTGAACTTGTTCTTTTTAAAGTTGGCATTGGTGGACAGTGAGAGCAAAAACATTTACTTTACTTCCACGAGAACTTTCATGACACAGGTCAGTGTGGACCAATTTCTTGGAAATTAAAACCACAGTGATTTCAACTACCTGCTCCCAATACTCATGCCCTAAGGCCCATGCCAGATTTGCTACAAAACCAGTCAGAGGGGGCTTGTGATTCATTAAATACTGTGCCAGAGGATATATCCACAGTGTTACCATAGATTTCTAGATCTGTGTAATCTGTTAACAGTCTCTGTTTGATTAAATCAGAATGAGTTTAACAGAACTAAGGGGAAAAATACATCAAAATCAGGAACTAAGTTCTGATTCCTCCTGGAAGGGATGAGAACTCAGATGTAAAGACGGTCTTATTTTTATTAACTTAATCCAAGGGTTGTATCAGATAAACCAAAGGTCAGATAGAACAAAAAGCCTCTGGGTCAAAGGGAACCACTGCAGCACCAGGAGCGTGGAGGTGGGAGATAGGACAGGCAGAGATAAACAAGAACTTCTAAGCCATCTTGGAACATTTTCAAGTATGCCTGCAACGTTACTTTATTAGGTCTAAGTGCAAAGTGAAGTAATCGGATTTAAGATATTTCATTAGAAGCTGCAAACTCATCAGATCTATTCAGGCTGAAAATATTTTAGTGTATTTTTTTACTTCTTTCGTGGGAAAAAAAAAAATCAAGCTACAAGTCCCATTTTTTACTTTCTGCACCACATATAAGAAGTAGGGTGTAATTGTTAATGGTGCATCTCTAATCAATAATCTAAGAAAACATAATATTCATGAAATCAAGGTCTCATCTGAAATTCACTAAAGCCAAGACTTCAGTGGACTTTTGCACAGGTTTTGAGCTTCCCCTGGACAGCAAACATAGGGAAAAAAGCACAACTCTAACGTCCTTGGTGATGATCACAGTACATACAAAAAGCAAATGCTGGATGTAGGTACCTTTTAAACCAGAAGATCTCTTCAGGATCTGCAATTCCATATTCCCTTAACTTCATCACCATCAAGGAGCTCTTCCTGATGGCTTGCTCATAGCGTTGGCTACGGGACAGGAAGTTCAAATCCTCATGCTGGAAGTCAGGGTCATTAAGAACTAAGGCCTCTGGGGACAGAACAGAAGAGGAAAACAAGCTCAGTTTCCACAAACCTCAACAAACAGTGGGTGAGAAATGACCCAGCTTTTTACCTGCTGTACCTCAAGGCACAGGTACCAAAAAATTAAAAATAAAATTGGAAGTTAATGAAATCAGAAAAAAGTCAAAGCCCTTTTAGAGAGCAACTCCTGGCACTCTCATTTTACACATAAACCCCATGATTAGTTCAGAGCACTCTGGACTTGGCAGGAGGGCAACTCACTGACGTAAGACCTTGCAGGTCCCCCAGCAACAGCCTCAGAGGCTCAGGCTGCTGTCCCTCAGCCTCCTGAACTCTGATCCCTTCGTAACTCCCTCCCTGCAGAAGGGCACAGCGACTATTCCCACTGTGCCAACCGGAAAACAAGGTACCCCGAGGCCACAGACCTCCTATGGTCCCCTCTTTGGCACAGAAGTTACACAACAGCAGCCCCTGACAGTCCCACCCCAGGGAAGAGAATGGAAGCAGTTCATTAATCTCTCATACCACAGTGGTGGCAGGTGACAAACAGGTGACAAACAGGTGACATTTGTACTGTTGGGCAAGTGCGTGGCAGGAAGGAAACAGGAGAGGAGAGGGCCCGAGTGAAATAACCGTGAGAAGCTGCCTCTTACTCTCCAGAGGAAGGGGAAACAGAAGTAAAAGGACATTGCTCTATCAGGGTCAGCTCAGAGCCTTCCTGGAAAGGGGACGAGAGGGAGACCAGGGACGTAACGCAGCTCCTGTTCCTGTCTAACCCATCAGAGAGCTCCTCTCCTGTCTAGCCCTAAACTTCCTTTAGGCTGTGACCATCTGTCTGCAAATCTTCTCTTTACAGCTCTGCCCTCTCCTTGGAGTCCCCCCTCTCCCCAAAAGCTCCTCCACACATCCTTTCTCCCCATGTGTCCCCCTCCTCACAACCTCGACCCTCCTCACCTCCCCCGAGGGTCCCCACCCCGTTTCCCTGTCCCCATATCCCGGTCTCCCTCGCCCTGGGGGTCCCCTCTTGGGTGTCCCGCACTCCACAGCCTCTCCCCTTCCCACCGCCGCGTCTCCTTCTCCTAAAACCTCCTTCTCCAAGCCCTCACCATGGCTGTCTCTGCCCCTCCTCGCCCTCCCCAGCCCGGTCCCCGCCGGGCCCTCCCTCACCGATCTCCTTGCGGCGGCGGGTGCGCTCGGGGCCGCCGTCCAGGATGTGCGTGAGCAGCAGGGGCTGGAAGGTGGCGGCGGCGCGTTCCCTCCGCAGGTCCGCGTTCATCGTCATCGCGGCGGCGGTTCCGCTGTGTCCCGGTCCCGCTCCCAGTCCCGATCCCAAACCCGGCCCCGATTCCGGCCCCGCTCCGCCGGCGACGCCCCCGCGCGACGTCACTCCCGCGACGACACGTGGGTCCCGACCACGTGGGCGCCGTTCCCACGGGATGCGGTGCTGGAGCGGTGAGCGGCGCGTTAGACCGAGCTTGGAGCGGCGCCTTAGCGCTAAAACGGGCCGCAGCCGGGGCTGGGGTGCGGTGTGGTGTGCGTGGGGAACGCGCACATCGCCTCCTGCATCGGCACTGGATAGTTAATTAAATAAACGGCTCGTTAAATGCCTTTGGCGGGGCGCGTTCGGCCACGCGTTAAACGCGGGCTTGGCAGCGCTCTGGACGTGCATATAAAGTGCTGCGATAAATGTGCCTGCAGCGTGCTGCGGTGGAGGTGGCGCGGGCATTAAGTAGCGCATTGGGCGGGCACAGGGGGTGTGGCGGTCGGGGTACGGCTTCTGCAACATAAACGATTCTATACCCGAAAAACGCACACCGAGCACCTTGCGCACCTGGCTAATCCCACCCGCGCGCGCAGCGCCATTCGGGAGCAAAACCCACGCCGTGCAGAACAGCCTTTGCCCTTCTGGAGGTGCACAACTGGCCTTGCTTGTTCAATTTTAGGTGAGGCGGGGGTGGAGGGAGCTGCGGAGTGCAGGGAGGTGGGTCTGCACCTCCGTGGCCCAGGTTGAGACCGTGCCGGGGGGATTTTGCCGCCCGCCGTGTGTGTGCCCAGCCTTGCACGGGGCAGCCAGACAGCGTGAGGCATGTGCAGAGACGGGGTGAGCCAGGATTGCCCTGGTTTCAGCAGCCTCCCACGGAGTCCTCTGTGGGGCATTTTGCAAGCCCCGTGAGCAATGCTTTAGAATGAATCCTTTTCACTCATCGCTGTCTCCTAAACCCTACTAGACTGCTGATGAAACCAGGCTGGCTTGTGTCCAAGTAATTGTTCTCCAGCTACAGGATCAGACACTGCCAGAATTTCTTATCCTGCAGTAAGAGAACAAGTTCAGGATAATTCCTTAAATCTTGCTGCATAGTAACCCATCACCCCAGCAGCTGAGGCTACTCCTGCATCTCAGACCCTCCCACTCTCTGAATTTCTCAATCATCATTTTTCCCACTTCTTAACCTTTCTTAACCTATCCATATTCTGGGCCAGACCTGGAGGATCTGGTGGGCTGCCTGTTGTTCATCCTGGGTTATGTTGGAGTAGACAGTGCCTGTTTATGCCGGAATGCCCCGGGCTTGACACTGAGCTGCAAACAGGACTCATCAGGGAAGCTACGAAGCTCCTGCAGCCCCCTGGATGGTGGTACCTGGGCAAAGAAGGGGTTTTGGGGCAGTGTCACTTATAGCTTGGAACAACATGGACTCAGATGTTTTGCTTTCCTGCAGGCCCAGCAGTTGTGTGAGATGCTGCCAAGTGCTGGTGTCTATTACTTCCCATGGGAGATCAACAACTCAGTCCCTGAGGGGGAGGCCCTGAGGACGTTTGGCAGGTGAGAAGGGTACCCTGCTCTCCTTGTGGGCCAGGGGATGCCAAAGATGTGCCTTTTCTTCACTGGTTCACTCCCGTCACTTGGTTTGTAATTGTATTTCTGCACCACTGAGCTTCCCAAATCCGTCATTCCCAGGTTATGCTGCTATGACCTGGCCCGATCCGAAGCCGTTCTCACCGCTCAGCACAGCTCAGCTCAGTACCAGGTCTGTGTCGACACCAAGTTTGTGGAGCCGTTCCAAGCCCAGCTGGGGTCTTTCTACATCGTCCTGGGAGAGGCTGAATACAGGGAAGGTAAATGCTCCAGGAACCAGTGCCTTTAGCTGCTCGTGGGTCACTGAGGGCAGTGTGGGCCAAGGCGGCTCGTGTCGTGCAGCTGCCTCCAGCTGATCCAAGGAGCAGCCTGTCTGTCCCTGTTGACCATGAGAAGAGCCACGCTTATCTTGGTGAAAATCTGATGCTCTGGCACAGATTTTGTTAGAGACAAGAAGCACCACTGCTGGGCTTGTGAGACCTGTGCTAAAGCCTTCTGGCATCACCGGCAGCCACCACACCGACCGTCTTCGTTCCAAATGTGGCTGATTGCAGCAATACCTCATTGCAAGCTCGCTGGGTTGGTCTTTGCCATCCTTGAAAGGCTCTAATTATCATCCCTGCCCTCAGACATGTGAGGAATTCAGGCAGGCTCTGTCATGCAGTGCACCCTGTTGTCCTTTCCTGGGGTGCCCTGTGCTCCAGCTGCTTTGCGTGGGGAGTTGATCTGAGCTGGGCTGAGACGGTGAAGCAAATCCTTTGTTGTCTTGGCCACACCTGGTAACAAACATTCACGTCTGTGCCACTGAAATCCTCAGAATGTGGAAAGCCACACTGCACGTGGCCTCTAGAGACTGACCTGCTACACCACTGCCATGAAATTCCTCTAGAAAGATGTTATTTTGGTCATCACAGGCTGGGAGCAAGTTGGGCCCCTTTTGCAGGGATGGAAGGGGAGCAGGCTGAGATGGTGGCTGTGTCACCAAGATTTGGTCCCTCTGTGCAGCTCCAGGTTACCACTTGAATGCTATCAATGAACTGTTGGTTATAGTCAGCTTTGAGCCTCTTCTAAGCCCAGCTTTGTTCTGTCCTGTTGTCTGCACAGGAGCATTCAGAAATGAGATTAGACCTGTCCCTGCTGCTTTTTAGACAGGAAAAAGCAAACTCCATGCAGCCATGAAGTAGACAGATGCTGCATGGCAGGCACTGGCACCGTTCCCCAGGGCAAGGAGACCGCAGTGTCAGTCACCTGCATTTTGTAGCCATCAGGGCAGAGGGGAAGCATGTCACTGAGTTAACCTGCTCCCAGGCCTGCTGCTCCCTTCAGTGGCCAGTGGCCAATCCAGTCTCCTGGCACTTAGGCTGTGGTTACTTGTCTAGCTGGAGCCATATGCTGCCTCAGGGAACTCTCTGTCTCCAAGCTGCTTTGTCTGTTTTTCTTTCTACAGAAACTTCCAGTCCCGTGGTAAAAGCACGAATACTGACCTGCGTGGAAGGGATGAACGTGCCCTTGCTGGAACAAGCCATACAGGAGCAGAGGAAGTACTTCAAGGAGAGGCAGGAGCAGAGGGAAAGCAGCACATCCTGACAGCTCCGAGACCAGACATATGCTGGTCCTTGCACTACCATTTGCAACAAATATGTTAAAAGTAAATTAGGATGTGGGTTTGCTACATGGGGTTTGCTGTGGCAAACAGCAAAGTCACTGAGCAGGGAAGCACTTGAAGACTGTGAGTCAGTCTGTGACTGGGTTATCCATTCATGCCATGTGTCATCACTGAAAATAGCTCAGGGAAGGTTTGTTGTTTGTTTTTTGAAAGGGTGATTAAGGAAAGGGAACACTTGGGTTATACTGGTCCTTTTGTAATACAGGGCCTGGAGAAGTCGTGAAAAGGAGAAGTCTCCGAATCTGGAGTTAAGCAGCTCATTGTTGGCAGATTGGAGGAAAGAGTGCCCTGACTCAGTTGCCACACAGGAACATTCCTGGCAAAACACTCACTTACCTGGATTGACTAACAAAGAAACAAGAAGAACAAAGAGTCCCTATTTTCAGTAGCAGCTGCCTCTTCGGGCTTTCAGTAGCTGGTGTCCAAGGGGAGGATTGATTTTACCTCTAAGATAAATATTTGCAGTGCCCTGACAACCATCACTTGACTTTCTTCCTTGACACAATTAAGTTTAAGAGATCTTAAATCCCTTTTGAGAGATTTATTTTTTTTTGATTTATATTTTCCTAAATAAAGATGAAAAGAGAAGGCAGTCTGTCTTTTATTGATTAAAACCCTCTTTCTTGCCAAGTCAAATGCATTAGACCCTGCACAAACCCTGTGGATGATGTAAGAAAATTCAGTGATACACATTTTTCCTCCTTCTCCTAAGTACCGTGTGTGTAAGGAATTAGTTTGTTTTGAAAAAGTTGCAAGAGAAGGAGATGAAGTTTACATCAGAGCCACTCTGGTTTAAGAACATGGTGCCAGGCCCACCCAGCAGAATTAAACCACTGACAAAAGGACAGAAAATCACTAATGTCAAGTGAGAATAAAATGGTTTTTCTGTTGAAATGTGCAGAAAATAAGGACTGAAGCTGTCCAGTGCACAGCAGCAGATAAAATACAACAGGTATTGGCACAATCCCATTGCAGGCAGGCTTGATTCAAGGGCCTGAGATGGCAATTACAGTACTTGCATTAATCCTGAATCATAATTTAGTCTTATGTTTTTCTTCACCCAGTTACAGAAATAGAAAAGCTCTGACTGAGCACTCTGTTGAGCCCAAATCCAAAACCATGATTTCAAGAGGCAAGATTATAACCTGGTTTTGTGTAAGACAATGGCAAGTCTGTCATGATGCATTTATGTTTACACCTCATCTCCTATCTGTTCTACCTTCCTCCTCGTGCTTAAATTTTATCCAAATGGCCAAGTTTGCCAGAGTTGGGATTATCCAAGATGCCAGGACTGAGAACATCCAAAATACCAGGTTTCTACAAGTGTTATGATAAAAAAGCAACCCACAAATCCTACCAGTAAAGAACAGAGCAAATTTGGCAATGACTTCAGACAGAGATTTCAGTGCAAACTCAACCTTCATAAGCTACCAGAGAACCCACACAAGAGTTTGCCATGGCCATGTGGATCCCACTTCTGCCACAGAGCAAATAATGCTTTGTTTTTTCAAATTAGCAAAATCAGGATTAATTAAAACAAAAAAAAAAAAAGAAATTGAGCTGCTGGCTCAGCAAGGGGCTAAATCAGCCCTAAAAGTTGGGGTCTTCCCTGTGGATTCACACAGCTGCCATGTCCATGACCACCCAGAGATGTGAAGCCCCCAAGCCCTCCAGACAACATTCCCTTTGGCTTTGCCTTTCCTGATGCCACAATACATAAGATTATTTTAATCATGTCTTCCATCAGCTGTCAAGTCAATGATTAATCCCTCTTCAAGGGCATCTTCCAAAAGGCTGACCAAGCGGCACAGCCCACGGTGGGGAGGTTAAAGGGACAATTGTGCAAGACACACATAAAAAAAGGAAATATAAAAAGGAAAAAAAAAAAACAATAAAAAAGACATCCTGCTGGGTCTTTGACCTCAGCGTGTCCCAGGGAACATTAATCACGAGCCTGATTATCCCCTTGATGCCAAAAACTGTACAAATGGAGTGGGAGAGCTTCCCCTGGCCCTGTGCAGTTCTTGCTGCCTTTCCCCAGGCCCCAAAGCACCTCTGTACATCCATTTTCCTCAGTTTTTGGCTTTAGCCAGCACACTGTACAACCCAGGTGGAACAACCAGCCGTGGTAAACCAGGGTGTGATTCTTTGGGTCTGCCAGAAGCCCCCCAGACACCCCCAGACCCCCAGAGTGCCCAGGCAGCCCTGTCCACCCACAGTCACCCCAGGCAGGTCCCTGAGGGGGTCCCTCAAGGCTGAGGGAGCAGCAAGCAGGGACTCAGACACAGCAGCACCTCAGGGGACACCCAGGGAGACCAAACCACTTCCCCACATTCACCTTTTTGTTTCCCGCCCTGTTTTTTCCCCTCAGAGCACAGCGCCAGCCGGCCACCCCACACTGCCATCACCAAGCGGAGGCAGCCCCATGGAGGCCATCCAGGAGTCATTCCAGAAGGTGGAGAAGATCGGGGAGGGCACTTACGGTGTGGTGTACAAGGCTCGCAACAAGCGCACGGGGCAGCTGGTGGCCCTCAAGAAGATCCGCTTGGACGCGTGAGTGGGGCAAAGCCACGGGGCAAAGCCCTGGGCCTGCCATGGCACCAGGCTGGCGTCCAAAATGGTGCAAGAGGCTCAAAAAAGCCGGACATGAGGGGAAAAAAGTGTCTCTATCAGCTCGTGGGAGTGGTTAGGGCCTTACCCAGTGACACCAGGCCCTGGGCTCAAGGCACGGGGCAGGGGGAAGCAGCTGCCATTTTGGGAGGTGGTCTCTCCCTCAGGGCTGTGGTGTGGGGGTCTGGTGAGGTTCAGCCTCCCAGCGGGGTCAGCCTCAGCCCCTCCAAGGTGGGACTGAGCAGGTAAAAGCTCATTGCTCTTCCCCTGGATCAGCCCTGGGCTGTCTGCACAGTGAGGGGTGTCTGTGGGCTGGGGGGCAATTGTGGTGGGACTGCAACCCCATGGTGGCCCCTCAGGATGGGGGAGGTGGCTACATGAGGGACACAGAGCTTTCATCTCCCACCACCTCCAAAAATCAAGACCTGGGCATTTAAACCGTTATTGCCTCTCTAAATGCACTCTCAGGTGCTTCCAAACAACCTCTGCCCTGGGACTTGAACTGTCTGGGTCACTTCTTCCATCTCCTTGCCCACAACTCCATTGCCCCCTACCTCACCCCCAGCACTGCTCCATCCCAAACTCAAACGCTCCCCTGGGCAGGTGATGGGGTACAGTGGAAGAGGGAAAGGACACAGGACCCCAATGGGCTGTGGGATCCCCCTGGGTTACAGGGTGTCTCTGCCACAGGGAGTCAGAGGGTGTCCCCAGCACTGCGATCCGAGAAATCTCACTGCTGAAGGAGCTGAAGCACCCCAACATAGTCAGGTAAGATGAACCCTCCCCACCAGCTCATCGATGAGTTCCTGCTACAGGAGCTCTGGGTACAAGCAGCAAGAGGAATTTTCTGTCCTTTCCCAGCTGCACAGACAGGAGAAAAATAAACAGGAAAATGCGGGAATCACTTGCACTTCCCTGACTCTCAGCAATACCTCACTCCAGCAACACACACTGGTCTAAGCTGTTGCTGCTCCATACTAGCTGCACCTCTGCCTCTCTCTGCTCCAAAGGGTTCACAGAGCAGGGGCATCTGTGGGATGAGGGATGTTTGGATATTCATAAAGTTCTAGGAGAAGGTACTGAAGGGAGAATCTGCACTTCTTCTGCAGGCTCCTGGATGTCATACACAGCCAGAAGAAGCTCTATATAGTGTTTGAGTATCTGAGTCAGGACCTGAAGAAATACATGGACTCGTGCCAATCCGGAGCTCTCCCTTTAAGCTTGGTCAAGGTACAGTGTGGAAGGAGTGCCAACAGGCAGGGCAGAGAGCATGTATCCCTGCTGCCTTCTGCTGGGCAGACTGCACCTGGAAGAGATTCCTCAGCCTCAGATCTCAAACATTTCAGCTGGGAAACCCTCGTGGCACTATTGCTCAGTACATTTATTTCCCAGCTGTTTCCAGGCTCTCGAGCCCATCTCTGCTGCAGAACAAACTGAGGGATCTATTGCTTTGTAGAGAGTAATGGATGAGTGGAAGGGACTGACGTTAGATCCATTGCCTGGATTAGAGTCCTTCTGACCCCAAGCAGGGTGGGAGCAGGTTGTGTGTATGTCTCTGAGTAGTAGCCCACAAGCCTGATGTTGCATTGTAGCAAGGTCTTTTTTCCCATTCAGATCTGTAAGTAATCCAAAGTGTGTTGGTTCACACAATCCAGCATTCAAAGTTTTCATCATGGCCTTATCTGAAATCTCTTCTCTCCTTAGAACTATCTTTTCCAGCTGCTGCAGGGTGTGAGCTTCTGCCACTCTCACAGGGTCATCCACAGGGACTTGAAGCCGCAGAACTTGCTCATTAACGAAGCAGGAGCAATCAAGTTGGCTGATTTTGGACTGGCAAGAGCTTTTGGAGTCCCCCTGCGCACATACACTCATGAGGTAGTGTTGAGACTCCCACAGCGGGGTACACAGTCCACGGTGGGTGAACAGTAGCAGCATCACCACAAGTTATTCATCCATAATGGAGGCACAGCCATAGCCAGGAACACGCTCTGATCCTAACCTGCACCTAAAAAGTTACCTCATGTCCCCACGAAGTCTTCTGTCTCTAGCCTGGCTGCAAGCTGGGTTCCCACCTTCTCTGTACAGGGTATATTTATTTGCTCCAGAGCTCGTTTGTTGGTTCCTTTGCAGGTGGTGACTCTGTGGTACCGAGCCCCCGAGATACTGCTGGGATGCAGGTACTACTCAACCCCTGTGGATATCTGGAGCATCGGCTGCATCTTTGCAGAAATGGTAGGATGGGTTTAAATAGTGTCTTTAACGGGCAGGGAGGAGGCAGCTGCAGTGGGAAGATGGGATGAGATGCAGAACATCTGTGATACTGTGTTCCCACTGTTATGGAAAGTCCACCCTGAGGGTTAGCTGATCCTTATCTCAGAGGGAAATCTGCCACCCTCAGGGGCAGAAGGCTGCATTTCCAGATACATGGTGACATGGTGCCTCTCCTCACGGAAGGGGTAAATTCTGTTTTGCTGTTGCAGCATTTTGATCCTGGGAGGAGATGACTCTATGTCTTCACAGTGGGCTGCAGAGAACTAGCACTGTTGTAGCATGGCAGAGTGGATCTCCTAGGGGCCTGTACTCCCCTTGGAAGAGCTCTGGTTATCCCTGCAATGTAATAGCACTCATTCCCAAAGTCCCTGAGCTGCAGAGTAGGCAAGAGGGAGCGAGCCAGGAGTGGGTGTTAGAAACTGGAGACAAAGAGGGATAAGGGACTGGCTGAAAGAGGGACAGCCCCAGGATAGCATGGATCAATGGAGAGGAGCTGGAGACAAGCAGTCAGACACTTGTGACTTTCCCAACCACTGCCTGGCATTGCAAGTGCCCTGTTCTGTGCAGTTGTTTGCACCTGCCGGGACAAAGGGCTGCCTGCAGCAAGAAATAGGGCACACAGCTGATGGAAAGGTGGGAACTGCCGCCTTCTCTTCTCCACCAGATGACCAGGAAGGCCCTGTTTCCAGGGGACTCTGAGATCGACCAGCTCTTCCAGATCTTTCGCACCCTGGGCACTCCCACCGAGGTGACCTGGCCTGGCGTGACCCAGCTGCCTGACTACAAGGGGAGCTTTCCCCGGTGGCCAAAGAAGGAGATGAAGGACATTGTTCCCAACTTGGATCGAGATGGGAGAGACTTACTGACGGTGAGGGCTCAGAATAAGACCTGGGGACAGACAGGACCTTTTCAGACTGGGCAAAGAATAGGGATATTTGAGACTGATTTACCTGGAATTGTAAATCTGATCTGGGCCTAAAGCTCACCTCTGCCACTGCAGAAGCATCAAATCACGGAATAGGGCTCAGTCCTGCTCTGAAGCAGGACAGTCACTGCAGGTTCCTATAGTAACCACTGCACTGGGAGTCAAGGAACTCTTCTAACATAATCCCCACAGTAATTTGAGTTGTGGGTGACCCCTGAAGCCCAGGACCAACACCTGCAAGTGGGCCCAGCCATGTGTGGGTGCAAGTGATCATTTAATTTTTAAAATCCTAACTCTGCTGGGTTTTTCTCCTGGCAGCAATTGCTCCTGTATGATCCCAGCAAGCGCATCTCAGCCAAGGCAGCCCTCAACCACCAGTACTTCCTCAGCAGGAGCTCCGGGACCCCCGAACAGCGACACACACTGCGGAGAGAATGCAGATGAGAGGACACAGCTCTCCCCAAGCTCCTGCACCTCCAGGTAGCACTGCAGGTCTGGTTTGGGGCCCAGCTGGGACTCGGGATCTTGCTTCTCCTGAGGACCCTGGAAGGGGACATTCTTGGCATTTAGAGACTCTCAGCCTGTTGCTGGGGGAAAGTTCGTGTTGCAGCCAGAGAGTGGTTTGAAGAGGTCACGTGCAAAAGGGTGGGGGTCATTTTTCAGCATAAAACACTGAAATGTAGAGAAGAGAGCATCTCTCAGAGGTTTGTCCTTGCATTAGTGAGCTAAGGTGACTCACAGTGAGTTCTGTCTCCAGCACTGGAGCATCCCTAGCTCTGTCAGTGGCAGTTGCTGGCACCAGGGCGTGCTGGAGCTCCACTTTGGGAAAAGGAGCTCAGCCCTTTACTGCTGTTACCACACCGGGCTTGTCAGCACATTGTTTAGTCTGAACTGTTTAACAGAGCTCACATCCTGCTCTTCCACAAGCTGAAGAGCACTATCAGGAGTCTTAATTTGTGCGTTAGGTGGGACCAAGAAGCCAAAGATCCAGTTATCATAAAGCAGATCCAGTTAGGATAAAGCACTTGCTGGATATGACTGGAAACAGGAACAGCTAAACCACATCTTTCCAAATGTAATGCTGTTTCCTCTGCTTTATTGTATTGGAAATGTTTTTGCAGTTCAAATGTTTGGAGAATTGTCACTGACTCTTGGTGTGGTTTTGTAATTTTCATTTTTTTCTTTCAATATAGAATAAAATATATACTTGTAGTTTGTTCAGAAACCTTGGTGTTTATTATTTGGAACAGCCCATCGGGCTGCTGACGCAGGACAACCTGGCTGGTCCTTTTTTCCACAGAGCTGCTCTTCCTTCCTCATCTCCTACACTCTTTCTTTTATCCTTTCCAGCCCAAATCCTTGGCAGGTGAAGAGATGTGCTCTCAATTCTGTTGTGGAGCGAGCGGCTGATGCTTCTGCAGCCCAGTGTCTCAGTGGGGTAAGCTGGGCTTGTTTTCCATCACCACAAACTAGATCACAGTTATGTTCTGCTTATTGAAATACTCAAAAGACAGATTTAACTCATGGAAGCCAAACTTCTGCACTCCTGTTTTTCATGCACGTGCACACATGTGCCCTCCTAATAACTGTGATCCCAAAAACTGGTTTCAGCACAACCTGACATCTGTGCTCCTGCAGCATCTTGTGGCCTCTGTTTGGTGACAGCCAACAGGGGCATGTTTGTGGATGAATCCATGGAGACATGGATTAATTCTGCTATGGGAATCATTTCCCTGCCTTTGCATACACCTTGTAAAGTCAATTCATTTCATACAATGTTCCACTGTTCACTCTATGCAAACAATGCTCACCTGACAAACCGTTTGCAGGAGAGTTTCATTTTTATTCTGTTTTTAAAAGATCTGCATTAAGAAATAAATACCAAGGACATTCATCCAGACCAGAAACATAAATAAAAACACTACAACACATCAAAATGAAGCAACAGGCTGAATTTTAAATGTTTGGGACCCAACTCCACTGTCAGCAAAGGGAATCAACAACAGCTGTGTTGAAATAACTGCTCTGGGAAGACCATGGTTCATCACCCTGTGCTTGGGAAGGGAGGAGAAGTCCTACCTGGCTTTTCCTGAGCAACTGACAACCCTGCCAGACAGCCAGGCCCTGGGGAAAGCCCCCTGGCTGGCTGGTGCTTCCTATGGACACATCGGGACATGACACGAGCTGCTTTCTGCAGATGAGGGGCTCGTGGTAGCAAAGAAAAGGATTTTTAGTGAGTTTTTTTCAGACTAGACTAGACTGCTCAGCCACCTAATCATCTCTTAACACCTTCACCCAGCCCCAGGTAAACACCTCCTACCACACAGTTAGGGAACAGTTTGTCCAAAATTATTAACTGACCGCCTAATTACCAGAACCCCAAAGTCCCTGTAGTTACAGAGCATTCCCCCAAATCATTTCATCACCCCACAGAGCCAAGTGAGGGGAAGCCTGGCAGCAAACTCACCTGTTGGGCAGAGCTGAGCTGCAGGAAAGGCAACAGCCCCGTTGCCAATGGATCTTCCCTGCTTTCAGGCAGCTGAGGGGAGCAAAGCCAAGGCACTGCAAGGCTGTTCCCAGCAGCTTTGAAGAGCTGGGACCCGGGGACTGCTGGGAACTGCACTGGTCCAGGGCTCCTGGGTTGTGCTGGGACATGATCCTTACCTGGCCATGCTCCTGTGCTCTGAGGGCTGTTGGACTTGCCCTGGCAGGCCAGAGTTTCTCTCCTGATCCATCACAGCCCAGCTCCAGCCCTTGCTGCTGGTCCAGAGCAGCAGTGCCAGCAGTGCTCTACTGAGAGGAAGGAGGCTGGGAATGGATGCTTCAAATTCCAGTAAGACTATATGGAAATAGAGGCTGTGCTGCTGCTCTGGTGAGGAAAGGAGGGGGCAGAAACCTCTGTCCTTATGGATTATTTGGTTTTGTTGGAGTTACCGAACAGCATCATGTAAAAGAGCCCTTGGGAGAGGGAGAAGAGCAGCTGACATCAGTAGAAAGTAATTTTTCTCATCCAACAAAGCCAGGGGGTGCTCCACAATGGGGTAGATAATAAAGGAGAACATTTGGGATATGAGATTTGCTTGTTTCAGCAAGGACTGAGCGGTGGAGGTTACACAGAGGAGTAACATCCTTTTAGTTCACCTAAAGAAATAGCAAGTACAGATTTCCCAGTACTGCTGGTGGAACTGCACCCTTTGGCAAACTAGTCCCTCTTTCAGAGGTGTCCAAATGACCAGGGAGCAAAGTCCCACTGCTTTTCAGTTTTAAAGACAAATACAACAAAATCTTTAAAAATATGGACTCACATGCAGAAAGACATTTAGGGGGTTCAGTGCTGTGAGATCACGGGGAGCAAGAGCCTACAAACCCCATGTAGATTGGGCTGCAGGGCCTGGGATTGCACGGAGGGAAGAGTAGCTGTGCCTTCAGCCACTTGGCAGCCGCAGCCTGCAGAGACAACACAGCCACAGAGACACACTTGCTATGTTTATTGCATGCAGAATGACCCAGCTAGAAAACACTCTGGCTCTCCCCCCTTTCTGAGCATAACCACGTTTAACCTACAGCGGAGTTCTCACAATCAACCCCTCTTTGGCGTCACAGCAGCCCCCGGGGGACTGCGGGGACCCTCCGTGTCAGGTTCATGGTCATGCCTTCTGCCGTGCACGGCCGAGCTGTGTGGGGAAGCAGATAGCTAAGAGAGAAGAGAGTGCAGCCCTAAATGCTCGATGCTCCGTTCCTGTGATCGCTGCTGCCTCCGTGGGGAGAGCTGTTTTGAAGGGATGAACTCCTGAAGGAACCAGCCCCAGTACATTCAATGCCTGAACCGTGAGAGCCTGGGGGAGCGGCTCGCCTGGTGGTACCGCTGATACCCCTCAGATGCGGCCGGGAGCAGCAGGAGGTGGCTCAGTGAATCCTTCTGGCAGAGGGCCATGGCCTCCTTGTAATTTATCTTCTCCTTAGTGACAGGGTCAATGAGATCTTTCTCATAGTTGGACTCATCCTGGAGCCTGTTGGCCAGGTTGCTTGTTATCATCCCGGTCTGGACAGCTTCCAGCACAGGGATGCGACCGGTTTTCTTGGGATCAATGAGCCCTCCAGTTAGATGCTGGACTTGCAGGTAGGGGAAAGCACTGTCCTTGGTCATCCAACCCTTCTGAACTGCTTCCCCCACAGACAGCCTTCGCTTGGTCACCGGGTCCTCAATCCCCGTGAAAGCTTTCTGTGCATTGAGCAGTCTCTGCATGTAGGTCCTGTCAATCAGTCCCCTCTCAATCGCCTTATGGACTGAGAACCGGTCCCGAGAAATGAGGTCTATGATGCCCCCCGTGGCAGCCTGGGCTTCCAGCAGCTTCTGAGCTGTCATGGGATCGAGCAGCTTCTTCGCAAGAGCAGTTTTGACGCTGTACTTGGTGTCGGTGGTGGTGTCATACACCCCGGCGATGGGGGATGTGTCATCACCTATGCCCTTCTGTGAGGCTGGGGGGAAGAAGGTTTGGGTTTGGTGGGTGGTGGGTGATGTGAGTGGGGATTTGGAGATAATGGAGCCAATTGAGAGGGATGAGGGAGGCTTGGTTTCCCCAGCCACCAGCAAGGCAAATTCAGAGATGGGAATCTTGCCATCCCGGTACAGCTGGTACTCCTCCTTTGTGATCCTCCTCAGCCTTAGTGCATCATCGATGGAATACTGCTTCCCACTTTTCTTGTCAAGGAGAAGTGAGATTTCCCCATTTGGGCCCAGGGTAGTGACTTCCTCCCAGTCACACTCCAGCTCTTGCAGCTGGATGTACTGGCCTCTGTCTATGATACCTCGCTTATAGGCCTCGTAAGGGGACATGTCCTTCCCTGTCTCGGGGTCCAAGATAGAGATCTTGGTGGAGAGGTTTGTCTCTCTCATCTGGGTCTCGTGATTGATTTCTTCCCGGTTGACCTTTGACTGGAGATCCCGAATGAACCTCTCCTTGTTGTAGATCTGGTCCTTCTCCCTAAGGATGTCTGCCTCCAGCAGGGAAAACTCATGTTCCCGCTGCTTCTTCTTCTGCCTGTCATTCTCAGTCCGCTGGTTGAGCAGTTTGGACTCCTCCCGAAGGAAAAGGACTTTCTGCTGCTTCTGCCTCTCCAGATCCCGCAGTTCACTCTCCAAGTTGGCTCTCTCCTGGATGGCCAGGTTCCTGGCTTTCTGCAGCTCCGTCTCTTCGCGAGCCCACGTCCTCTTCATGCCTTCAGCTCTCTCGATCTTATCCCTGAGCCGCCGTACCTCCTCTTCTGCCTTTTGCTTGGCTCCTCTCTCCCTGCTCAGCAGCTCCCAGATTCGTGCACGTTCACTCTCCAGCGCTCTGTCCTTTTCCACTCGAATCACCTCCTTGTAGATGGTCTTTTCCTGGGATTTTGTTTTCTGCAGGACATCGACTTGCACCTGCAGGTTCTTGCATTCTCTCTGCAAGCTCAGCACTTCCATCTTCTCCCGGTCCAGCTCCAAGCGCAGGTTGCTGGCAGACTGTTCCAGGACTGGATCCTTCTCCAGCTTCACCACTTCTTCCATAATGATCTTCTCTTGCACCGGGGCCGGGCTCTCCTCCAGCTCCTTTATTCTCAGAGTAATTTGTCTCATCTCCTTCTCCAGTGCAAGCCTCTTGCTTCGATCCTCCTGAAAGTTGAGTAACTTCTCTTGCTCCTTCACCAGCGCACGAACCTGCTGCACGTCGCGTTCCAGGCGGCGCCTGTTGCTCACCTCCTCATCCAGACTCCGGCTCAGCCTGGTGTGCTCATCTCGGAGCTTTGGGTCCTTTTGAGTCAGTATCACCTCTTGAACAACTACCTTCTCCTCTGGTTTCCTCCTCTCCAGGAGCATGTATTTGTTCTGCAAGTCATAGATTGCATCCTCTGCAGCTCTCCTCTTCTGAGACATGTTACGCACCTCTTGACGGAGGCGATCGGCTTCCTTTTCCAAGAGTGGATCGTTCTCATATCGGATGACTTCCTTGTTGACCAGCTTGGTTTCCACCTTGGATCTCTCCCTCCTCCATTCATCCCTTTCACCCTGCAGCCTAATGAGCTGCTCTTGGGTCCTGCCATTGGTGTTCACCAGCTCATTGAGCTGCTCTTTCAGCCTGTCAATCTCTCTAAGAATCTCTGGACTCTTTTCATGTTTCACCACCTCCTCTATGACCTCCTTAAACTCCACCACTGGTTTCTGTGACCTGAGGACATTGAGCTCTGCTAAGGCCTCTTCCACTTCACTGTCAATCTTTGTCCTTTTCAGAGTGACTTCCTGCAGCTCCCTTTTCAGGTGTGCAATCTGCCGTTCCGTTTCAGGATCCACCAGGAAAATCTCATTGACCCTCTCTTTCACCTCTATCCTTGGTTTTTGCTTCTCTGCGATGCTGTACTGGCTCTGCAGCTCTCCCAGCTCACCCGTAAGCATCAAGTTTTTGCTCCTCTCTTCTTCAATCAGAGTTTTAAGCTTGGAAGTCTCTTTCAGTAACTCTGGGTCCTGCTCTACCTGCTTCACCTCCTTAACAATAATTTTGGGTTCTGCCATTTCAATTAGTCTTTCTACCTCCTCAATCTTGTTCTTCACTTTCTCTATCGCCTCTTCCACCGACTTCCTCTTGAAGGATTCCTCATCAATTTGTAGCTGCAGGGTCCTAACAGACTTCAGCATTTCTGGGTTTTTCTCCAGTTTGATCAGCTCCTTCACCACCACTTTCTCTCGGACGTTGGGCTGCTTTCGCTCCAGCATGTGCAGCTCCCTTTTGTGCTGCTCAAGTTCGGAAGCAGCAGCCAAGCTTTCCTCCTGGAGACGTTTGATCTCCTGACGAAGACTGGCTGCTTCACCTTCCAGGCTTGGATCCTTCTCAATTTTTGTGATCTCTTTGGTGAGGAGCTGAGCAGGAGCAACCTTCTTCTCGCTCTCCACCTGGGCAAGTTTACGGCTCATCACTTCGATGTTTTCTTGAAGGCTCTGCCTTTTTTTGCCTTCCTCTTCAATTTGCTTTACCAACTTAGAGAGGTTACTCTCCACCTGTGGGTCTCTGTAATATTCTATCACCTCCTTTTCTTCCACTCTTTCAACAGGCTTCTGAGTCTTCAACATCAGCAGCTTGTTTCTGTGTTCCTCCAGCTCCTCTTCAATCCTGGAAACTTTCCTCCTTTCCTCCTCCAGCTGCGATTTCAACCCCTCAGATTCCCTGCTTGTTGCAGCTTTGTTTTCAGATTTCTGCGTTTGCTCATGTACAGCTTCAATGTCCTCATGCACTTCCTTCTGCGAGGGAGAAACCAAAAAGAATTAAAAAAAAAAAAGGGCAGGGAAACGGAGTCATTCTTCTTTTTTAGGGTGGCACAGAGACCTTTTAAATGCCATGGCATGGTGGGAGATAGAGCTGGCACATAATCCCCAGGGAGTCTCCAAATATGGCTGTTTGTAAATGGAAAATGAGGACACGCTCCCATCAGTTCAAGCAACTGACTTGGTGTGTTTTCCCCTTGTTTTGGAGGTGCTGCAGCAGCTCACAAAGGTGCTTTGTGCTGCCTTGTACCTGCAGCTGATGGAGAGTAACTGGGCCAGGCCCCAGTTTAATCTCTTGTCCTTCCTGAGCACACTGAAAGTCATCCAGACCAGAGGCCTTTCCTACAGATGGTTCAAACCCTAGAAAGGTCTAAAAATCCTATTGCTTTGAAGTGTTTCCAGAAGGCTGTGAGCACTGAATTCCAGCCACATCCACAAACAAATCTGAAATTCTCAGCCCGTGAATGTTGATTAGATATAGCTGAGGACAGGCCTTAAGAGCCCTAGTCTTTTTTCCTAGCATACACTACAGCTTCAGTAAAGAGCTGAGGGTCCACACAAGTGAGTCACAGCCTAAGATAAGTGTCAATAAACTGTGATTACTTGTGGTCTTTTTCTCAGAGGGTTTTCATTCCTTCCTTCCTCACACTTGGATGTGAAGACTCAGGAAGGAGGAACCCCAGGCTGAGCAGATTTGAACCCCCAACCTAGAGTACCCCAATCTTGCTGTGAGCTGGTACCTTCTCAACAATCTTCTTGGCAAACTCCAGCCGGCTGAGCTGCTGTTTATTTTCTGCTGCCAGCTCCATGTAGAGCTTGGTTACATCACTTTCCTAAAAAAGAAACAGCGGTGAGAGCCTTGTCCCCTCACCCTGACACAGCTCTGTTGGGTGGGACGCTCTGCCACCCCTTTCACCTGGATGCACTTTGTGTACTGAACAATTTCAGGGATTAGTGTCTTCACGTCTGACTCCATAGAGACACACAGAGTCTAGGGACTCGTGCAGAAGATCTTGTCCCCATTATTTGAGTGCCTGTTAGACGCCTGCAGGTCTACACAAAGTCCAGACTTCCAAATTCACCTTGGGCCACACATGGATGGCAGTTGGTGAACAGCCCGAGGTGATGCAGGAGAACTGGGGTGCAACTGGGAGCAGCACAGAGGAGCTCCTGCCCTCACACAACTACCCTGTAAGTCTTATCTTCACATACAACATGGTAAGGAGGCAGCATCAGCAATCACAAGGCACCAGGGACAACCCTAATTCTGGACCTCATGTGCTGCTTTCCACCATAGACAAAGAGATCCCTGATGACTTCGACCTTGGGATTTGACTATGATCATCTGTGGCTGTAAGAGTGGATTAAGGCCTCGCAGAGGACATTGGGGCACGGGTAAGGAGATAGACAATGGTTTCCATGCCTTCATCTGAACATTTTACCTGGGCCTGGATGCTTTCCTGCAGGGGGGTCACACGCAGCCTCTTTGCAGCAGAGTCGGTCAGGGAAGGGTCCAGAGAAGAGCTGTATTTGCCTGCTTCAAGTTCATAGTCCTGTCCAGAGCAGAAACAGGAGAATCAGGTGGGATCTCTCATGTGAGACACTAAGGGAGTGATAAATGGGAAAACCCAGCCATACATTGAGCGTGGACTGCACATTCCGGGACAGTCTGACCACAGCGTTCTTCTCGGGCTCCTTGCTTTCAATCTCCTCCACCAGCCTCTGCAGGAGACACACGTGGTGTTAAGGACAGGTTGAAATACAGCAACACAGTGACACTCTTGCAGCCTAGAGAATTAGCTCAGCTGAGGGAATGATGGGAACAGGAAGATATTTAAGAAGAGTCTCCAAGGCTTTAGAGGATCTCAGCAGCACTATCACTTGCCCAGGACCTGGTACACTGATTTATCACATATGAGATAAATAGCAGCCAACACAGACACCTCCACAACTCATCATCTGAACTACTGAGCTTAGGATCTGACAAAGGAGAGAAAGATGCAGGACCCAATGCAACATCTCAGCTCGGGGTACAATCTTTCAGGATTGTAGATACACCATCTGTGGGCTGCAATCACAGTTATTCACTGTGACAGTGGGAGCACACATCCAGGAGCTGATGGTACAATTTTTTATGCAACCCAGTTCCCGCATCCCTGTAACGTTACAGGTTATGATGCTTGCCCTGGAACACACCTTCTGTGCCTGCAGCTTGTAGTTGATCTGGCTTGGCCCATCAGTGGTCTTCACTTGGTGCTTGGGTAGGTTGTTCATCCAGAACATCAGGTTCTCATTGGAGTTTTGGAACTGCTGGTAGGTGAGGCTGATGTTTCTGAGGGTCTTCTCTCTGCACAGGACAGAAGTGAACAGGAACATTAAGGGGGAGGGCAAAGATTCATCTGCAAGTTCCTAAAAAGACACTATGGTGAGAATGTCACAACACACACCAAGATAACAAAAAACAAGGGAGTGACAATTGATCCCTGAGTGGGGAGCCTAACTGCACACATCAGGTTTGCTACTGCAGCATGAACATTACTTGGGAGATGAGAGAAGGAAAAAGGCAGGCAACCAGCAGCAATCCCTGGGAGAAGTGTCTAAAAGGGTCTCTATGTGTAAGGTCCCTGTGTCAGGCAGAAGCCAGTAGTCAAAAACTGCCTTATCTCAGGTATCTGGAAGCTCAAAGCCTGTGCTGTGCATAGGAAGGTGGCAACTACAGAGCAGGACAGACCCAGTCCTCAGTGTTACAGGACAGTGGTCAGGATCAGGGTCCTGCAGTCAGGGGAGGTTGAGGTTGGATATCAGAAAAAGGTTCTTCACCCAAAGGGTGGTTGGGCACTGAAAGAGGCTCCCCAGGGCAGTGGTCACAGCACCAAGGCTGACAGAGCTCAAGAAGCATTTGGATGACACTCTCAAGCACACGGTGTGACTCTTGGGGATGGTCCTGTGCAGGGCCAGGAGTTGGACTCAATGATCCTTATGGGTCCCTTCCAACTTGGCATATTCTGTGATTCTGTGACCCTGACTAACACTGGTCCATGTCAGCCAAGAGGAGCAGAGATGATCCCACAGCCCCTCACCGCTGATCCAGCTGGTCGGCAACGGCGTGGTAGCGATCATTGAGGAGCTGCACCTCCCGCTTCTGCCGCGGCAGGTCGGGACAGAACTCCTGGAAGTTGTTCTGCACGGCACTGCAGCTGTGCTCGGCATCCTTGAGCCCCCGGTTCAGCTTCAGCACACAGTCCTCCTGGGCCACCAGGTCCCGCCTCATCTTCTGCAGGGGGAGAGAAAAGACACCTCCAGGTTTGTAGCAGTCAATGCACCAACCAAACACCCTCCTTAACCTGTCACCACTAACTGTGCAGTACCTGGGGGCTGGTCAGGCTCTCCAAGGGATGGGCAAGGTGGAAGAGGTGGAGCAGTGAGACTTACTCGGTAAGCAATGTGGGAAGCAAGGTGGGCTGGACAGTGGATGGAGCAGCATGCAGAAGGTTGGGAGAAGGTAAAAAAGGGTCCCTGTGAGTGTTAAGGATGGAGCAGGGAGATTGGAAGCAGGAAAGATTAGGGATGAGTGCGAGGCAGAGCAACAGAGATTAGATGCTAAAATGGTCATCATTTTAGGGACTCAAAGGTAGCCTGAGAGGGACAGAGCTTTTTGCTGGCCAGTGAAGGCAGGTCATCCTGCAATACCAACATGAAACCTTAAAGGAACAAGTCCTTAAAAAGGCTTCATTGCTGGCACCTCGAGGTGCTCAAATTAGCAAAGTCCAGCTCCTCCCACCATTGCTACCTGAGCTCAGAGATGTCCCTTCCTTAAGGAAGAGCCTGATGTTCCCCTACCTGCAGGTCATTGGCCCGATCCTGCAGGGCATTGGGGGATGCAGGAATGATGCTGTCCTGAGCCAGCTTGGCCTCAAATGTGCTGACAATCTTGTCTGTGTTCTCAATTTGAGTCTCCAGGTTGAGGGCAGCCTTGGCCCTGGGAAAGGGAAAAAATGACAGGACGAGGTTAGCTACAGGAGACCCCATTCTTCTCCTCTGCTCTCTGATTTTGCATGTTTAAGCTTATTTAACATCGGAGCTTCTCCAACATGACAGGGAACAAGCACTGTGCACTCACGACCCTGTAGTGCTGCCCAGAAGTCAGACACGTTGCATTTCACAACAACAGAGCTAGGACACACACCCATTGTGGTGGATTTTCCACAGTGGGGGGATCTGAGCACAGAATACACACAGAAACTCTTTCAGAGGTCGCTCTGGTGATGGATAGGAGGTTTCCAACCCGTGCAGGACCTCAACAAACACCGACATAGACTAAAAGCATTTTCTGTCATGCTTCTGTGTTGACACCTCTGTGCAAGGACTTCCTTCCCTCACCCCCATCAGGCCTTGCCACCAGCACTCACTTCTCGTTGTACAGGCTGGAGAGCATATTGACATCATTGTACTTGCTCCTGAGGGCGTTCAGCGTGACAGGGAGCTGGGAAGCCGAGGTGCTGGTGGATTTCTTGGAAAGGTAGGTCTCACACTCCTTCTGCAAGGCATCCTTGGCTGCCCCCAGGTTCTCCAGCTTCTTTGTTGTTTCCTGGCACATCAGATGGGAGCAGAGTCACCCAACACAGTCATAACAGTGCTGCAGTGGAAACTTGTCTCCCCCAGGGGTGGATTTGGCTGTGGGGCTCAGGGTGTGGTACCCCTCTCATAAGGAGCTGCCCCTTGGGGCACAGCCCCATCCAGACTGTGGCTGTCTGGCAATGGCAGGGTGTGGGAAAGAGATGGAAAAAACCTGCCTGAGCCCATCCTTCTGCCAGGGCTGGATAAATACCCACAGACGAAAATGTAACAAGCTGAGCTGCTACAGACCCAGACCTTATCCCAGAGGAAAGAGGAGGGCTCCAGAGCACTGCCTCTTTTCCTGTGCCACTGACATCTACCAGTCTGTACTTCCCATCAGGTGAGCCAAAGCCGGTCCTTGGATTAATTCCTTCTATCTTTTAATTTTTTTGCTACAGACTTGAGAGTGCAGGGTGACAGCATCCCTACAACCAGGCTGAGGATTGAATTCCCAAGACCTGGACCACAGCTCTGAAACAAACATACAGATTGGTACAGAGCCAAGGGAAGGACCTGAGTTTCCTGAGGGTTTGGCTTAACCTGTCCCATTTTAAGGATTCAAGCCAGCCTGAAACCCTTGCAACTACACAGCTGCCATCTCTCATGTAATTTCTATGTCAACCTGCTTTGGGGCAAGGACACAGAGCTACCAAACTCCTCCTGCTCCAACTCACCTGCTGCTGTTTGATCCTCCTGGCAAGGTCATCTGTGGGGTCATTGTAGTTCACAGGAGACCTCACTCGGCTCAAGACCTCCTTCTCTACCTGAACCAGGTCCTTGCCAACACGATCCAGGCTACTGAGGAGCCGGTCAGCTTGGGGATCATCCTGGACTGCTGGAGGGCTCCTGGACAGAGCTGCAGCGAGACACAGTTTAGGTTAATCCCCAGCTTTTAGCTCTTCCTTGGCCAGCCAGAGCTCAAGTCCAAAGGAGGGACAAAGACAGCCAAGTCTTTGCAGACACATCCCTGCTCAGCTTTGCTGGGAGCCTTTGAATTATAGCTGTGGGAATAACATGGCTAGGCAGGGGTTGGGATTTAGCCCTGGCTGCCTGCTTATTCCACAGCCCCCAGCTAGGGAAGAGAACTGCAAGGCACCCAGATTACAAAGCAGGTTTAATTACGGTTTCTGGATAGGCACATCCCTCTGCAACCCTAAATACCCTGCAGCTGTTGATGGAGCTGAAGGTCAATCACAGAGTTTTGAGAAGGGCAACAGATTTTAAGTGAATTGATATCACATAGTGAGTCCTTGGCAGCACCAGGAGTCAGATTATGCTGTGGCTGTTCTTTTCCACGGAGCAGAAAGCAACCTCCCACAGGGACCTGTGTGTGTATTGCAGGTACCTCTGCCCACCCTGGGTGGGTGCTTTGCTTCCAGTCTGCTTTGGGAGCTCTGGGAGGAAGGTGCTGGCTTTGGAGAGGGCTGGACTATCCAGCTGACATACCTTGCTGGCTGGGCTGGACCTGCTCCTTTTGGCTGCGTCTCAGGGTGCTCTGAACCGCCGCTCGCTTCTGCTTCACCGTGTTAAGTTCCCCTTCCAGCCTGTGAGCAGAGAGGAGCATCCTCAGCCAGCAGGATGGGACACAGCCCTGAGCGTGGCCTGACAGAGCCCTGCATGGCAGCAGCTCCGTGGCTCCTGCTGGGAAGGTGTCCCCAAAGGCAGGGGAAGGTGTCCCCGAAGGCAGGGGCAGTCTGGAAGCCTGCAGCCTGTTGTAACTCGGAGACATCCCTCAGGAAAGGGAAGAGCAGCAAAAGCAGCTGGTTGGCTTGAGCAGCTGACTTCTGCCAATGGAGCCAGCGTTTCCAACCCTCAGCAGAAGCTGTCAAAGCTGGAAGTTGATTTCATATGGTGGCAGCGCTTTGCAGCTTCACAGGAAGGGAGTACAAGGAGCTGCTGCTGTGGCTGCTGCAACAGAAATGCCAAGTCTCAATCGAAAGGATGGTTCCTGTCTAATGAAACTAGAGCTGGGATCTGTAAAACTGGAAGGACCAAAATGTATCTCTGGGAGAAAAAAGCCCAATGGAACTAGGAGGAAGGGAACCAGAAAAGACCAGGCCAGTTGTGATCCCTGCTGTGGACTGCTCCAACTAAACACTGTGTGCTAAAACCTGCAATTCCCAGCTTGCCTGGCTGCTGTCAGACAAGGGCTGTCTGGGGGGTCCAGGGCACAGCTCCATGCAGAGGAACTAAATTTCTGTTTTAAAGCACACATGAAACCCATAAATCCAAAGGACTCAGTAATCTGGGATGTGTGAAGAGGGGTGGGCACTGAGGAAGAGCAACACAACGCAGCAATCTTGCCCGTTGTGCCTGGGGACCCAAGCTCCCACCACGGACATGCCCACGTAGCTCTGAGTCAGGGCTGTGGCCTTTCCATGGCACTTGAGCTGCACTGATTTATCCAAAGACCCGGGGACATGATTAAAAAGGTAATGCCAACCTCCCTGCACCACCGCCCCGTCCTGTGGGAACGGCAGGAGCTGACGGAGCAGGCAGGCAGCAGAACTACACGGTGGTTCAAGGAGCATTTCTCAGTCTCCAACTGGGGCTGGCTGAGAGGAGATACCACAGATAACTCTGTCCTGTTTGGCAAGTCCCAAGCTCCAGACTGATTCTGCAATGAATTTAGTCAGACCTGTGCGAGTCACATGTTTGGGTGAAGAAATCAAGCCTGACTGCCAGAAAACTCTTTGACAGTGAGGTCCGTGCAGTGTGCAGGGCTGTTGAGGAATGGAAGGAACCTGGATAAGGTACCTCTCCAGGAGAGAGATTTCGTACTAGAGATAGTCATGAGTCCTGTTCCCAGCTGCTGTTTCCCTGCAGGTGAGGTGGTCAGGCTGGTTATGACCTGAGTGAGTCTAAATGTCTCTCTGGGTCAGACTCTGCGCTGCAGACTCACCTATTGACCTTGTCTATGGACTCAGGGTCAGGTGGAGGGATGGAGAAGCAAGCAGAAGGTGCCTCCTGGACCACACCAGCGCTGCTCTGCACCACCCACATCTCAGGGTTGCTGTTGTCCTTCAGGGTGTACTTGTCCCCTCTGGTCAGCTGCACCTGGGACAGAGACACAAAACCCAGTGAAAGGCTTGACTTTCTGGCACTAGGATGGTTTCTCCCACCTCAGAGCCAAGATCTGGAGCAAACAAAGAATTCAGCTCCCTGCTTCTTCTGAAGGTGCTGCCAGTCAAGCCCTTACCTCCCCAGCATCCCAGTCACAGAGGGTGTCCAAGGTGAGGGGCTGAGAGGGACGTGTCCTGCGCAGTTTCAGGGGGCTGATCTCTTTGCTCCTTCTCTTCAGGTCAGCGATGTTCTTCTCTGCCTGCTTCAACACCTTCTCCTCGTTCTAGACAAAACAGGGAAGACAGTGGTTGTGACCAGGCTTGCATGAGAAGGAAGGGGAGGGTCACACTACAGTGAGTATGCTGGGACCAGCTGTCCACCCTTGTGGAGCAGAGTCAGGAGGTTCTCCATTCTTGATCCCTCCATGTCCCTTCTTCCCCTTTTCATTATCAACACTCTCCTCGGTTTCCTTTGCTCACAGCAGGTCTTCCTTTGAAGGCACAGCCTGAGTTAACCTTAGGTGAACCCACACTGTTGTATTAAAATCTCCTGAAGAAGTTTTCTTTTTCAGGAATGGGACAGAGGCCTGCCAAGAGGTGGCTGCATTCCAGTGTCAGAAAGTACCAAGATCCAAGCACCTCTTGAGAGTGAAATGTGTTGCATGCTTGGGAAGATACCATGTTGAACGTGTCCCTTCCCTCTCTCCCGGGCAAATGTTCCTTTCTTATCTGCATCTCACCCCTCAGGTCAGATTTCTTTATTCCCTCCCTTGCCTTTGGCTCATGGGAGTGCTGAGGAGATGGGAGGACCTTTCCCTTGTGCTTGAGTGCCAGTGGCTCACACTCTGTGGGCCCTCTAATCCAAGTGTCTCCTATTAAGGACAACATGAGGCTCCTCCCTGCACTTCTCCTTCACTCTGATGGTGACCTGGGGCCTGGCTGTGTGTCACTGATGGGGACAGTGCTGTCCCAGGGGTCACTGCCCTGCAGTCTGGGATGCAGGGACTCAGTACTCAGAGCACGGTATTGCCAGGGGCTTCCCCCTCCCAAGCACAGAGCTGTGGTGAGCTGTCCCCATAGGGTTATTTACCCACCTCTTCCTCTTCCCCACTGTTACTTATTGGGGAGGTTACAACTTTGGATTTGCCCCTTAGGTCTGGCTGGTTCCACCAGCCCTGAAGATCTCACCTCCAGCTGAAGCAGCAGATCTGACACCACCCCGGGGCTGTCTTTGTTGAACTTGCTGTATTTGGTGTCCAGGTCAGAGCTCATCTTCTTCAGGGAGCGGCTCACAGCCTCAGCATCATCCTGGAACTGGAGGTGTGGGTAGGAAAACAGTCAGGCACGGGGGGACCTTACTACCTCCAAGTCCAGTGGGGTCTCTCAGTTCCCAGTATCTCTAAAAGATTAGGTTTTGAGAGGTGTTTCCCCAAAATGCCCTGACTAGGTACCAGCAGAGGATCTCCCATCCTCATTCCTCTACTTTCTCTCTTCCCAGCTTGCCCACTCTGGCCTGACCTGTAGACCCATGGCCCACGAATTTGCTTTTTACCTTCTTGTAGCTCTCCACACTGTTCAGTTGGCTCTCTTGGCAAATGCAGAGATTCAGGAAATTTTGCCACTCGTTCTTCAAGGCTTCCTGGTGAGCCTGTGGTGGGACAGAGCACAGCTCAGTGGGCTCCAGCTGGTCCTACCTCCCCCAGCACTGGCCTCCTTTCCCCAGAAGTCCCAGAGATCAGAGGAAGAGCAGAGACAAAGCTGTGCCCAGGCACTGCCTGATGCTGAACCTGGGCAAGGACACCCCTTGAGAAGGACTTGGCTCATACAGAGCAGCCACCATTCCCCAAGGGGTCTCAGCTCTGGTGGTGCTGGGGGCTGAGAGCCCACTTCAGCCTGACACTGCATCTGCAGGCTTGGAAATACAACCTGGGCAGCCGGGAACTGGTTTCACTTGGGAGAAATCACACCATGTCATAGCTCCCTGCAGCACCAACATATCTGAGCAGCTGGGCAGGAGCTGGTCCCAGCACACAGATGGTTCCCACCATCTCCTGGAGATTTTGAAAGGGGTGAAGACCCTGCACTGCCCTCAGCTTCCCCATAAGGTTGGAATAGGCAGTAAGGTGCTGCAGTACAGCCAGTGCAGTGTGGGAGGAAAGAGTAACAACTGCAGAAGATGTGAAGGGGTCTCCTCCAACCCTCCTCCTGGTTCTTGATGCACAGGCACTCTGGTTCTCTTACAGGGTTTGGGAAGAGACTCCCTGTCCCTACCTGGATAGGCTTGATGGCTGGGTGCTTTAGTTCAATCATCCTGTCCCCATCGTCCTGAAGGTGGTTCACAAACTCCTCTTGGCTGAGCAGCTCATTGGACTTGAAATCCTGGAGGGGAAGAGAAACTTCGTGACCTTGGGAGCATGCAAGGAGCACAGAGAGCACCAAACCCCAACATAACAGAGACAAGGCTCCCAAAGCATCCTTGTTTGTTTGTTTTTTAAAAACAGAAAAGACTAGGCAAAGCTAAAACAAATTAGACGCACTTGGGCCTCAGAAGGCATCAGGGCATTCATTCAAAGAGCATTTTCCTAAGCAATTATCCCTCTATTCTTCCTGGTCCCAGCACATAGTAGTCACTGGGTTCTGTATGTTGGCCACTGAGGCTGATGTGATACTGAGTCCTTCCCTTCTCTCTGCCTCACTGACAGCTAACATATGATCCCACATTCCAGCTCAGGGGACTGGCAGGGACACACAGAGTGGCTCATCCCTAGTTCCTCAATGAATCCAGAGGATCTCTTCCACTTCTGTTTCAGTGCCCAGCACTATTGGGCTGCCCTGGGAAAGCCCCAGGCTCAGGGCTGGTGGAGGATGTCCAGCAGGCTGGGATCCATCCTGCAAATCTCACATGCCAGGCTTGGCCAGACTCCCAAGCCAGGACCTGCTGCCACCCCCCAAAGCTCACCTCGTACTCCCGACGCACACTCTGCACGTCCATCATTTGGTCACTCCAGTCCTGCTTCAGGATCTTGGTCTGCTGCTCTGTCAGGTAGCCCAGCTCCTTGGTGCAGCCCTGGAGGTGGTGGTAGAGGCTGCCCAGGCTCTGCCCTTGCCAGATGGAGGCTTTCTGCCCACACACACGGGAGAGAGACAGTGTTGGTCCTCAGCCTGAGGAGTCCCTTTCCCCTCCTCTCCAGGACCCTGCTCCTGTTGCACATCCACCACGAGATTCCCAGAGACCTCAGTGAGAAATCTGCCACCACTGGCTCTTATCTGATGGGGCTGCCATTCCCCTTCCCTCCCCACAGACAGGATATGTTTGTCTAACCAGAATCCCAGGTGTGGGCTGGTGCCTCGGGCACTCTCAGAGCTGGCCCAGCTCTCCTGTGTTTCTTATAAATCCCATTTTCAACATTAAACCTTCACGGGCCCAGCTGGCTAAAACCAGGACCTTCTTCCCAGCCACCTCCTTTGCTCCTGCTGCTCATTTCCTCTCTGGAGCCCTTGATAGGGATCAGGTTGAGCCTCAGCATTTGCAATCCTGATTGGGAGCAGCGTGTGGGCTGGGATGGGTTTCTTGCTGCCTCTGTATCCCTGTGCTCATGGACACACATGGGCAGCTCCAGATCCATGACCCATGAAGAGGAGAGACATGGATCTCACTCACAGCATTGCCCTGAGGGCAGCAAGAGCGCTCTCAGTTTACACCCATCCCAAGCTGGGAAGGAAATGAGGAAAGAAGAGGGACATCACTGAGAAAGCCCAGAGGTAGCTCCTGCTTTGAGCTGGGCATTCCCAGTCCATCAGGGATGGTGTTACTCCGCTGTATGACCCCATCTGCACAGAAAACCACCGAGAAGCTTACCAGCAAGTCCTTGTACTGGCTTTTTAAATCTGCCACATCCTGGGTTACAACACAGCCCAGACCAAGGGAGGCGGGGGGGGGGAAGAAAAAAAGAGAGAAAAAAAAAGCTGTTATCAAAACATGTGGTAGATACTGATGAGCTGATTTATGGAATGCGCTTTAGAAACCATCCAAGAATCACCTCCCCGGCCCCTGAATGGCTCTGTCTGTCCCAGCTCAGGCCCCCCATGCCCTCTGCAAAACAAGGGTGAACATTCACCGTGCAGAGGAGCAGATGGGACATGGGCCTGAGTGAAGCAACAAGAACAAGGAGGGGACAGAGGATGCCCTACCCCGGAATGGAGGTTCTTGATCTGGAGCCCGTAGGCTTCGATCTCCTTCTGCAGGATGTTGTGCTCAGCTATTTGCTTCTCCAGCTCTGACATGCCAGGGCCGTACTGTCCTGCGTTGACTTGTTTCTGTGCAAAAGGAATTAGGCAGAGATTAAAGCAAAAGGCTTTATTTCAAGGAGAAACCCCAGTGAGTGCTGGCAGGGCATGAAAAGATCTGGAATCTGATAGCGGGCTGGGAGCAAGGGAAGGGATCTTGTTTATTCCTGTGACTGCTGCTGATTGCCTTTTCCCCAGCCATACACAGGGAAAAAGATAATCAGGGCATATAACCCTGATGTAGAAACCTAAGCTGCACCAGCTCCCTGCCCATGGTGACATGCTTTGGATGCACTTAGTTACCATCCAGCTTTCAAGGGAATCCAAACTGACTCCAATCTGGCCACTCTAAATACCCAGACCTCGCTGTGAGAAACTCTCAAAGGAAGGGCTGTCAAGTTGTAGGAGACATCACCTTCTGCATCCTTTCATCCCACAGCAGAGCTCTCTACCTGACCCCTTCTGGTAGCTCTTAATCTGAAAGGATCAATCCAGAGCGTTTTAAGAGGTGGGAGGAGAGTCTTTCTTCCACCCAGAGCAGCTGAATTATTTCCACCCCTCTGCAACATCCCTGCATGATGCTGAGCACGCAGTTTGGAGATGCATCCAAACCCAGCTGCTGTTACCATCTTTTGGTCCAGAATCCTGGCCCAGTCCACCCTGGGCCCCACGTCGGGGACGTTCAGCTGCTCGTAGAGGGCCCGGTACTCGGCACACAGCTGGGTCACACGGTCATGGAGCTGCTGGATGCTGCCAAGGGGAAAGGGCACATGTCTCTGTGTCAGCTGGGAAGAGGGACAGCCAAAGTGGGGTTTGTGGAGCCCAGATTTCACTTGCAAGACTCAGGCTACTCTGCTGTCCCTCTGTGGCACTGGCCTCCTTCAGCAGTGGAGGCACTTGTCCTGCTGTTCTCTATCTCCGGGGATGTCTCAGGAATTATAGCCCAGGATGACACTGCAGGGAGATCAAGGCTGTGCCTGCCCAGCTAGAAAACTGCCATTCCCTCCTGATTTCCACCTAGTAGTGCTGGAAGTGGAGGGGAACAAAGCCAACTGAAGCTCTTCTCCCATTCCAACACCCATGTCTGACTCTGTGCTTGCCTGAACCAAAGGCATTCATTTTAGGAAACGCAGAGGAAAAGGGGATTTGCCCTGAGAGTGGGGCCACATTTTATCTCTGCGTTTTTCTGGTACCTTTTACAGGAGCTCCCAAAAGAATGGGGCCTCTTGGGCACTCACCCTGGCAACCACTCTGTACACTCTTATCTCTATAATATATTGGCAGAAAATCTGATTTTAAGGCTAAACTCTGTGGGAAGAAGAGTTGACACTACCTCTCATGCCAATGACTGGAACTCAGTCTAGATCATAGAGGGGCTCCCAATTGCTCAGTGCCCCCATCACATCAGTCCCCCCACTGCACTCACTCTTTCTCTATCTCAGAAGCCTGTGGGTGTTTCAGCCGCTTGGCACGATCCACATCCAGGAAGAGATCCTTCAGCAGGGTCTCTGCTTCCTTCAGGTTCCTGGCATTCTCTGTCTGGAACTCAAAAGCCTTGTTCTTCTGCTGATTGCTGGAATCCTGAAGACCGAGGGAGACAGAAGAAAACAGCCTGGTCGGACCACAAAGACCTCACAACAACTTCCTTGGCCAATGCAGAGGCTCTGGGTCCTCAACATGTCAACCACAGAGGATTCCTGGTAAAAGGGTTGAGCTGGGGAGCCCAGCCCAGTGCAGCTGCTGTTCCAGTGTCCCTCCCACCCAGGGACTGGTGTGGGTTAGACTGGCTGCCTCTGAGCTTGCTGGGAGGCACAGGGCTGTGCTGCCGTAGGTGAGACAGCCTTGGCTGTGGGAAGCATGAGGCACTGAGCAGAAAAGCACAAGGCTGGAATTTGGGAGGCCCTGGGATGCAGCCTCAGGGGCTGGGAGGCTTTGTGGGGTGTCTGCTCCTCCCCAGCCTCCAGTCAGCCCCCAAACCTGCACCAGCACGCACAGAGCAAACACCTGACCTGTCATCCCAGACACTGCATTTGGAGGCAAAGACTTTCACCTTCCCACCACCCTCTGCCACAGCTCACCTGCTTGAGCCTTGACTGTGTCTCCAGGATGTCCTTCTCCACCTGGTCGGCGTTTGTCTGCATGCGGGAGATGAGCACGGCCAGCTCATTTGTGGAGGACCTGAGGGAGGGAACAGCAGAGCAGAGGGGTGGGTGAAAGCAACTCCCACCCTCTTCATCACTGCCCAGGACCTGTCCCAGGTGTGGTCCTTCAGGCCTTTCCCCATATCCTCCTGGTCTCCAAGGAGAGGGTTATGAGCCGTGGCCAAGGGCACAGACACACACAAGTGGTTGATGCCTGGCTGTTGCCTTCAGACAAGAGAAGGTAAGAGCTGGTGTGTTTAGGGTGAGCAGATTTTCACATCTGCACAACTCCCAGCTGCAGATGCCCAAAAGTTCAGGTGGATTCAAAAAGCATTGGAGGAAAAAAAAATTTAAAAAAAAATAAAAGGAAAAAACACCCAACAACAAACAACAAATCACTGTAGGGCTCCCAAAGGCACTGACACCACATCTGGGCTGGGAAAACCTGAAGCCACAGACGGCTGGAGGCCAGGAGAGCACCCTGCAGAGGCAGCACAACATGCTCACCCTGTTTGGAGACAATTCCTTGAGTGCCTGCCCTCAGCTGCTGGCAGAGGTGGCCCTTCAGCCTGACCCAGAGCTGCCATCCTGCTGTCTTGTTCCATGTGAAGTGCTCCACAGTTGGGCCCATTGAGTCACTGGAGAGCCCAGTGCCACCCCAGGGCCGGGCTGCAGAGGACACAGACTTGCACCCCCTGGGTGCTGCACAGGCTGTTGCATTTGTGCTGTTTTCAGAGCTTGGGGAATAGCACAAAGCTGAGTCAGGGGAGGTTTAGGTTGGATATCAGGAAAAGATTTATCACCCAGAGGGTGGTTGAGCACTGGAACAGGCTCTCCAGGGCAGTGGTCAGGGCACCAAGCCTGTCTGCATTTAGGAAGTGTTTGGACAATGCTCTCAGGCACATGGTGGGGTTGTCAGGGTGTCCTGTGCACAGTCAGGAGATAGACTCCATGATCCTGATGGGTCCCTTCCAACTCAGGGTACTCTGTGATTCTATAATTCTAATTTCCCAAGGCCATTGCACACCTGCCAGCTCTCCTTGCCCCAGTGAGGCTTCACTGAAGGCTCCCAACAGACCATTCCCTATTGCCTGTCACCCCAGGGCCATCACACAGCTGATGGTGCCATCACAGCCCTTACTCCATCACCGGGATTGGGAATGAGCCCTGCTGAAACAGCTGGATCCAAAGCCTGCAGCAAGGCATGGGATGGCTCCCAAAGCTCCCTGAGGACAGGGAAGCACAAACCTTGGTGCCACCTTCGTCCTCATTGTCCTGTTGTTTCTAGCAGCATCTGCCCTTGAGGACAGTGCCAGCCCTACCCTGCAGGCAGGGAGAGCACGGTGTGGGCAGAGGCAGGAGGGTGTGGAGGAATAACATCATGCAGAGCCCTCAGAATGCTGCTGATGGGACAAAGTTCAGTGAGGTTACGTGTCAACGGTGGGGTCTGAGACCAGGAGGAAGAGTTTGAGCAGCAGCAATGTGACATTGCATGGGGGTCTGGGTGGGGGACACTTCTTCAGGGCAGGTGGTACCTCTTTGGTGGAAGAAGAAGGTGGGAGAAAGGTGATGTCCTGCAGCAGAGCCACCACATCTGCCCTAGAGCCATGTGCTTTCTTTCCAGGTCCCTGAATCCAGCAAAGGACAGAGGGAAGTGGTTCCCTTAATGGCTCTGTCATTGCTCCAGCTCCTCAGCATGGCTCCAGCTGTTCCACCGTTCATTCCAAAGGCTGTAGCAGATACTGGGATGTTCATTTATTACAGCCCCAAGTGACTGTAACGTGCCAGTGAGTGTCATGGTCACCCCAAGCCAAGCACTCAGATGCCACAGTTCCTGTTTCAAGTGAGCCCAGCCCACTCTGACTGTAGCCTGTGTAACTCCAGCGGAGGCAGAGCCCCAGCACGCCTGCTCTCAGCATCCTCCTGTCCCCTTTCTCCACTTCCTCCCTTGTTTTTGATTTCCCAAGAGGGCAGCAGCAGCTCTCAGCTGCCCTGGGGGATTTTGGATGGCAGCATCTCCCGGCCATGCCTCTGCTTCCCTGCCCGGAATGCAGTGAGCAAAGTAAACGGGGACTGCTGTGCTCCAGCAGGGCCCCCTCTACAGGGTCTAATTCCAGGGATTATGGAGGCGAAGAGCCCAAGCAGAGCATTCATCGTCATCATCATCCCCATCCAAGCATCACTGTCTGCTACAACCTGTCTTTTATATCCCGTTAATCATCCCTCCCACCCAATCTGTGCCCCATGGATGCCTTTCTGAGATAAGCTCAGGGAGATGAATGCTGGCCCCAAGCCCCAGCACAAAGGGGTGGGTGGGAGCAGCACAGAGCCAGGACTTGGTCCCTGTGAGCCAGAGTGTGCAGCGGGACAGAAGCTCTCAGAGGTCTCCCCTCCCCAGGAGGTTACACAATCTCCCACTCATCCCTGACACGCCTGGAATGAGGTGGTGTCCCATGAGCAAATACTCGAGCACCACCCAAATTTCCTGCCCGGGCTCTCTGTGCAGGGAGGAGAGTGTGAGTCACGGGCTGGGCTGGGCCCTGTCCCAGGAGATGGATGCAGCTGTCCCAGGGGATGGATGCAGCTGTCCCAGGGAACAGACACCTCTCCCACTGGGCAGGGAGAGCATTGTCCCCCCAAGAAGTCTGACCAAATTCAGCTCCCACGTGGGAAGAGTGGGAATGGGGTGTCCAGTTTGAGCCCATCCCAGTTTGTCTTGTGACTGTGAATACCTCTGTGCCATTCCAAGAGGGGAGAAGTGAGGATCCATCCTTCCCAGGAAGGGCAGATCCCCAACAAAATCCTGCTTATTCCTGCTGGCACCCCTTTCTGACTGAAGGAAACACCGGGACATCCCATCTCTTGGTTTACAAGGCTGGACACAGGAATCAGCTTTGTTTAGGCTGAGCCACAAGAAAAGTATGGACTGAAAAGACATGAGAAACCTCCTGGTCATGGGGACTGAGCCCATCCCAGCCTGTGCTGCATGGGGCACCGGACATTAGAGACCAGGATGCTACTGCAAAAATGCTTCCTGGAGAGCATCACCTCAGGAGCAGAGGGGGGTCTGCCCTGTGCTGAGTGTGAGCTTCTCCTGTCAGTGCAAACACCCATCCACACAGGCTGCAGTAACGTGGTGCCTCACCATCCTTCCTCGGGGTGTCCCCCTGCCCCATCCCCGCTGCTCCTGGGCAGGAGCCCTCACTCAACCCAGCTGGGCCCCACATCTCAGGATGAACATACTGACATTTGGGCTGCAGAGAGGCAGCCTGGCATCAGGTGGGATACAAGGAGCCACGAGGTCATGTTGTGCATCCCTCAGCCTCCCAGAGCTCAGGCCCAGCTCCCTGCACAGCTCATGGTACAGCCACAGCCCCAGGACAGCTGAGGGCAAGGCTCAGCACAGCTCCTCCTGCTCCTCCTCCTCCAGAGCCAGGGCAGCCTCCTCCCTAGGGCTATCTCATGCCTGGGAGAGGCAGAGCACTATTATTATCATTATTAATTGGTTCATTTCTCATACCACTTTCTGCCTCCTGGACAGTCCAGCCACACGCAAGGGACAGTGTCACTGAGCAGGGGCAGGACTGTCCCCACTCCTGGTCACTCCTTCCAGGGCACATTTGGGCAGGACCACAGCACCCATGTGCTGCAGTCCCTGATCCCTCCATCCCTTCCTCACAGGGGACTTTGTTTTATGGCAGACCCCAAAGCTGGGTCTGTTCTCCCTGACATGTCCTTGTACATTTTGATCTGCCAGCAGATCATAGCACAGCACCACTGACCCCCTGCCAGTGCTGGGTTAATCCCTGAGCCTGTGTCTCCCAGGGTCCACCCTGCTCTAGACTGATCAAGGAGAAGTAGGAGGAGGCAGTGGCAAAAGCAGCAATCCCAGATGATTAAACCAGGAGGTGACTTCCCCTCCACCTCCAAAACCACCCACAGCCTTTGTTAAAAATCACACCCAGGCAGCCAGTCCAGCCAGATCCAATTCAATTCCACCTTCACATGAGTTTTCCCTTTCAACCCTGCAGTGCCTCCTCCAGAGCAGGGCACATCCAGGATGGTCCCTGGGGACAAACCTCCACTTGCTGCTGCCTCCCTGGGATGCATCCACCAAATGGAGGCAGAAAAGGACCCTGAGAGCTGAGATGCTCAGCACCATCATCCCAAGGACCAAGACAAGGTACCTCTGTAGGGGTCCAATCACTAATTGTGAACCCCAGAGACAGGGAACCTCAGCTGCTGCTGAGCTTTTGGCCTTGGGGCCACCAAGAGCAGCCTTGGGCCACCAACATTTTCTCGGGGCCATCTGCAGAGTGTGTGCTGGTGGCTGCTCCCAAGACAACTCATCCACCTTCATTTTCTCAGCTACTTTGGGTGCTGACCAAGCCCCAGGCCATGGCCAAGCGAATTAGGCTGTGTCTGATGGTTGGTGCCTCCTAAAACAAGCACAACTAGCTCAGTAATTGCTGCACTCCTGGCTCCAGCCTCCGTCCTGCACAGGGAAGAGGTGTGAGGTCTCGCTGGGATGCAACTCCAGTTATCCCAAGAGGCTCATGGCAGGGGAGAACCTGGCCCAAACCCTCTGCAGCACTGCAGGGGCTGCAGCGAGCTGACATGAGAAATCCCCAGCCTGCTTTGAAAGCCGGCTGAGGAGGTGGATAGATTGCATTAACAAGGCTAAAAAACCCAGAGCCTGACACAGCTCCAGGGCTGCTGGGGAGGTGGCTCACTGCTGCCAGGCCCCAGCAAATGCTTGGTGTTCAGGGAGCCCCCAGACCTGCCTTCAAGATGAGTCTGTGAGTGCTCAGCTCCACTGAAGCTTCCTGTGGCAGGGGTCCAGCTCCTGACACCCACTCAGGTCCTGCTGCCCTGCCCAGCAGCACCTGCCACCCTCCTCCTCAGTGGCTGTTTGGTGACCTGGGGTTTGGACCCCCAAAACAGAGCAGTTGGGTGCCAGCACCATGTTGTGACCCCACAGGTGTCCACACACGCCCCCCACTCTGGACTGCTGGAGGTGGTCCCAGGAGAGGGGGCCAGCACCCCCCCCCTGCAGGTCCCCTCCTCTTCACCACAAACCCCCTTGCAATTTCCTCGCCCTCCAACCCTGACAGGGAACAGGGATCCCCACAGAATCAGTCCACCAACACCACGAACTGTAAAATTGCTGGGGAAGGTGGAAAATAACCCCGAGTTAACAACAGCAGCTGCAGGGAGGGATGAGCACTCCCTCTGCAAGAGCACCCTCTCCCAGAAGCATCCCAGTCCCATCACATATCTCACTCCCCAGAGCTTAGGGAATCTCCTCACAGAATGGTTTGGGTTGGAAGGGACCATAAAGACCTCCCAGTCCCAAGCCCCTGCCATGGGAGGGACGCTTTCCACCAGACCAGGTTGCTCCAAACAGCTCCAAAAGAGGCAAACTCAGCAATTTGACCTGCAGAGACCCGGCCTGTCCCCAGGATGGGTTAGAGCAAACCCACTCCCCACCCCTCTCCTCCACCTCAGCAGCACCAGACTGAGCATCCCTCTCCAGGGATCCCAGGGCAGCATCACACCAACCCCACGGAACCAATGAATCCCGGGATCTCAGACCCAGGCTGGGATCTGCTTCACCACCGAGCAGATCTCGCTCCACCCAAGCACAGGGGCTGTGTTTATCCTGCCTACTCCTTCCTGCCCAAAAGGGGCTTTTTGCACCTCCCTGCTCAATGATGCACCCTGAGCACATCGTCAGGCACTGGGGCTGCACAGGGACTTCTGGGAGGGAGCACAAAGCCCTCCAAAGACAAGGACAAAGGCTGGGGCAGCAAGTTTTGGCATCAGCTTCCAGCAATCCCAAACCTTCTGCTGCTCCACAAAGAGGGATAGTTCTTAAGGGAACTTAGTAAACACGGATCACTCATCCCTCATCTTCCCCCAGGGTCACAGGATGGGGAGAGAGAGAGGAGAGGGGTCACACTTACTTGCTGGGCTTGACAGGGGAGCCTCTGTTGGGGGAACTTCTGCTCGGGGAGCCTTTGCCCACCCCCTTGAACATGTTGGCCAGGTCCCAGCGGGTCTCCCGGAGCCTGCAGAGTCCTCGTGGGCGCCGGATCTCCGCTCCGGTCTGTCGGGGTGGAACAAGACTCAGCGGGGGAAGGTCGGCGGAGCACTAAAGAGCAGTTTCTGGGAGGCTCCTCCCCGAACGCAGGTGAGCAGCAGCAGCAGCAGCAGGAGGGATGGAGGAGGCACATATGAAAAAATGACTCGAAAAACCAGTTTAGGGTGGAAAGAGCAGAGCCCCAGAGGGAGAACGGGAGACCCCGCCCTGGCTCGGAGAGCGCTTTGGCACACACAGGCACGGCCGTGCAGCAGCTTCACGGCAGAGGGGCAGAGAGCACGGCCTTTGCAGGGAGGAAAAACCTGCAAATGCAACTTGGAAGGGGTGCACTGCAGCTACTGAAACGTACTTTAAAGCATCTTCTTGTAGTAGCTGTTCAAAATGCTAGAGAACAGCACAACTTCTACAGACAAAGCCAACCAAGAGTTTTCCAAGGTGGCAGCAGCAGTTTGGGAACCAACCACCAATCCACAGGACTTGATGTTATTTTGCAGTTCAGCAAACTTTTGGCCCAGGTTTAGCACAAGGTGGCCCTGGCTCCCAGGAAAACCAGGAAGGCTAATGGCAGAGGGAAGATCAGCAGCTCCAGTGCAGCATCACAGGAGCCTCAGCCAGGGGGACTGAGGCTCTGGGACAAACTTGGGTACCAAAGCCCCAAAATCTGGGTCTGAGGCTCTGCCTGGACACCTTGTCTAGGCAAGATCTTCGAGCAGGCTTTGCCTGTGGGCAGCTCTTTCCTTTGTGGAGCAAATGTTCAGAGTCCCATCTGGTTCCCAGTACAGCCCAACAACACCCTGGCACCTCTGTGGCTCCTGGGGATGCCCGTCCAGATAGTGCTGCTGGTGGGGCTGCCCAGCCCCACAGCTCTCCTAAGGCACAGCAAGGACTGGCTGTATGTTGGTTTCAGACAAAGCCAAGCTCAAAGCTCCCCACAAACCAGGAACCCTGTGTTTCAGGCTGATCTGGCTCAGATCCCACAGCAACAGGGGATCCTTAACCCGGGAAGGAACAGAGAGAGAGGGCAGAGGATGGAGGAGGAAGAGGACAGGAACAGATGGAGGTCACAGCCACCATGTGATGCCAGCACAGATTCGTGGCTGTTCTTCCCCATTCCACGTGGCCCAAGGACAACCCAGGACCAGAGACAAAGGCCTGGGGTCCATCATCCCCTCCTGGGTGACTTCTTTGTCCTCTTTAAGTTGACACAAAACAAATCATGCTCACCTCAGGAGAGAGGGAAAGACACAGACAGGATGGAAAGTGGTTGCTGAGAGATCACCCCTTTGCCATTGACATCCCACTGACCAAGGACAGCAGTGATGCTCTTTGACTGGAGCTGCTGGAGGGACCCAGGAGGAGGAACCAGCCCAGCACATCACCTGTAGCCCACAGGGCCAGATCCTGCTGCACTGGCATTCAAAGGCTTTAAGTAAGCTGAAGCTTTGACAGGGATGAGAGTGGAGAGCATTTGAGGCCAAGTAGACCTCCGTTTGTTCCCAGACAAAACAGGAGCATGGGACAACCCCTTCTGTGTGGGGCTGCTCTTTGCATGGGCCAGGAGGAAACTAAATTGAACAAGATCCACTGCCTGTAATCTGCTTGTCATACCCCGGAAAACAGTGCGTTCACACGTGGAGGAAGTTCTAAGAATGAACACAAAAAGCAAACCAGGCACGTACCAACACACCACCCTGGACAACCTGCTTCCCAAGCCATCCATCACCCGCAGCCTGGAGCTGAGGGCTGGGGCTCCTCACCTGCAAAGCTCTGAGACAGCACCTTCCTCTCCTGTGTTGAACAAGACAGAGGTGTGATCCTTCCCCCAGCCAAGTCCCTGCCTGGCAAGGATCCCTCAGAAAGACAGAGTGTTCCAAAGCCAGCAGTCTCTGATCTCAGCCCTGTGCACACACAGGCACACGCTCTGGCAGGCAGTGCAGCCTCTGTGCCACACACAGACGGGACAGACAAAAACAGGGATAATCTCTGGGCTAATGGGAGGAGAGCAGTGCTTGGCAGGGGAGCACCTGTAAGGGTGCAGATGGTGTGAGACACAAGCCAGAGAGCCAGGCCAGATCCTGCCTGGTCCTGAGCCCTGCTCCAGGAGCGGTGCCGAGCATCCAGCCGAGGTGAAGGGACCTGCCTCCCGCTTGCTCAGCCAGACACTGGGAGGAGAAGAGGCAGAATCCATGCAGGGGGGCAGCTCTTTGCTGCCTGCTCACCCTCAGAGGAGCAGGGCTCACCCAGCCCCCAGCAAAGCCCCGAGGGGTCTGTCACCATCCCAGCCTCTGGAAACAAGAATGGCAGGGGGAGCCATGGGAAGAGCCAAGGATGGCTCCAGGATGACAGGTCTTGCCAGCCCAGAAGTTTGTGCTGCAGCCCAACCCCTGTGCACACAAGGAGTGCTCTGCTGCTGCCAGCCCAGGCTCCCCCACGCTGCCATGGCCACCACGACCTGCACAGGTGAAGGGGATGTCACTGCAGGAATCCTCAGGGAGACACTTGTAACAGGCACTGCTGGATTCAGCCCAGGTCACTTCCAGATCCTCAGCGGGTTTTGTTCAGACCAGCTCGAGCTGTGCCAGGGCAGAGCACGGTGGTTAACCCAGACCCTGCAAGAAGCAACAGGCAAGGAGACCAGTTCAACCAGTTCTCCACCACAGCCACCCACACAGCTGTGCCTGGCACTTGGACCTGAGCCCAGGATCCCGGGCAGGACTGCCCCCAGACCTACCTGCCCCTCTGCAGCTGGAAACCCACTCCCAGGCCTCCGAGAAGACCATCCAAACAGCATTCCCAGGGGTCTCCCAACTCCTGACCACCCCAGACAGGCAGCCCCCACCCCAGCTCTATCTCCAGTGGGATCAGTGCTGCAATAGGGACTAAGCTCCCTCCTGCCAGAGCTGCCCTGCCCAGGGGAGATGGGTCGGGGTGGGAAGCCTTCATTTCATCCCAGGTGGATCAGCCTTAAAATGCTGTTGTTGATCCACAGGCAAAGCCAATCCCAGAGCAGGTTGTGTCTTGCCCAGACTCGTCCCCAGCTGGGCTCATTCTGGGGGCTGAGACGTCCCTCCTGGGGGTATAGACCTGGGGCTGGCTGCTCCAGCAGGGCTCCAGACACAACAGGAGATGGATTGGGAAGTCACATCATAATAATTTCATTCGTTTTCCAGACCAGGATTTATCCCAGTAGCCGGGAGCTGTGCCAGGATGCAGATGCCTGGTTTTACAGGGCAGGTACACAACCAGATGCCTCTTGCTGCTCACACAGCTGAGTAGGTCGCCTGCAGGGACAGATAGCAGAGGCACAGCTGCATGGAGGACCTTGGTGAGCAGGTAACATTTCAGGGAAGGAAGATTTCAGGAACCATCCTGGGCTAATCCTCAATGAGAGACTGGCAGAGGCGGAGGTTGGAGGATGGCGTGCCTTTGTTATCAGTCTGGTCTCTCTGTTAAGCTTTTACAGAGGAGATGGCAGTTAAATATGACCCATAGATGATTTACTATGATCTATGAAGACCATTTGCCCTCCTGGATGACAACATACCCACCTTCTCTGCACCCCTCCCTTCCCCTCCTGAACACCCTCTGCACACCAGTTCTCCAGTTGAGTTTTCTTTCCACTTCACCTCCTTGCTTTTGAAATTCTTCGTTCTTGGAATCATCCTCCTGGGAAGAGATGTAACAAAATCAAAGCACTGCACTCCCATGTCACACCACTTAGAGCTGCTCCCGGTCAGACACTCCAGGGAAAACTCCACTGTCCTAAATGACTCTCCAGAGTGGTGAGTGCCACAGCAGAGCAATGGAAGGACCTTTACAACAGACTGAATCATTGGGAGGTAGGAAGAGAAACACAGGAACCATCGGTGAGCACAGGTGCAGAGGTTGGGGTTTGATCTTCAGTGCACCCGAAAACAGCCTGGAGTTGTTCATCAAGCACTCACAGAAGAGCAGTTCATGCACTTCCTCACCCCTGTGAAGCCTCTGCTTGTGGTGACTACACAAACTAAACCCAGGTGCCCACCTCACCAACTGCCCTGTCCTGCAACACCCACCACCACATCCCTGAGGAGCCCTCTGCATCCCTGACGGATACTCTGCTGCGTGGAGATGCTGCTTGTTTGGCAGCAGGACCAGCCCAGACCAAGACTTGCAAAGGATACGTGGTCTTTGCAACTGGAGACAGAGGCTGTAGAATTGAGCTGACCTCAGAAACAGGGAAACCCTCCTGAGGGTCTCCAAAGCCGTGGAGAACAGCGGAGCACGAACAGCTGCCATGGGAGTCAGGAGCCAGGGGCCTCCACTCACCACCTTGGGAGGTATCAGAACTTTGTCCCACTACTCACACATCAGCCCCCTTTCACCCTGCAGACACTAGGGACAGCATCTTTTCACACAATTCTTATCCCAGCTCTTTTTCCTCCCTGTGGAGCAGTTTTCATACAGTCCAAAGCGAAACTCCAGAGCCTTGGAACGGCCTGTTTGAAAAAACTGCCCTCCCACTGGGAAAATAGGACACCTGATTTTCTTAAGTCTAAAATTACTCAGTCCTCAAACATTGTTTTGCTTTGCCTTATCTTTATCAACTGATAAGCAGAGGGGAAGAACAAAGGCTCCCAGCACTTCTCCCTGCAGGTCTGATTAAGAGCCATTAAAAAGCTTCCCTGGGTCAGAGCTGGGCTCAACGATCCCGACAGGGTCTGCAGAGGTCAGGGGGCTCTGGATGCAGAGCCGGCTCAGCACCAAGGGACCTTTCCCCAGAAACCACAAGTGGCCAAATCCAGCATGGCACAAATGGGAATTGCTTGTCCTGCTCCTTTGTATCTCTCTAAATACAGAGGACTTTCGCACCACGCCATCTCCTTAACAGCTCAGTCCCAGGGCTGTTATGGACTACTCATCCCTAGACCCTTCAGACATCAAAAGGACCTGCCTGCTTCCCACCCCATGGCCTCTCCAGGCTCATTCCAGCATCCTGCAGCTTCTTCCGAGTTCAAGCCCTAGAGCCACGGAGCAGGACATCACGGCAATTCCCCACAGCAGCTAACGCATTAGCCTCATTTTCCTCTCCCCAGAGGATTAGCAAGGCTGTAATAGCATGAAATAAATTCACTAATGGCAGATTCTCAAGACACTTTGTCTGGAAAACTTGTTTATAACTTACAGGATGCAGCCTGCAAATTTGGCTTTATTATCCAGTGACATGGCTGAAGGGAGCTGCTCCCAAACGGGGCGATTGGATCTGAACAAGATGTGTCCCAGATCATTAACCAGGCAATGAGGTAATTAAACACCTGCCTGGAAAGGCAGCCTTCACACACATGGCACAGCTGGAGAAGCACCCCACGGAATCAGGGTGGGAAATCAGAGCTTTTGGGGTGTTTCTTTCACGTCTCCTAAAAAAAGCTGTTTTGCCCAAATGGGAGTGCCCTGGAGGAGGGACCATCCCCTGCAAACACTGGGATAAAGCACCAGGCAACCAGCCCGTGTTGGGATGATGGAAAGTTAAACATGAGGACAAGTTTGCTCTCCCCTGTGCCTCCACACTCAAGGTGCAACACCAAGTAACATGCAAAAATACCTGCAGGATGGTGTAGTGCAGGTGGTGGCCACCTGAAACACCCACCCTGGAACAGCTCCCGAGTGTACCTGCTTGGGGGAAAAACCCCTGGCCTCGACACAAAGAGCTGACTGAAGGAGCAGGCTTTCAGAAAAGAGGAGTCCAGGCTGGAGCACCACATTTGGCAAGACCTGAAGATCCTCAGGGAGGAGGATGCACACATCAACTAGGAGGGATCACCTTTCAAGGATCAGCTTTCAGATACCCTCCAAACCACACGGAGCCTGTGGAAGGGCTCTGCTTGCACAACAGGGCTATCAGGGAGAGGAGACAAACCTTTCCTGGGTGACCAAGGCAGAGGACAGAGTAGTGACAGCCCCTGCAAACCACCTCCCAGCCTGTCTGCAAGGACAGAGGGCAACCAGCTGGGACAATTTGAGCCGGTGCAGCTCACAGCCCCAGCCGCAGCCTCCCAGCAATCACACATGAGCCTCCTGCAAAGCTCAATCTTTGAGCTGCTATTGCCTGATTCAGCAGCGAGTGCCTCTGTGTCACAGGCAGAGAACAGGGCAGGATGAATCCGTCTGCCACGGCTAATTCTGCACGGCCAGACCTCACCTTCCCCGACTTAATTTGATGCTCTGAGAAAATTAGACGTTCTCTTGCTTCTGTGGAAAAAGGCAAGCACTGAAGGTAATTCAGAGGCTTTGATGCTGCTCTTTAGTCATTCGGGCACCACAGCCCCGGCATCGCTCCCTGGACTGACCACGGGCTGGGATGAGAGTCACTAATCCTCGTTCACAGCGTGTGAGCCTCGGGCAAAGTGCCGTGTCTGTGCCGTGCACGGACAGCGCCGTCCCCCAACCCGGCAGGGCAGGGACAAGACTATTTCCAGAGCAAGAATTTTAACTTTAATAACCCCAACACCTCGGGTGCCCAGCAGCGGAGGAGTTTGCCAAAGATCCCAGTGTGGCAGTGCCAGGAAATGCCAAATACACGCTCGGACCTGGGTCTGGATTTGAATGCACTGGCAGTGGGGAACATGAAAGCTGCGCCCAGGGCCGCCTGCGCACAGCAGACACCTTTGAAAGTGGTTTTAAACCTCCCCCTCTGAGACACTGCTGCTTTTTAGGCCAGAGGTGGGAAGGTTTTCACCCCGGGTTCCTTGCAGGAGCCCGGGGAAGGGCTGGGGACAGACACAGCCGCCTCCCTCCCACACAGAGTTTGCACTTGTGCTCAGCTCTAACCCGAACGCTGTCATGCGGCGCTCAGCGCTGGGCAAGGCGCTCTCGATCCCTCTGCAGTGCACAAAGTGAATCTCCAATGCAAACAAACACAAACAACTGAGGACCCTCGAGGGATTTGGGCTGGATGCTCCGGAGCAAGGACTCCCCTGCTCTGTCCCCACCCAAATCCCACCATGACCCACTTCCCCAAGACACCAGTGGCAGCGGCAGTCACCCGACCGGCACTTCGGGCGGCTCTGCAGCAGGACAGCGGAGCTCTGAGCCTCTCCTCAGACACAAAGCAGCACAGTCAGGCCCAGGAGACCTCACCCAAAGGGAGAGGGTCAGGGAGGGGCTGCATTTCTCAAACCTGCTCACCCTCGGCACGTTTGGGGTGAGCCCGAGACGCCAGAGCCCTGCACAAACCTTGGCTGTAGGCGCGTCCCTCGGAGCCGCTGCGGGATCAGCTCCCGGTGGAGTCACCTCACACCAAACCCTGCCAGTGCCAGGGCTGGGAGGGGTGGAGGGGCAGGTCCCAGGAAGAACAGGGACTCGAGCAGCGACCCTGTTTTCGAGCTGGGCTGAACAGGCAGCTGCAGCCTTTCTCAACTCGGAGCAGAGGAGGGAGGGAAGGCAGCGCAGCCGGGAGAGCTGCTGCTGCTGCTCCTGCTGCTGCTCCTGCCCCAGCCCCGGGACAGCTCGGAGCACACAGCCCACCTCTGCTGAGCGGCTGCTGGGATCACTGTCTGCTTTTTCTGCTACATCTTTCCTCTTGGAGCTTCCCTTTATGCACTGGGGGCACCCACCACACGTTCCTCCTGCCCGGAGCAGAAAGGGCTTTTCTTTGGCAGGAAAGCCGACCTCCAGCTGTTCTCGTTTGAAAACAGCAACCCCACCTGAAGAAACAAGGGAGCAGCCGTAGAGAGTCAGTATCACATCAAATCACTCCTCAAGTGACCAAACCCCATTTACACCCCGGGTGAACCCCACAGGGTCCCTGTGCCAACAGGGCTATGTGGGAGCACAGACATCTCTCAGCAGGTGCATCTTCTCCCAAGAACGAGTTCTACTCCCACTGCAGTTGGACAGGAACTTCCCACAACTAAACTTAGGGAACTGTAGCCCTGCCAGCTGAACCTACAACCTGCTGCTCAACAGACACAACCACAAAAACCCCAGAGAACTCCTGGCAATGCCCACCTGGGAAGTGGGCTTGGATTAGGCTGCAACAATTCTGTCTACTAACACAATCCTTCAGTTTAAAATACGCCCAACTTCTTGTTTTAAAGGAGGCAGACACTGTTACTGTGGAGCTCCCAGGCCAGACTGTTACAATCCCATGTGCCAGTTCTCCTTAACTGCCCATTTTGCCTCATGCTCATCACTTTTCCTGTGTTCCATCAGTCCCTCAAGAACCCTCCACTGTCACCAGACCCCTTGGAATGCACAACCAGAAGTGAACACTGTCCAGGACACAGGTCTGTCTCTGAAGGTGGAACCAAGGGCCACAATGTACCTCTCATTTCTATTTTAATAGATGCAATGGTACCAGGCATGGCTAGCTCAGCCTGTAATTAAAATTCCAGTGCTAATCCCAAAGATACTCTATAGGAAAACTTGATTGAAAGCAATCCTCTTGACCATTCTGCTGGAGTTTCCTGTTTTGAGGGCAATCATGTGGCCTAGTTGCCAATTAATTCATGGAAAGAGAGCAAACACTTTAAACAAACAGTGATCAAAGAGCAGCACAATAAGGAAGCAGGTTTGCCAGGAAGGTTTCCAAGCACCAAAAGCCAGTGCTCTGCACCTTGCCCTGGCTGTTCCAGGCACAGCACATTCGTGGCAGGTCCAAGGAAATCGGTTTGTTCTGCACAGCACATCAGACACTTCACCTGCCTCAGCCTCACCTTCACCATCCCATCTCCACTGCAGGGCTAAAATCCTCAATATTCTTTGAGAGTCTGGTCTGCCTTACACAGGTGACTTAAATAACGATTTTTTTTCCTTTTTTACATTTTGAGTTTTTTTCCTAGTGCCTCCCACGTGATTTAAGCCACACCACTCCTAACAAATCCCATTCTACTCGCTTTCCATTAACACTACACCAAAACAAACAAGCCAAGTTACCTCTGAGTGGTGTTATCTGAGCCTTGGGGGACAAGATCCTCCTCCAGAGCTAAGTGGCCATTCTCCAGGGGTTCAGTAGCCCCAGGACTGTGATCCTCTGAGTGCTTGGGAGGCAAAGAGTGCTCGGTGTTCTCAACACAAACTCCACGCCTCGGAGGTCAGGAATAAAACTTTATTGTTTTCAAATTTCTTATCTGCCTCCAACTAATCAGTTACTTGTCAAAAGATGTTTGGCATAAAGAGGCCAAATTGCTCTTCGGTTTTTGTAACAGTAACGATCTAGAAAGTGGCTGCAGTACAAGTTTTCCTGGAGTCAATCCAGGCACCACACGGATCCGTGGTAGGAAAGCAGGAGTTTGGTGTGCAAACCAAACGGGAGCTCTCAGTGATCTGATACAAAAGTTGAGAGGGAAAGAGCAGCTTAGGTGGATTTACACAGGAGGAGATACCCTGAAACAGAGCCTGTGCTGGTTATTCCCTGGCCTTTCCTTGCCTCAAAGGAAATGGGCTTCAGAGGGACATCTGTCATTCAAGACCAGGTTTTCTAGAAATTGCAATCTGATGAAAAAATTCCTTTATGTTTCTTTCAGCTCTACACTTTCCCTTTCTCCTGTAAAATTCCCCTGGCATCCAGACACGAAGGGAATTAGCTATAATACCAGAAATTCCCATTTTGTTTCCATGTTGCAAAAATTAAAACACAAACAAGAAGTTCCTCCTCCTCCTCGTCTTACCTCTCTCTGAGCACAGAGTCCTTCTGTACTTTGAGAACTCACAAATCAAATCAACTTGGAACAGAAAAGGCAAACATTTGTATTAAAATAATGGGAATTGTTAATTACCCCCATTCATCTCACAAGCACCTTGCATGGAAAATTTCCATAGAAAAATTCGACCATTTAAAACAGTTCTTCTGTTTCTGACCCTAATGCCTAAAAATGGAGAAACAACACAAAGTCCAGACAACTGAGTGCAGGAGTTCAGGCAGAACAAGCTGCTGCCTCACCTTCCAGCCACAGGCTGAGTGAAAACCCACACAGTGCTGGTGGAAACTTCCAAATACTTTATTTAGGAACAGTTCTGCTTATGTGCTGTGGGGTTTTTTCCTGTTTAAGTCACCACAATTATGAAATTATCTGCATTTTCAAAGTGCCTGTCACCGTGGCACCTGGGTGCTTTATAAAAAAAGCTGTCTGGCACGACAGAGATGATTTATCACTCACAAACCTCCTGGTCTCCTGTTCCTTATCCCTCATTTCAGGTGTAGCTACTGACCAAGGATGAAGAACAAAGCAACAAATGAACTCCAGAAAAAGATCATCTTGTTTTCAGGCAAGGTTTAGATCAGAGACAAAATGAACAATGAGAGACCCAACTTCCCATGAAGAGCAAGTAGCTATTTCCAAAGCCACCCATGAAGATAGTTTCCCAGGAAAATCCATGTAGGAATAGGTTCTATACTGTATTCAGGTATTTAACAAAAGGTGTGCATGAATAAAGAAGGATGCTATTGGCCCAGAGTACAAATTCACCCACCACAGCTGGGGTAACCATTAATATTTCGTATCTGCCATCCTTATCGATAAGGAAAGAGGCTCTATTTTGTCAGTTCTGTTACATTTTTAAAAAATACAGAGACTTCTGGGATTCGAAAGGGAAGGAGAAGTAGCCCCCTTGGCTACTGTTCCATAGCCATCATGTGGGAGCCTCATCTTGCTGGTTTAGTTCTCCTGTACTTTTACCTCTGTTTCCCCATCACACCCCAATTTCTAGACCAAAATACCAAATTACAGTGTCAAATAATGGGGCAGGGGGAAGAGTCAAATTATACCTATGCCCTGGTCCATGCTAAGTAGATGTGTACTGGCCCTGAACAGGCCACTGGTCACAGAACTTCTCCAACCAAAATGGAATTTCTCTGTGCTCCAGGTTATTTTCAGCTATTTATAGTGTGTGTTTGTTTCTGAATAATTGCTTGTCTTTAATACACTGGGAGAGAATGTGAGTGCACAGACATACACACAGGACACAGGAGAGAAGGTGGTAAAACTTCCCTCTGTTGGTTTCAGGTGCAGGTATTGGTGTCCTAGAACCTCTTGGAGCTTTTCCTTCAATACAGAATAAAACCTCTGTTTCTCTGGGGGTCCTGGTTAACTTTTGAATCCAAAAATGCCCTTTATATATCCTGTGAGGCCACTCTTGGCCTTCTGCTCCACCTTGTCCTCCAGAGGTGGGAAAGCAACATGATTAAGGGCCAGGTCAAAGAACAGGGGTTTGCATGGAATGGGCTGGAATCCCGGTGGGAAGTGCACGAGGTTGACTTGCTTGCTGACAAGAGAAGGATCCAGGCAGAAAGTCTCAAACCGTTCTGAGAGTGGCTGAAAGAGAAGGAGGCAGAAACACAAATTAGACACATCAAAGCTGATGGGGTCAAACAAGCAAAGAGGACTGAGCAGCAACTGAGACAGAAGAAGCCGAAGTTCCCTTGTGTGGCATCTTGAGCCCTGTCAAAGGATCTCTGGAAAACCTTCCCATGTGCAGGGAGAAAGCTAAATAAAGAAAGAGGCAACCCTAGAAGCTGCAAGCAGCTGCCCAGCTCCTGCCCAAGGAACTCCACTGTGCCGGGGACCTTCTGCACGTGCAGAAGAAAAACAAGCCTAATAAAATCTCCCAAATAAACCAGTCATGACCAAATCCCGACCAGTGTGACACTTCTTGAGTTATGAGAGTCACTCAGGTAACAGGTTAAAAGTGATGTTCTTTAAGAGCACTACTGGAATCTGCCTGAGCTCTCAGCTCTTACCTTGCCATCCTTGACCTGAGATGGAGACTCAGACTCATGAGGATCATTTGCATCTGCAAAATTGAAGAAGAAGTGGTAAGAATAACAGGCTTGACCCCAGTGTAAAGTAGGATTGTCTCAGGAACCAGCTGCCTCTAAGCTCAGCTATGATCCTTGCTCTCTGTAAGACTATTTTCAGTAGAATCAACTTGCTTTCTAGACTAAGAGGAGCACAAACACTCAGCTATGGCCCACATAGCTCTGCAGTGGTGGAGAGCTGCTCCTTCACATTGTCATGGGAATTTCTGAAAAGCAGCAGAGACTTTGAGTTAAGCACAAAGCAGCAGATGAGAACAGCCCCGGGGGGGTCTGTTAAAGCAATATTAAGGCAATAAGAGACCAGGCAATCCATTCCTTATCCTGGGTTTCCAGCAGCAGGCACAGCAAAAACAGCGGCCCAAGAAATCACAGAGTTCACTCAGTTCCCAAAAGTTCCACTGACCAGACTGACACTGACAAAGGGCAGAACATCACTGCTCTCCCCAGCAGTTCTCAGCAGTTCTCCCACCCAGGCAAAACTGGGATGTGTAAGGACATATTGTGTGCAGCAAAAAAAAAAAAAATTAAACACTAAACTGTTCTGTGCAGGTTTCTAAAAAGGGTGCCTATCCCCCTGAAGGGTTTTCACATCCCTGGGCAGGGAGCAAGATGCCAAGTGTGCAGTCACTGCCTGCCTGCATTACACACAGCTAGAGGCAGCTACAACTGGGGGGGGAAATTAGTTTTCCAGAGCCTGCATGAATCAGAGTGAAGTGGAAAAACATTTGGAACTTCAGAAATGAAATAAAAGGAATGAAATAGCTGCAGGGGCATTATTCAAGATACATTAGAGCAGAGCTGTAGTATAGTCTGTAGTATATTACTCACCTAATATAGCTGCTGCTTGCAAGGAGTATTTCTCTGCATTAACTTGAGTGATCAGATCCTGAACATCAGGCAGCTCCTAGGGCATTAAAGAAAATCATTTAAGAGCCTGAAATGTGCCAGTCTAAGAGTTAGAGCAAAGGGAAAACCTGACAAAAACTAATTCCTACTGCTGATAAGCTTTCCCAGAAGATAAAAAGCTACAGTGTCATGCTTCAGGCACTACAGAAGTTGTATAGGAAAAAATGCACAGGTGAGGAAAAGTGGTAAATTGTTGTGGAGTTGTTACAGGAAGTCTGCCTCTCCTCCAAGGCTGTTGAAGAGTTCCCACATCACTAGAAAGTCTCTGCTATAATGAGTATTACTCCTCTCCCTACTTAAAGATCAGTCTTGAATTGTAATGGCCTGGCACCTAATTAACAATAAATACTGGGACAGAGCTTCTTCATAAACTTCAGCACCCTTCTACACACAGGATTGGGTTCCTACCTTCAAGCTGTTCCTATGAGCTCCAGCTCCTGACTGAACTTCCCGGGCGTATTTCAGCACCCTCTCATATAACACCAGAGCTTCACTCCACTTCTTTACCAGGACATAGGACTGGGCAATGAAGAAACACCTGCAACAGTAAAGAGTGGATTCCTGACATGTTTGTTTGCCAACTCAAAGGACTGGTAACAGGGGATATCCTTAGGTAGCACTGGCCAGTTTCCCCTCAGCATCCAGTCTCCATTTCACAAAAGGGCAGAGGGAACTGCATCAAAGGCCTGTACAGCACACAGAGCTTTGGAGTGACAACCTTTGAGGATGTCATGTGTGCTAAAGAAAACCTGGCTGTTTCTCAGTCACCTGTAAGCTTTGTACACGAGCGTCTTCAATCCAATCTCTTTTTGGAAGTTCTTGTCCTCCTCTAGGCCAGGAAGTTGCATCAGTTCCACAAGGTTCTGGGCAAAGGAGAGTCAGAATAACAAATGCAGGCACTGTTTTCCTCTGGAATCTGCTGCAGTAGGAGAAAGCTGCCCCTTCTGACAAGTCAACAGTACACTCCCATGGAAATACTTTCCATCCAGTTTTCTAATTATCAGTTTTCTAACCTTGTGAAGGACTCTCATTGAAACTTGTGCAAGTTGCCCTCAGGACAGATTTCCTGACACAAACAGGAATTAGGACAAAGACTCCTTAGATTTCACATGAACTAATTCTTTCATAAGGCATTTCCCTTTCCCATTCACAACTGCTTCAGCCACAGGCTCCCACAGTTAATAGAAAAACGATGGGAGAAACTGAAAAACTGCTTATGAAGAACAAGTATTTTTAGCTGCTACTTTCCCTGGCCAGCAGGAATTAAGGCAGCTCTGAGGGTGCTGCATAAAAGAGTCAGAAAGACTATTTTAAAACTGTGTTAATGTGGCCAACCAAGGACACCCATTCCAGCAGCACGTTCTGCTCACAACTAGAAAGGGGTTTTTGTGTTTCATGTAAACGTTGAACATCTCCAAGGTACCTGCAGGTACTTCAGACTTCACAGGCAGCTCAACTGCACTGCTGTATATTCCCCATTAGGTTTTTGTGCCAAAGGACAAAGAATTACCTGCAGAATGATGTCGTAGAGGCGGATGAGGTCCTGTGGCCGGGGCGTGCGCTTGCCGTCCTCGTCCGAGCGCTGCTGCTGCAGCAGGGCCTTCTGCAGGGACTTGGCCATGCTCTCGTTGCGCTTGATGGCCGTGGAGAGCTTGATGTAGGTCAGGTAACTACCAAGAAAACAGAGAAAATACCATCAGAGACTTGCTCAAACAGTACTCTTTGTTCCGAAAAACGCCTTCCTCCCCCAGTCTGAGCTGGTACTAGTGGGGGAAGAACACAGGGAAGGTCAACTTGAGAGTCTTGAGGGAAATATTTTCGAAGCTGCACGGATCAGATCCTTATCTGTACAGTCATCCTTCGAGATGAGAGAGGCCCAGAACAAAATCCCCATAAAACAAAAATCAAACAGAAGTAAAATCCTGACATAAGAACACGACTGCTTCACGCCAGCACACAGCAACGTTTGCCTATTACCTGTGTAAGTACTGGATGTTGGACACCTTCCCAGAATCATTTTCCAGAGAGTGCTCTCGCTGTTTCTGTGGACATTGGAGACAAAACACTGCATGATTTACTTAAAACTGGCAGACAAGGGAAGAAAAATACAGAAGCACCTCAAGGTTTGGGTAAACCATAAAAGCTGTAACAGATTTTCAGGCAAAAGAGAGAGGGCTTCTACACTGCTATTTCCTCAGTCCAGTTCTGAAGAGAATAAGTTCAAAGGTAACTCTTATGCAGCTCTTTATTACAGAAACCTCAGCCCTTTTTTACTGTTAAGCAAGTTTAACACTAACAAATCAGCCCCAAAGAAATACTGTGTTGTTGGAAACAGAAGCTGATGTTTGCTGCTTACCTGGTCTGGTTTCAATTCTTCCCGGACTGCCTGAATGGCATCTCTGCACTCACTGAGTAAAGACTCAAACAAACGTTCCTTTGTCTCCTCATTTTCTGCCTAAGAGCAAAGGAGATTCAAGACAGCTTAGAAATCAGAAATTTTTGTATGATGCACCAATTAACTGGGGAGAGTAAACAAAGCTTTTCCCAAAGTATGGCTTTAACATTCATGGGTATTGAGAACTCCAACCTGTGCCTGTCTGCAACACATTCCTGGGAGCAAACTGCCAGAAACCATGGGGAATGTGGTCAGTGGTGAGGATTCAGCAGCACTGAAGGCCCAGCACACACAGCTCATAGCCTCATCCCTGCACCAGCTACCTTCCTTCCCTTCCTGGATGGCACCTGCACTGCTCCCAGAGCAGCTGAGGCCGGACTGCACTGTGGGAAAGGCCCAGCAACTGAAGAGCTGAGCAGCACCAAACTGGCAAACTACCAATGCAGACGGCTCTTGTTATGCTGATTTAATTTTTCTCATGTGGTAAGAACATGTAGATGATTATCTTTTCTCCACTCCCACTCTAGCAATGCTCACTGTGGCAACAACTTGCTGGTTTGACGCATTTTTTACAGTAACCCTGTATTTTAGCAGCAGGAGTGACCGAGTGCTTTTCTGCTGTCGCCACAGGTTTTGTCAAAAAAGTGAAGCAGCTTTTGGCCTTCTGCCCCAACAGCAGAACATGAAAACAACTTTAAAAAAACAAGTTGAAGCCTGATCTCTGCCTAATTTACTGGCATATCATGTACCTAATTAAACAAGCTCCCAAACTCGACTTCATTCGGTAACCAGGTGGGGACTGCAAGACTTACTGATACAGTAAAACTGCCCAAAAACAAACCTCAACCTTAGCAACTGAAGGAAGATTAAAGAGCACCAGCACTGTGTTATACCACTTCCAAGTAACAGCATAAAATGAGCAACGAATTTGTTGCAACAAATTTGCAATTGTCCAAATGAATAAAAAACTGCCTAAAAACAGGCTCACTTGTTTATCTTCCACAGAGCTCTACAGTCTCTGCCTCTCCACTTCCCACATTTGCAAACCCAATAAGGAATGTTATTTTTACTCCCTCACAAAGCCTCAGGTATCCTGAGATGAAGGCGGGTTTTTTGGGTTTGGTTTTTTTTGCTTTTAATTTAAGATTTGCTGCAAGAATTTTTTTAAGGTGGGACTGACTCCTGAGAATAACCAGAGACGAGTCTGACTGCATTCTCAACCTCACCCAGAGCAGCACAGCAATTTCACTGTACGCACAAAAATGAAAACACACGGCCAGATCATCAGTCAGGCACAAACAGGGAAAGGGCTGGGCCCTGCCATGAAACAAAGGCTTTCCTTTCGAAGCAAAAACTCCTTGAGCTGATGATTCCATGCATAAATGCACATATGTTCTGATTTGGGAGAGATCAGATCACAAAACTGTGATCTTGAATCACAGCTGGTGATTCAAGTGCCCTGACAGAACAGCACAGGTTCATCTTAAAGGGCATCACAGGAACTGATCCCACTGAACCCACTTCCATAAGTGCTCAATCCTCCTATTAAATTTGTTCTAAACCACTGTGTAACACCTCTGACAGTTATTTTTTGCTGCAGTCCAGAGATGAGCACAGAATCCTTGAGGCAATGCCAGGTAGGAGCACACTCCTGTCATGCTGCCCTGCACCCTTCTCACTTCTACCTGGTTACAGCCAATGGGCCCTCAAAGTCACACCTTCAAACCCAAGGGCTGCCATAAGCAACTTTAAACTTCAGTTTTTATTTCAGTTTGGCTTATTTGTTCTGTTTCTCCCATTACCAACAGGATATTGAAGGCAACGGTGTAATTGTGCTGAGAAAAACTTCATTTTTATACACAACAGATTGGTTTTACTTCTAATTAAACCTTGCAGAGCACTGATGTTATGTCAGGGTTTTAACTCAGTCAAGATGAGTAGAAAGGTGCCAAAGATCCCAGGAACCACAATGCATTCAGCTAAAGATGGACTGCCTGTCACAACGACAGAACTGCTTCCAAGTTTTAGCCCTCTGGAAATATAAACAGTGCTGCTGCATGCTCAGCTCTCACCAGAACTGATTCTGAACCACAAAACTCCCCTGTTTAGTCAGAGCTCCCAAGGAACACAAAGCAAGATGAAAACCAATTCAGCCCACTGTTCTGCCACTGCTTTAGAGGGCAACTACACTGAGAAAGCCCAGCTGTCAGCCTGGCAGGATGGAAATTAAAGGAAGGAACTCTGAGCTGCACTTCCACCTGCTGGCCATGTGTATGTGCTTCCTAAAAACAAACACATTCAGCACCCTTCAGTTCATAATATTTTGACAAGAGTGGGTAACACTCATGTTTCCTACCCAGCCACATCCTGTTTATCCTACTCACATTCCTCTTAACACTATCCCCTGTTCCTGCCTTATCCCTTTGTAGGGTTTTCATTTTACCATTTTTATTTATCATCATTATTCTCCTGGTGACAAAAGGTTTTTTTACGCTGCAACAAGCCCATCTTTAGCTGTAATAGTTGTTACTGAAGATCCTTTCACTGCCTTTTCAAACTGCAAGTGAGTATGCAGCCACTGAAAAGCAGGATCCACCATCTGGTCACCATTTCCAAGGAAAAAGTCACATGTGAAAAACCTGACTACAATATTAAAGACTGCATAGTATGTGCCACTACAAGTTCCAGTGAGCTGGACTTCAATGATCCTCGTGGGTCCCTTCTAACTCAGGGTATTCTATGATTCTAAGAAGTGTTTCAGAACCACTGTATGTGAGATTGATTTATATCCTCACATTTATTAATCCTCTTCCTGCTTTTGAGGATTTCCATAAGTCAGTAAGAAAATGGAATAAAACTCATAGCACCTGCTTCACCTGGCAAATTGCTTTCTGTTGCTGAAAATAATGTGGTTAATATGTATCCTTTTTCTTTCGGCTGCCCTGAAATTGGAGCATTTGAGCAAGATGCTTAAAGAAATTAAAACTAATTCAAAACCAGTTGCTCTTAAAAATGCTCTTCACTCCCAAGTGACAAACTAATAATGGCCATCATCCTGCTGCTGAAAGGCAGCAGAGTGTTTCAAAGAGCAGGAATACTCAGAACAGATCTCCCAGACTACCACTTAGCAGACTGTGAGAGCTATCCCAAATGCCACTTCAGCTTTGGGTTACAGTCAGTATTGTACTTTTAGCCTTCCAACCCCAACCTTGAAAAAAATAGATTATTCCAAAGCTTTTAGTCCAGGTATCAGGCACTGCTCTGAAGGAAAGAGGATGGTCAGAAGGCCAGTGCTGGGTTACCTGAGCGATCGCTGCCTCGTTGTCAGCCAGGCCCAGCAGGAAGATCCTCACTTTGTCTATTTTCACTGGAACAGTTCTCCCTCTCCACTCCACCTCGCTCATCGTGGCTGCCTGCTTTGCTCGAGTCTGGGTGATCAGAGCCTGCACAGAACAGACTCACATTATGAGCTTGAACTTAAAGGGATCCAGGACTTCTTAAATTCACATTAGGTTTAACTATTTTGAAATCAAAGGGTTTTTTGGTAAAGTGTGGCTTCCCACAGAGCCCAGGCTTGCTTGCTCGCTTCTGTTATATTCTGGCTCTTGAATGGTTTGCTGCAGCAATATTCATGCTCAACAGAGTCTCAATGAATGTTTCAAGTTGAAGTGTGCAAATAAGTTACCTCCAGTTTTTCTGCAAGAAGACCTTCAGTGCCACCAGACCTCAGTCTCATCTGCATCAACTCATTCATGGCAGATTGGTCACCTGAGAGAATCCACAAATCCAGATCACATTTCCATTCCACTTCAAAAACTATTTTCATATACAACAGCTAATCAATAGATTTTATACTGGCAGTCTGGGGACAAAGGAGAGAAACTTGCAATTTCATTCTGACTTCATAGGCAAACCACCACAAACTGTTATTTTGTCTTTCTACACAAAACCACAGGTGCTGTTGCAAAAGGAGTCTATTTCTCCACTGCTGAACTGTCCCAGAACGTGTTCAGAATTTGCCCAAAATATTACAGCTTTGCTGCAATGTCACTTAGAGCAGTATTTAACTAAATCAACATCCCTTTCATGTGAGCAAGCCTTGTTCTTTGCTGGAGACCAGGCACCCCCTTCCCTTACCAATGTTATAGGCACAGTAGCGGATGTTGGGCGAGATCTCTTCCACACGCTGGTTATACAGCACAGCTTGTTCTTCTGTGAAAGCATTGGCCAGTTTTTCATAAATGGTCCTACAGCAAAGAACAAATATTAACGCTGCAGTATGTGCCCTTTGTGGGTGTTATCCCAAGGGAGGAGTTTGTGTCTCTGCTCCAGAGGATGCTGTTTCTTCATAGCACCTCCTGGTTAAGTGCACAGTTAACTAAACAACTCAGAGTTGCTGTACATACTGCACATACACTTACCCCACTTGTTCAATGCTATTTACTAAACGAAGCTGGTGAAGTTGTGGAACTCACTTGCATTTGTTGAAAGCCTCCATTGCTGCCTTCCACTCCTGGTGCTCGAAGCGAAGCATCCCGGTGAGGTAAGCCATGTACGCCTGCAGACAGAGCAGGGGCAAGGGAATTCACCCAAGATCCACGGCCTGATTGCTACAACCTTTAGTACAAGGCTGCTGCGACACCTGCAGTGAGTGACTGAGCCCTGCCCTTTTTGTTTGGTCTTCCCACAGAAGGCAACTGATCTGGATGACAGGTTACCACCTACCTATCTTTTCTTCTTTAACTGAGACATTTCTAAGTTTCAGTTTTCTAAGTTTTTTCACTGCTACATTTCTAAGGAATCAAAGAATCATGGAATGGAATCACAGAATCGATTGCTGGAAGAGACCCTAAAGATCATCTAGCTCCAACCCCCCTGCCATGGACAGGGACACCTTCCACTAGACAGAGCTGCTCAGAGATGAAAGCAAAGATGTTTCTTGCTTGTTATGCAATCAACATGGCCCACTGATGTTACAAAACATTTTTTTCCAGCAATATGCTATAAAATGGAAGTTTAAGTAACTTAAATGGTACTAAATCCCCTTGTTCAAAGAGACCAGTGTCACAACACAGTTGCTTTCTAATTTCCAGGAACTGAAGCTCCAGATCTTGTGTGGCTATCTCAGGGCATTTAACAAAGATAACTCAACAGATAAGCATGGTTTCTTGGGCTGTGTTGCATCGCTTTAGTCTCCCTCAACCCTTTTTACTTTTCTTGATTATCTATTGCTAGACAGTTCCTATCTCTTCACCCCAAATCCAAAGGCTGCTGTAAAACAAGATCAAAAGTACCAGTGGTTACCTGCGCTTCCAGCTTTGTCTTGGCATCCACCCTGTTGCTCTCACAGAGCCTCTCCAGCTCCTCGGCGTGTTTCACAGCTTTGCGCAGCCGCGACAGCAGGTGGAAGCGTTTGCGGGGCTCCGTGTTGGCCTCCTGCTTCAGCTGCATGGCATAGCTCCAGGCCCTCTCTGCATCCATCAGGATCAACAGCAAATACCTGCAGGGCACAGGGGGATTAATGAGGAAATAATGGCATCCAAATGAGAATTACATCACCATCAGTTCTTCGCCACAGGATCTGCAAAGCTTGGTAACGGAAGTTCAGCTTGATCGTGTTTTGCGCTTGACCAGCTTGAATGTTTCTTAACATTCTAAGCACACAAAGTCATATAATTCCTAACTGTTTTCTGCTGTGTTTCTCACTCAGAAATGCAATTATCCCACTGAGGAAGAGAATTTGCAACTATTCTATAGCACCACAGACACTGAAAAGACAAAAAATTTATCATTTTGGGTTCAACCCATTCAAATGGGTTCAATATGTTCTTAACAACTCAGGTGAATGCAGCACAATGTGTTCTTTTCCCACAGAAAAAGAGGAGACAGCAGATGTTTCAAGTGTTCCTTTTCGTTCCTGACATAAAAAGATGGGAAATGAGCCCAAAATCCTGGCTTTTATCTTTTATTAATATCAACAACACACACCCCTGAAAAGAAACGTTTCTGAGCATATTGTATAGAATTCTTCCACCACATCCACATGAAAAGAAATTATTGAAGTGAAACTCTTCACTAATAAACTGAGTGTTCAATTCCATGCTGTACCTGTTGTCTGAGAGAATCTCCTCAGTTACTTTCTTCCCAGTGAACTTGTGCCTGTTGCCCATCTTGAAGTTGAGAGTTTTTCGGAGCCTCCGTAGCCTGCGGGAGCAATAACCCCTAAAAAAAAAGACAACCACAGTCAGTTTGGCCAAAGAACAACTTTCCTTCTGCTTACTGCTTTATCCAAACAGGGAAAAAAGGACTAAAGGCTGTGCCAGGCCATGTTTAACAACTAAGAACTCCAAGTCTGACATATGGTAAGAGGTAGCTTAGACACTGCCTGTAAAACAGCAGTTAATAGAAAATATGAAAGGTAAGAAGACATATAATAATCCCTGATCTTGAAAAACCAGAATGATGTTCTCATTACAGATTGGTTTATGTGTGTTTATTGAATACTGACATCACAGAGGTGTTAACAAACAAGCTCTTCAGGGCAATGGAGAAAAAAGAGCCTGTGTGAACCCTCCTAAATGGCACAGCCACAGAATGTTGCAGCGAACAGAGATCAGCACACATCGACCAGCTCACATGGAACAACCTGCCAGGGGTATTTACTTGGCAGATGGGTTTTGTTGCCTGCTACAAGGGCTTTAGTTTTTAAATTAAGAGAAGCCAAGCCACAGGAGGAAATCCCAGTACTAACCTGTACCTCTGGAAGTCCCCATGTCTCAAACCGTGCTGCTGCTGTGACTCCTTCACGATCTGCAGGACTGCGATTCATGTTAAGGCACATGGACAGCACAGTCTGTCACCAGCCCCTTGTTCCACTCCAAAATAACGGAAGGGAACTCTATAGGTCCCGTTAAACAAATGTGCTGTGAACAGAGGGGCACCCCAAAACCTCCTAAAAACACACAGCTGAGGGAACTGATGGTTCTAAAGCACCTCATGACTCCACTGCTCACTTCAGAGCTCATGAACATCAGCAAGGACAGGACTCAGACAAACCTCAAGCACCTTCTCCTACAGACATCCACGGGAGTGTTGCTTCACTGGAGCTCATTTTGGGATAAGCTGTGCCAACAGACACATCCAGGCTCATACAACTGACTGCCTCAGCCTGGCTACACAGCCTCCCCAGCCACGCTTGTGATATGGTTTTGTTGGCAAAACCGAGGGAGAGAGAAGCTTTCCTGCCCTTAAACCTTCCATCTCCCAAAAGGAAAAGGACACAAACACCCTGAACAGAATCACTGCTGCCTTCCCCACACAGCTTCCACAAAAAACAGCTTTCTGAACGCAGAACCTCCTCAAAAGAGCTTTTGAAAAGAACTCAGGGGCTGATTTTCCGCACAGTTTTTCAACACATTTCTGTCTTGCTGCACGACTGTAACAAACATCTGTGACACAATGCACTGCCCTGTGACCTGGGATACCATCACTCCATCATTCCCATCCAGTCTCTGCACTCTTCAGTGCATTTGCCAATTTCTGTGCATCCTGTAGTTCCTTTATTCCCTTACTGATGCTACCAAGTAAATAATAGACCATATTCTGGTAAATCTGCTGATGCTTTTCACACCGTTTACAAGGCAGATTATATTGCAAAAAACAATCTCCACCACAAACAGGAAATCTCTGTGCTATATATATTTATATCCTAAAATTTCCCTTTTTTAGCTTTATCAAGAAGCCTTTAAAAAACACCCAAAACCAGACTGTACAACAATCCCTTGAAAAGAAACACTAATATTATACCTAAAGAAATCACCAGATATTTAAAGTTTAAAATGTCAATGTCTATCAAAGTGTTTTCTTGTAACTACACCTAAAATTAAATCTCTCAAGTATTAAGAACCTGCACCAATAGTTATTACAATGAGTTATTTCATATTTGTGGAACAAACAATTCAAATTGCAACATCTCAACACAGCCCTCCTCGTCCTTGCTGTCTACCCAAGATTTTTTTCAGACTCTCTTTAATCCTGTGCAGTTACTTGCTGAATTCATACCCCCTGTATTATGCACTTTTTCATTGATTTAGATATTCCCAACGTTAGCAGGGCAATTGCCATGTCTGCATCCTACTCCACAGTTACTGGCTACACACCACCTGCCATATGCCACGTGGAAAACTGCCACCTCGTTTCACCTGAGTTTTCCTCTGACCCAGAAGATAAATAAACCCCAGCTCTCCCACAGCTGTGCAGCTGGACTAGCTTCACATCTAAAGTTTCACGTACAAAAACCTCCACGAGCTTTACAGGCCACATCAGATTTTGGAAGCACTAAACTCGCAGGAGGTGGTTTGCCACCTCAGCGCATCTGTTAAGATTTTTTTATCCATTATTGCCTCAAGCTTTAATATTACAACCAGCACCTCAGAGGTGACCTGCTCCTATCTAAAGCACACAACCCAGCACAGAGCTGGGCCGTGGGGGCTGGCTCCAGCTGCCACGCGGTTCGGAAGGAGAAGCCGCACAGGCAGAGCACAAATCCACACCTCAGGAATGCCGGGCTGGGCCGTTTTACACAAACCAACCCCTCACGCCGGGCCGGGCCAACACCGCCCGCTCCTCCGCGGTGCCCCCGCACGGGGCCCGACCCGGGGAGTCCCCGCCGCCCCCCGTCCCTGCCCGCGGGGCCGCATCCTCCGGGCCCTGCAATCCCCGCGCTGCCGCCACGTCCCCCCGCCGCCCACGGGGCCGGGCCTGCCACGTTCCCCCCCGCCCTCCGCCGCGGCGCAGGATGCTCTCCAGGCCCAGGCTGTCGCCGAGGCCGCCGGGCTGCGGCGCGGCGGGCCGCTCGTTCTCCTTGTTGTCCTTGCCGTCCCTGCCGTCCCGGTTCTCCTCCGCCCCGGCCCCGCGGCCGCCGCCGCCGCCCTGACGCTCCGCCGCCATCTTGCGCCAGCGCCGCGGTGCATCACGGGCCGGGCAGCGGCGCGAGGGGCCGGCGCGGGGGCCGCCGGGAACGGGGAGGACCGGCCGGGGGGATCCCGGGAGGGGATCGGGGGGTTCGGGGACGCTCCCGGCGCTGGGGCTCACCCTGCGTTTGGTACATCCACCCCCGGCCCTCCTGCCCTTGTCCCGCTCAGTCACACCCAGTCTGAGCCCCCCAGCCCAGTCAAACTCCTCTGCCCCAGGGTCATCCCCAGCAGGGCTGACCCCAAATTAGCTCCCAGGGTCACATCCTTAACCCTGTCCCACTCACACACCCTGGTACTGATTCCCAAATCATCCCCAAGGGTCATATCCTTAACCCTGTCCCACTCACATACCCTGGTACTGACCCCCAAATTAGCTCCCAGGGTCACATCGTTAACCCTGTCCCACTCACACACCCTGGTACTGACCCCCAAATTAGCTCCCAGGGTCATATCCTTAACCCTGTCCCACTCACATACCCTGGTACTGACCCCCAAATTAGCTCCCAGGGTCACATCCTTAACCCTGTCCCACTCACACACCCTGGTACTGACCCCCAAATCCGCCCCCAGGGTCACCCCCCCCCAACCCTGTCCCACTCACCCCAAAGAAGATCCACATCATCCCCCAAAATCTCCCCCCTCCCACTGCCTTTGCCCCCCTTGGGCTGTGTACCTGGTTAAAGAGACTCTGTGTTGTTACTTCAAAGCCCCAAACACACCCAAATCCAGCAGCACTTCCATGGAGCTATTTAAAGGTATCAAAATGGATTTGCGCCCGCTACCTGGGAGAAGCGCTTAAAACCAGGTCCTCTTGCACATGGGTTTTAAATATTTGAACCAAGCTTGGAGATAACTCGTTAGGAACAAACCCCAAACTGTTTTGAGTACCTGGTGATAAATATTTACACAAACATAGTGGTTATAATAGTGAGTGGTACACACTGCTCTCAGAGCTGCTCTCATCAGGCCCAGACCTATCTTTGCCAGCCTGGGCTCTGCCTGCCTGGCTGCTCTTTGCTGCTGCCACACTACAGCGAGCAGCAATTTTGGCTCCTCTCCCCTTCCAAGAGCTCAGCTGTGATATCTTATTCCTGGTTCCAAAGTTCTCCTTTCTTCTCATGGACAGGAAATTCAAAGGGAAAAAATAAAACAAAAAATCAACCGTGTCCTCAAGCTGAAGCAAATCTCTTAAACTGTGTCTGTCTGCTCCAGGTTCCCAACACATCTCCCAGGAATCCATTCCCTCTCTAAACCAAACTGTGCTCCAGGATGATGCTGAACTAAGCAGACATGGCAATTAAAGTCTGTTTTAGGAACAACTGCTTCTCTCTGTGGTTCAGATGGACTGATAAAGGCAGCACCCACCTTCAGGTGCCCCACATGCATCTCACCAACCAAGGGACCCACTCCAATGCCAGAGCAGCCATCAGGTGTGGCACGGGCACATTTCTTTCTCATACGCTGACACAAAACTTTGCTGCTCCTCTGGAGCCTGTAAATGGAAGGATAAAGCTGCCAACCACTGGCTCGATGTGTAGATTCCTGCTGCAGGGCAGAGGGAGAGGAGGACCACACAAACCTGCAGCACTGCATCAAGCAGAGCCTTGGTGAGAGCCTTGCAGCAGGGCTGAGCTGCCTTTGGTGCCGCAGGGATAAATCCAGTGAGGGTTACCAGCTCCAAACACTCACACCATGCACAGACCCTCCCCGTGCTGCCTGCCCCTGCAGTCTGGGAGGGCTGGTAGCCTTATAATGTGACTTTTCCTTTTGGGGGTTTGGAGGCCAGATCCCCATGCTGCTGCACCCCTGCCCAAATAACCCATCTATGTTTCAGGCCAAGAACTTATTTTGCAGTTTTTGGATGAGGGATTCTGTTACTAATGTTTGTGTACAGAGCTGCAGGTTGTGAGTTGTGCTGGTGTTCAGGAAGAAACTGGGTATTTTCCTTGGTTGTTTTTTTTTTTAATAATCTCACCCTGTAGCACGAGGGTGGACCTGGCCTATCTGAGAGCTGACCACAGCTCAAGGGAGACCAAAGACACCACCAGTGTCATCACCCAAATGCCAGTGCCCTGCAGTGAGTATCTGAGGACACAGGGCAGATCCCATGGGGTGAAACCTCCCTGGAACTAGGGCAATTTCCCAAGGGTAAAAACTCCCTGGGGCTGGGCTTTCCCCACGAGCTGGCCCTGCAACATCCATGGTCATGGCTGGGGATGTGGCTCAGCCCTTGTTGAGGCCAGGAGTGATTCCCTGAGGGGAATGTGGCCAGTCTGGGATCAGGAGAGGGAGGCAGAGCTACACCCTGTGCCTCAGCACCTCCTTGAACCCTGTGGGATGGCCAGTTTCCCGCTGTGCTGCTCCTAATTGCCGGCAAGATAATGTCAGGATCATCTCATCTCATCCAAAGGGGTCTATCCACTTTCCCATATACCTTGTCTGAACAGGAGCTGGCTTTGTGGGGCTTCTTGTGGGCTACTGAGGATGGAAAAGGGCTCTGTACCCTATACTGGCAATGTCATAGGGCTGTGAGTGTCCCCGGAGCTCCCAGCACTGCCAGCAGGCTCAGCTCTGGACGTCCGTGAAGAGAACTGGGAAGCTGTGGAGTGGGTCAGTTACAGGAGTAATTGATGCATTAAATACTTCTCTCTCTCCATAGGAACAAAGCAAAGCAGCCTGGGGGCCACATGAAGAGTCCTTGGAGAGCTGATTGCACCGGCCAGTCCCAAGACTTCCATCTGTAAAGGCTCTGAGCAATTTTTGCAGGAAAAGAAGACAAGACGTGACAAAAATCTGTTCTCGCTGCAGTGAATCACCCTGACCCGCCAGCCCTGGGGAGAAACGCGGTTTCTCCTGCAAACCTGGGCTCACCTCGGGTGCTTTGGTGCAAGGATTTAGCTGCATGCTGGACACATTTGCAGTAGGAGAGGAACCTCCATTCCTAAAAAAAACCAGCCCTGCAGCCCCTAGGGTTGAAAAGCCCTCTCCCAGTGACTGCTGCATGGGGAAGCAATAAGGAAAAAACCCTCAGACTTTGGGTGTCCAGCTCCCTTTGGGGCACCCAGCCCCGGCCCGGGGTGTAACATCACTAACAGATATTTACCTCGCACTGGGGCAAAGCGCCCCTGCCCCGAGCCCCTGTGCCCGGGAGGGCTCCCCACGGGCAGCGGAAGGGCCCGGGATCCCCTCCCCGGGCTCGGGGCGCGATGCGCGGGGCCGGGCGGGAGCGGCCGCCCCGGAGCCGCCCCGGGGCCCCCCCGCTCCGGCGGCGCACGGAGAGCGCTGGATCCGCACCGCCGGAGCCGCACCGAGCGGCCGCGGGCTCCCGCCGACCCCGGAGGAGGTGAAGGGCGCCCGGCTCCCCCCTGCATCCCCCCGCGCCGGCTCTCCCTGCACCCCCTTTCCCGGGCATCTCCCGTGCACTCTCCGTGCGCCCCTTTTCCCCTTCACCCCTTCCCTGCGCGTTCGCGGTGCGCTCCTCGCTGACCTCTCCGTCCACCCCCTTCTCCTTTGCATCCCTTCTGTGCTCCCCACCGCATTCTGCCTGCACCCCCTTTCTCCGTGCATCCCTTCTGTGCTCTCCAGCGTGCTCTCCCTGCACCCCCTTTTCCTTTGCATCCCTGCTGCACTCCCCGCTGCACTCCCTGCACCCCCTTTGCCCCTATATCCCTTCTGCACTCCCCAGGTGCTCTCTGTGCACCCCTTCTTCCGTGTAGTCCCTGATCCACCCCTCACTGACCTCTCCGTGCACCCCTTTCCCCTGCACTCCCACACCCTCTGTGCCTGCCCAGTGCCTTCTCCACGCATTTTCCCCCCATCCATCCCCTCTCCGTGCACTCCCGGCCATGAACAGCTCCACGGCAGGCTCCGAGGGGGGCTGGCATCCTGAGTCCGTGATCATCCCCCTGGTGTACCTCGTCATCTTCCTCGTGGGCACGGTGGGCAACAGCCTGGTCCTGGCCGTGCTGCTGCGCAACGGGCAGGTGAAGAACACCACCAACCTCTTCATCCTCAACCTGGGGGTGGCCGACCTCTGCTTCATCCTCTTCTGCGTCCCCTTCCAAGCCACCATCTACACCCTGGAGGGGTGGGTGTTTGGGCCCTTCATGTGCAAGGCTGTCCACTTCTTCATCTACCTCACCATGTACGCCAGCAGCTTCACCCTGGCCACCGTCTCCCTCGACAGGTAGGAAAAAGGGAATGGGGGGGCTCCCTGCACCCTGAGGGTTCCCTTTCTCTGGATACCTCCTAGGCAGAGAGGGGACAGAATCCCCTGGAGTTAAGCCCTGATTGCTGCCATCTCCCGGGGCTCCTAGAGGAATCCAGGAGCATTTCCCAGTTGATGTGTGCAAGGAAATAAAACCACCAAGGATGGGGTCTACCAGAGGGTTGGGACTGCGACCCCTGTCCTCAGTGCCCAGCTGGCAGAAGATTTCAGACCCCAGAGCTGTAGGACTGGGCTCTGGCAGTTGAAGTGGAAATGGAAAACCAGAGAAAAACAAAGCTCAGTCCCTGTGCAGTTGTGGCTCTCCCTGGGATGTATGGAGAGAGCCCTGACCCTCCCAATAGCCCCCAGCAAAGCAGGCAAACCTCGAGGAGGAAAAGGCACTGCAATATTTGAGCTGAGACACTGATTTTCCCACCCTCCCCTTTCATTAGCAAAAAGCCCCTTTTTCTCCCAGTGCTGTCCCTTTGCTCCAGTGGTTGTTCCTTTTCCAGGGTAGTTTTTAGCCAGGAAGGCTGTTATTCCTGCCTGAGCTTTACCTCATGCTCACTCAGCCCCTGACTCTGCAAGGGCCGGTGAGTTATGAACCTGCAGTGAGTGAGAGGCAGGGAGCTCCTGGTGCTGCTCTGCTCTGTGCCTGAAACCTGCAAGATGAGATGTGGAAAGTCCATGGGAAGAACCATGGGAGCCCCAGAGCTGGGCTGGGTGTGTTCTGCCATCCCAGCAGGTGCTGGGACAGCATCCCCAGGAGCTAAAACATGGCCAGGGGCTGCCTCTTCCCCCATGTCCCACTGAGCTGGGGGAACAGAGGTGCCAAGCTAGGGAGGTAGCACAGGCCCTCAGTTCTGGGTGTAATTAGGGAACCAGCTAATTACAGAACTGAAAAGGGGTGATGTGCTTTCATGTGTGCCAGTGTGAGGAACACTGTCTGGGGATCCTGGGGACTTGCTCCTGCCTTCGTATCCACACTGCTGCTATCATTTGTGCTCTGCCAGTCAGAGTGACGATCAAGTGAGGATCTGCTGGATTAGGGAGAGGGACAGAAGGGGACCATACCTCTTGTCCCCACAAGTACTGCTGGGAGCAGAAAGGGTGACGGGACAGGGTTGGGTGAGGATCTTCCTCACTCTGCACTGTACAAGGACCCTGAGAAAGCATCAGGGAATCAGCTGTGTAACTAATTGCCCTGGAAAACTCAAATCCATCCCTTGTGCCCTTCCTCCAATCGGTCCCAGAGGTGCTCTCTCTGTGTCCTCCCCAGGACTGCAGCTGTGTCCCTCTCCCTTTCCCACGCAGGTATTTGGCCATACGATACCCCCTGCACTCGAGGGAGCTGAGGACGCCCCGGAATGCCCTCATGGCCATCGGCCTCATCTGGGGGCTTTCCTTCATCTTCTCGGGCCCTTACCTCAGCTACTACCAGGAATTCCAGCTGGCCAACCTGACCGTGTGCCACCCCATCTGGGAGATCTCCCAGCGCAAGGTCATGGACATCTGCACCTTCGTCTTCAGCTACATCATCCCGGTGCTGATCCTGAGCCTCACTTACGTGCGGACTATTCGCTACCTGTGGAAGTCCGTGGACCCTCTCCAAGACATGTCCGAGTCCAAGAAGGCCAAGCGGAAGGTCACCAGGATGATCATCATTGTGGCCGTGCTGTTCTGCCTCTGTTGGCTGCCCCACCACCTGGTCATCCTCTGCGTCTGGTTCGGGTACTTCCCCCTCAACCACTCCACGTACGTGCTCCGCATCCTGTCGCACGTCATCTCC
>NW_016690390.1:331547-358741 GCF_001604755.1 Lepidothrix coronata
GCCAACTCCTGCGTCAATCCCATCGTCTATGCCCTGGTCTCCAAACACTTCCGCAAGGGCTTCAAGAAGATCTTCAGCTGCCTCCTGCACAAGAAGGCAGCCCACAGGGTGCACGTGGCCCAGGTGACCAACACCGTCAGCACGCTGGAGGCAGAGCTCAGCGAGGTGACCCAGCTCAGTGAGGCCCTGCCCGGCCGCTCCGCCGCGCGCTGCAGGGTCCCAGCCCAGCCCTGGGGGGAGGTGGAGCTGGTGGGACAGCAGCACAAAGCAGATGGCTCCTTCGTCACCTTCAGTGTCAGCTAGCAGAGCTTCTCCCCACCCCACGGCTTTGCGGGCTCCTGCAGCAATGGCAGGCCTGGGGACAGGCCTACGTTTTGGGTTGAAATGTGGCCAGTCGGACTCTTTCCATTCAAGTGCACCCAGATGTCATAACACTGATCATGCTGCTGATACAGACTCAGCCAAGCAGCTGACCGAGGATCCAAGGTCAGGATTTCCTTCCACCAAGCACTTGCTGAGAGTAGAGATCAAACCCCCCAAATCCACTCTGGTGTAATCACCTGTTCCTCTGTCACGGACAGACTTATGCCCTGTTGCAACTACACCTGGAGGTTGTTGAAAGCTCTGGTCCCTCCAACCAACACAGCATCTGGCTGGAGTTAGTGGGGTGCTCTTTTAGGGATATTTGGGAAGTCTTGGTTTGTTTGTGACCTGGTACAGGAGCTGCATCCCAGGGCAGCTCTGGGCACAGCCGTGTGGGCACAAACCCAGCTCAGGTAGGAAAATCCAGGAGAGAAGCATAGAAGGTCACCAAGGACCAGAAGGGAGGGAGGCTGTTTGCTGAGGAAGCACAGCCATGGTCCTGCAGGAGGGGAACCTGAGTGGGACAGGACCACACTGGGGGAGGATTTGAATGCCTTGGACAGCTCAGGCACGGCTCAGCCTCTCATCAAAGCGAGGTGATTGTGGAGAAGAGCAAAGCAAAGCAGCAGCACTGCTTCCCTGGAGCCACGGTGTGGGACTGGACAGCCAGAGCCGTGTGAGAGCTGGGGGTCATCCTCAGCCAGTCAGGAAAGCCTTAATAAAGCCTCTTCATCTCACCTCCTGCGTTCAGCTCCCTTGAGACACCTCACAGCTGCAGGGGAGGAGAGGAGGGTGCTGGAGGGGTGGTGGGACCTGCTGGATGGAGGGAAGCTGAGGGTGGAAGGGATGGAGGATGTGGATTATGTCCAAGCACATCCATAGAGAGGGGTCACTTCGGCACAGGAATGCCACTGCACCCTCTTCATATAGCTGTACCTGCCCATGAGAGGCTGGTGTGACTCACAAACTCCTGCTCATTACACTGCAAAGGCTGTGTGAGAGCAGAGCCCTGTGACCATCAGCAGCCGAGGGCCTTAAATGAAAGCCCTCCTTTCTGTACCACAAGAGCATCACTGGAATAGGATCAATTAACTCTTTTGAAAACCCTGTGGCAAAGCACAGCCAGAGGTGGCAGTGAAAGTGCACAGGAGCTGGGATGAACTGTCTGCACGGATTTCCCTCTTGTGAATCTCTAAGGCAGAACTCTCCGGGACTGGGCTGCATTGCAGGAGGCTATTTCTGTCCAGGACCCTGGTTCTCCCTGGGTGTCTGGTCAGGACACAGCCCTCCTCCACCCCTCCCCAGTGCTTGGCCTTTCTTCCTGAGAAGCTTTTGGCTGTAAATAATTTCTTTTCCCCTGCTGAGTGTTATTATAACCAGATCTTCCTGCCCCAATGCAAAGGGCCATAAATCAGCCACTGCCTCATATCAATAACTGTGATATTTAGTCTCAGCTTGCTTGCAGCATAAGTCACAGAGAGCAGCATATAAACAGCTCCATTAATTATATCTGGATTTATCTCCCTGCTCAACCCTTTACAGCCAGGGAAAACATTGGATCAGCTGCACAAACATAGTTAAAGCCTTATCTTCCTCCTGCACTCATCTACCTCTGCTCAGAGGGCTGCAGGATCTGGCTGTGATGGATCTCACACACACCAAGGGGTTCAATCCCCTCTCCCGGACAGTTATCAGCTCACCTTGGGGATGGAGATGTTGACCCATCACCTCTGCACTGCCCAAGGACATGGGTCCCTGTGCTGGCATGGCTGTCCCCTGTCTGCTCATGACAGCAGAGCATCCCAGAGCAGACACTGACCCTGCTCCCCTCCTTCCCACCCCAGCCTTTCCAAGAGCCCTCCAAGCACTCAGCTGAGACCTGCCTTACCCTGCTAACTGTTCTAGAGCTGCTCAGCCACCCATGACCACTTTGAAGGCACATCCCAGGACACCTCTAACTCAGCTCCCAGGGCACCAAAAGGTTTTTCTGCCACACAAAAACATGTTGGGAAGTGACTTTCTCCAAAAATAAGAGCATATCAGGAAAAGACAAGAGTATCACGACCTGCTGCTACTCAGCACCCTCCCGAGGGAGGCAGGCTCCTGGTCTGTTCCCTTGGGAGGCCTTGTCTTAAATTAAGATCAGTGCAAGTCCCCCTGTTCCAGTTAAAATTTAATAAAAGCATATTCAATAGGGAGTGGAAAATAAATAGGCTAAAGTCAGCTCTCAAGTCCAAGAGTGCACAGGGACATGAGGGACACTTAGCTGAAATCTCAGTTAATGTGAACTTTGCAGCACATGGATTTATCACTGGAGTTAAAGAAGTTGTTTTCGTTTGTGGTTTTGTTTTGTTTTCAAACACTTACTCTGCCAAATTTGCTCCCCAGTATTAGGAGGCAGCAGGTAGGAGACACTCAGATCCTGGCACAGCCCCAGCATGGGCCTCTGTGGAGCTACAAAAATAAACAATGGAGAAATGGGGCTCCAGCCCCAAAACCTTGGAAATCAGAGAGTCTGTGTCAGGCTGAATGGGAGGTGAGGGGAGAGCATTAAACCTTGCAGGAGCCTTGGAGAAAGCAGAGGGGGAGGCAAAGGGGGTTCAGCCCCATCCGTGGCCCCTTCCCACAGTCTCAGCATCACTTGAGGCTCTGCAGTCAGCTCTTAGCAAGGATGTGAAGGGCTAAAGTGTTTGAGAGGGCCAGGCTGTGCTGGCTGCCATGATCACTCTTAATTAACATGTTGCAAACACATTCCTTACCATAAAAAGCCAAGGAGCACACGGAGCTGTTCCCTGCACTGTGCAGTGTTGGACAAAGCCAGCCTGGAGGGGGCCAGCGGCTCCTCCTGCTCCCACCCCAAGGGAGGGGTGGCTCAGCCTGAAACGTGCTGCTGATCCCAAAGCAGGTCTGGCTGCTGCAGGGGCTGCTCAGCTCCCCTGTTCATTCCCTGCACAGGGGAGAAGCAGGTGGTGAGGGAATGGTTAGAGCCAAGGGTGAGTGGGAGGCTGGATTTAAGAAACAGGGACTGGATGGCTCAGTTTTCCCTTTAACTCAGGGAAAACGAGGGTCTTGATTCCCACCTGCTACCTCCTCCGGCTCCTCCTCACTGTACAGCCTGCACAGCCAACAGCAAGCTCAGCTCTCAGTCCCCAGCTGCCTCTTACCTCCATTCCTTACTCCAGATGCAGCCAGGGCATCCCTGGGGTAGAAAACAACCCAACCAGCTACTGGTGCTGGTAATGGAGAGCCCAGGAGGGAGTGGGACATTTTGCATCCCATCTCTGACTGCATCTCCCCACCAGCCCTGGTCTGTACAGCTTTCCTGGGGGAACAGGCTGACAGCAAAACCCAGAAATGCCTCTTTTGGCATGGGTCATGCAGACGCATTCCCAGAATCTCTGGAGAACAGGATGTGGCCTTGTCCCAAACCCTAAAGGATTTCATGCATTTTCCACAGCCTCTGGTTGGCACAAGAGCATCAGCATAGGGAGGATTCCAGCTCCTGCACACTAAAGCTCAGGTGCTCCAGAAATGCTGCAGGCAAAGCTCTCTCTTCCCTCCCTTGGCTTTGCCTGCAACCGTTCCGGGTGAATTGCCTTGCCCTGGGATCAGGGGCAATAAAACATATTTTACAGCTCAGCCTGAATTCCACACACTCTCCTGGAGAAAGAAACTCACATCAGACTGCTGCAGTGGCAGAAACACATCCAGAAAGATGGAATCCAGGTCCTTCTGGTGAATGTCAGAGTGTGTATCCAGCAAGCTGGACACTGCACACAACACAAGCCAGCAGCACTTTGCTTATGCTTTCCAACACTGTCTGGCGCCTGCTGGCCTTTGGAGGCTCTTGGAGCTGGCAGAGGTGAAAAACAGTGAGTGCTGAGGTCTCAGGTGTCCTCAGACATTTGAGATCTGAAAGCAGGAGGGAAGGTCCCTGCAGGGAGGGCTGTGGGGTTGGCACTGTGAGCCTGCACAGTCAGACACATAGGAACAGCCAGGTAGGGTGGGTGATCAAGGCTTGAACTCACACCGTGGTCCAGCTCTGGGCCGGACAAGCCTGTCCAATCTGCTGGTTTTCAGGCATTTGTTACACCAGGTAGTGTTTCAGACCAGTCTGAGGAGGAAGAGGAGGTCAGGAGTTTAGAAAAGCCAGGAGCTCCCTGAAAAACATCTGTCTGAGGAGGCAGTGGCCCAGGCAAGAGGCTGGGTCGGCCACAGCAGGACCTGCACTAACATCCAACAGCTCTGCCACTGCTGGGCTAATCAGACACCAGCAAACACAGCTCAGGTGAATAATGGATTTGCTCCAAATTACAAAGCAGCAGCTATTGTGAGTGCTCCTCACTCTATGGAAACCCTGTATTTCAAGTGTTACAGACAAACAGTGGAGCAGCAGCAGGAGAGAGGGAGGTGGAAGCAGGAGGTGCCTGGCCAGAGACCGCAGATACAACAGAGGTGTTCCTCTGAAAGGCTTTGGTGCAAAGCTGTCAGAGTCCAGTTCCTGTATCAAAGCCTGCCAGGATTGCTCCAAGGCATGTGGGAGAGCACTTGCTTCACACATGCCTATGGGCTGAACAGAGGGAACAGGCTTGGATGCTTGCAGGGAAGAGATGCATCAGATTTAAGACAGAAGACAAAGGAAAAAGAGGGATGGGAGGAAGATGCTGAGCAGAAATCTGTATGTACACTTCTGCACATGCTCTGCCTCAGGTCGAGGGGCAGCACTCAGCCAGGCCACCACGGAGCTCCCTCTGGTTTCCCACTGCTCTGTCATGACTCCAGACTGCCTTCACCCCACCTGCCACTGCCTCATGAAGGACTGAGCACTGATACAGGGGCAGCTTGCCAAATTTTGGGTAAAACACCCTGGTGCATGACTAGCCTGCACCACCACGGCCACACACCACCACACCCCAGAACTGGCATCGCAGCCCATCACTGAACTAAATAACAGTCAAGAGTAACAATGTGAAAATCCTTTGGGATCCTACAGAACTGAGATTCCCAAAACCCATCAGGGAAGCACGTGGCACCATGTGGAGCTCACAGCTTCCTGCTCCAAACAGAAAGGCTGTATCCATAAGGTTAGCGGGGTTTTTGTGTGTGTGTTTTTCTTTCTTTTTTTTTTTAAACACACTCCCCATGTCTGCTGCACATCAAGGCATTAACACAAACCCGGGTGAGAAGATGCCCAAATGTAAGAGCCCACATGGCAGACTTTGCCTTATCCCGTGGATCCGGAGCAAAGACAGCCAGGAAGGAGTGTTTCCACAGGTTTATAAATCTGATAAATACAAGTATAACACCCTGCCCACCACAATGGGGCAGGGGAGAAGGGAAAGGAGTCCCAAGGGTTGCTGAAAGAGCACTGGCTTGTACTTGGCAGCTGGAGAGTTCACGACAGCTGGAAATTTATGCTGATGTGTCAAACAGCTTCTCGATCATCTCCCCCACCTGGTCAACCTGGTATTTGATGTACTTCTCAGGGTTCTTGGTGAAGGGCACGTTGCCATATCTGCAAAGGAAGACAACCCCCAGGTGACAAATGACTGGAACGCAGCAAAGAGACCCACTGGCCCCTCCTCTGTCACAAATCAGCTCCACTCCAACACATACCACCTGAATCCGACAGGGTATCCTGTACAGAGCAAGTGACCTGGTTCCACTGGTCTCACAAGTTTTACATGAGCAGCCCAGGGGGGCTCAGAGCTTTGTATTCACTAGAACACCTGTGCTCACCCTGACCGAAGAATCGAGGTGACAGCACGTGTCTGCAACTGATAGAGATCAGCTTGGGCACGTTTGAGTGTGCAAGGTAGAAAAGCTGAGGCAGGACAGCAAAGAAGTCCCTCAGCTCAGGCTACACTGGGCCTCAAAGACCTCTGTAAATCCACAGAAGAGAGGACAGTGTCGCAGGAGGCCTCACCTGTTCAAGAAGGCACCATAGGTCTCTTTCACAATGGTTTTCTGTGCCCGGCGGATTTTGTCCCGTTGCTCCATGTCTGGAATTGCCCAGGCCTTCTGGATCTTACACAGCTCCTCCAGCCCATCATTAAAACCCTGTTCAAAGTAAAACTTGGTGAGCATCTCATCTCTACACCGAATCTGATGCTCTTTCCCTCTGCTGCTGATCACCCACAGTTCTCCTCCTCAGGCAGATCTGTCTGTCCCAACCAGCCAGGGGATGTTTTTATACCATCCAATACCTCCTTACCTTAAAGCGCTCCTTTATCATCTGCCTCTCCTTGTCCTTGAGCTGCAACAAGGGGGGAAAGGATTTTATTTCATCTCCAGGAATAAATATCCAACATCAGTGCCCACCCACAATTCCCCATCCAACCTAAGCAATATGCAACCTACTTGGTTTGGATTCCCTCTCCTAAAGCAGCAAGGAGAGAGCTGCAGAGCAGCACACTCTACATTCAGCAAGTGGCTTTCAGCTGAAGTAGTTTTAACAAGAGTAATTTTCATCCAGAACAGACATAAAAATAGACTTCTTTATGCTTTCAGCCCTTTCCAAGGGAAGGTCTCAGGGTTTTGCAAATCCAAAATAGAAGCATGTGAAGATATAAGAATGGAGGCAGAGATTAAAAGACTTGGATGAATCTGGGGCAGGGGAGATCAGAAGGCACTGCTGCTCTCCATCTTGTGCCAGCCACAGCTTTCACTCTGCAGAGCGATACTGGCATGAGATATAAAGAAGGTTTCTGAGAATTTTTTAATATGACAAAGGAGAAGATGTTTCTAGCAATTTCTGTCATCTCAAGCCCATTCTTGCCCATCCTCTCACCTTCACTCCTGGTTGAAAGACAGGCAGGTTTCTCTCCAAAATGTAATCTGTTACCTTCAACCAGCTGCACGTGAAATGAGATGGGAAAGAGGCAAAGAGGAGTTACTCATACCTCACCAGAGCTTCTGTGCCTTCACCCATGACCCAAAGGCCAACTCAGACAACACACACTCCAAAACTTTCCACAGTGACCCCTTCCCAAATTAGATTAATTGCTTGAGAACTAGAATAAGTGGCTTTGGTTTTAGACAAGTTTCAGGTTTAGGCTAATCTCTCCCACTGCTCCAGCAGCACTGGCTGCCAAGGAGCTCCCAAACCAACCAAACCAAGGTAAAAGCAGAGGATGTCACCTCACCTGCGCTGGTATGTCTGGATCTGCTGCTCGATGAGCTCCCGGTAAGACCTCTCAGCTGTTTTTTGTGTCACGGCCACCAACTGGATCAGCTCGGACCTGGAAGAGCAGAAATCCTGAGGAAACACCTGAGCCAGCTGCTCTCTGGGCTGCTCTCAGAGTGGCAGCATTTCAGCCCTCACCAACAAGTCCTTTTTTGCCCTTCACAATAAAAGGGTCCTTGAAATGTGCAAAAGAAGCGACTCAAAGTCACTTTCCAGTGTCCTCAGTCCTCCAAAGATCAAAGGATTCTCTACAGCATAAGGCATCTCAAATGCTTTTGTCTCCCACTCTCGTGTAATGTGATGTTTACAATACTGCAAAACTTTCAAAAAGGCAGTTTCAAGAAAAGAAGATAAAGCGGATCTGAGACAGGCTGGCAAGTGAATGCTCTTAATGCAGAGCTCTGCTCCAAAACCAAGCCTTGGACTTGAGGGAGATTTACCCAGACACACACTTACTTCTCCAGAGATTTCAGAATGTAGTTGTAGTTGTTGTGCAGAAAAATGGCACTCAAAGCTGGGTCTTCATAAACCTTGGATTTACTAAGAAGGTTAAGCTGCAAGTTGCCCAGCACTTTGCCTTTAAGAGGGAAAAACAGAGAAAAAGTTTTGCACTGGAACTTCTCATTACTGACAAAACAAACCAAGCTGTGGGCCCACAGCAAAGTGAACAGCACAGCCCCAACTGCCTGCACAAAGGGTACAATCATGTGTACTTAACAACCCTTACACAGATCTTTCTTCAGCAAGTCACCAAAACCTCTCTGCAAACTATTGCCTTCATTGCACCTGGCAAATGAGCCAAGTGAAGGAGAGTCCACGGGGCAGGAGAGGGAAGGTGAGCAGGGTACTCACAGATGTAGGTGCTGAGCAGCCGCCTGCTGAACTCTGAGCTGTAGCTACTGGCTGAGGAGCTGGTCTCTGAAAAGAAAAGAGTTTTAGGCCAGTTAACATGCCCTGAGAAGGGGGGGTATGTGTGGCCACCCTGCCTCTATTCAAACAAGCCTCATCCCTGTTGCTATGGAATTAGTGCAGAGCTCCCATCAACAGTGAAATCAGCTCCTGTTTCAGAGCTGACTGTCAACAGCTCATCCACGGTGAGGGTGGGAGAGCTCTGCACCCCTCAGTCCTTGTCTCTGCATCAAGTGCAGAGCATCCCACCAGAAATCTCTCCTTTTCTTCTAGTGCTCAGAGGACACTCCTCTGATCAGAAATAAAGTCAAGAAACTCATCCACCCCATCATTCCCCCACCACCTGAAAAGGTCTGTAAGCACTAGAAATCGGCAATCAGAGAACAAAAAAGCTGCAGCTGTTAACAACAAGCACACAATAGTAATTGAAACAAGCAGAAGGGCTCTGGAAAGCTTCAGCCATCCCCATGGTTGCTGACAGGGCCTGCCTGGCTCTGAGGGGGACTGTGCCAGCATGGGAGCCTGCCCTTACAAGCAGTGACTCCGGGCTGGCACATGCTCCTCTGTCTGTGCATAAGGGATGGCTTTTTGCCCTCGAGGGCTTGTGGGCATGGGGCCCAGGGGACACGTGGGGTGGCCACCTCCTCCTGCCCCCGCCAGAGAGTTTGGCAGTTGGGCCTAACTCGGGTGGTCCGAGTTCACAAGCACCCCATGGGAAAGGCCTCGAGGCTCCTGTTGCTGGGAGCTGGACAATACGGAGCCGAGTGCACATGGGATAAAGCATGATCCCAGCTGGGCCAATGTGCTACCTGTGCCAAAGAGATTCAGTGCCATGAGAGTGTCTTGAGCCTGTTTCAGCTCATGTGGCATCCCTCATTGTCTGCTGCTGACAAAGCCCTCCCTATTCTCTCCGGCCCACTGGCAAGAATTACCTACCCTCCCCTTCTCCCCCTCTTCAATAACGTGTTAATTTATTTACCACTGCTGGAGGATAAAGAATTAACATACATCACCAGAGTCCGAGGCAATACGAACAGGTACGTGTGGGTAAGTCTGCTTACCTCTGGGATCTAAAGGAATATTGTATGTGTCCCCAAGAACTACAAAGATTAGGCAGAGCAGAGAGAAAAGGGGAGGGAGGAGAGAAAAGAAATGCAAAGTGCAAAAAGACATGTTAGAGACCACCATCCCTTTGAGAACAAAGCAGATATTAACACAGAGCAGCCACAGAGAGGCACACAGGACAGCAGGCAGGAGTCCTTCCAAGGCCTCAAATGGAGCGGAGATCACAGAGGAAAGGCAGAGTCCATCCTCCTTCCCCTGCTAGAGACATTGTTTGCTTTGTTACTGGTTGTATTTAGCAGGATACCTCATTCCAAATCTGTTCAAACCCTCTTTCAAGGCAAAGCTACCTCAAGCCTATGCTACCTTTTCAATCAGCTCCTAAGACAGATCCCCACTGCACGACAGTACGTCAAGACTTCCAAACAACAGCGCTGAGGACTACATGGGGAAACAGTTGATTTTTCCAAGAAAAAATTAAGACCACTTCTTTGGCCAAGGAGAGAGAGCCAAGGCCCAGGAGGATCTGAGCACACTGAGCTTGCAGGTAGAGAGGGCACAAGGCAGTGGCTAGAGGAGATGTGGCAAGAAATTTAGAACTGGCAGAAATTTCCAAGGAGGAATTTCCAGATAACAGTCTGGAGGCAGCTCTAAGCTTCCCTATATCTCTGCTATCTTCCCTATATCTCTGCTCTTCCCTATATCTCTAACCCTCTCCAGCCTGTGCCTCCTCAGGGCCCTGGGCCCCCTGAATCTCCATTCCTCCACCTCTCCAGCCTGCTCTATTCCAAGCTACCTGAAAGCAGGAGCTCTGCCAAGGTCAAGAGCTCACTGGAGAGCTGGGAGCTGCTGCTCTGCGCAGAACCAAAATCACACTCCAGCTGATACACAGCAGCATCCTGCTACACGAGGCAGCAGCTCTCAGCTTCTGATCTAGGCATTTATTCCTGGAATGAGTCTCTTCAGCATCCTGGAGAGCAGAGCTAAAGCTTGTCTCTCTCACAGGGCACATGGCACACGAACAGCTCAGGAGACCCAGCTTGCCCATGGCTGGATGCTAAGGAGATTCTTGCTGCTGCTGTTGTATTCTGAGCTGAGGAGCAAGTGTGGAAGGCCAGCAAGGAAACTCTGCATCCCTTGGAGTTCTCCAGATAACCAACTATGTGGTCATGGCAGATTGGAGGACAAGACAAACCACAGGGTGAAGGACAGGAGGAGAACAAGCTCACAGTGCACATTGAAGTTTGATTATTTTAAAGAAGACGTCCAGGCAATTTGAGGAAGGAACTGCATGCCCAGCCAAGCCCCATGTATGTATGTACCTTGTGATGCCAGCATGGCACCTGCTGTCTCCTGGAAATCCAATAATTGCTGTAGGAAAAGGATGGCCTGGAAGCAAGGAAGGGAAGTTAGGAGCAACCAACACTGCGTCTCCTATGCTCTGCTATGAAGAATCATGAAGGACCACTTGCTCCTCCACACTTAAAACCTCCAAGAACCAAATCACTACACTTCTTTGAGCTGGTGGGTTTTCTAACACAGTCACCCATGGCTGAGCCAGGGTCACCAGCTCATCTTGCCATGGAAGCCAGGTAATTATTTAACTGTTAATACCACGACAGCTTAACTTGAGAAGTTTCCCTACTGCTCTTTTTAAACACTCTTCAGAAACTGTTTTTCACAAAGGATGGTTCAAATCATCATTACTTACATTGCTGGTGAGTTCGTGAACTGTCCCATCTTTTGGCATGTTATATTCCTTGTCTGGATCATTCTAGGAAAGGAAGAGAGACATATGATGAGCATGTAAAAAAAGTGAAGACACCTACAATAAAACTGCTGCTACAAGTGAGCTGAAGGCTTGTTTATCCAGCCTCTCTCAACATCCTCAGACCTGGCTCTTGCAGTGCCATCTCCTGGTGCTCAGAAACCACAGCTCCCACACACCAGCAGCTCAGAACCACAGGGGCTGGTTCAGCATGTGACCATCACACCTTCAGCTCACCTGCCTGGCAGTGCATTCCTCAAGCCCACCTTACATAGGGACAGCTTAACGTGAGTCCTCCAAAACTTTTCAAGGCAGCAGTTTTCCTTTCTTTTTAAATAGGGTTAAATTCTGAGATTGATACTGATACCTGCAGAGGCCTGGAAGTTTATGTCAAACTATTTGTAGTATGCCTGTTAAGAGTCTTAGGCAGAAGCCTCCTGTAGTTGAAACCAGCACCAAGCATTTGGTATTTGAACATCCATAGTGATTCAACAGGTTCCTGCTTTAGTCAGAATCTGCACAGTCTCATGGAAAGATGAAAGCTAAACTAGGGGTTCTGCTCAGAAAACCCCTCTTCCAAGCCTGCCAGAGACAACACTAAGGAGAATCCTACCTTAATGTTGTCAGCAAACTCTTCCAGTGCCTTTGCACCAGTGGTCTCCATGGAAGTGATCAGCCCTGGCAGCTTGTTCTTAGTGCCTGCTGCAGTTCCCTGGAATGGTTCCACAGATCAGTGAAGGAAAACAAACAGTATCTGAACTTCCATCCAGCACCTACCCTCTCTCATCCCCCATCCCAGCATCTCATTCTCATTTTTCCATGTGCCAGAAGAATATTTACAGCACCATCAACAACACATGAAATCCTGCCAGGCAGAAAGGGAGGATGTTGTGACCCTAACAGTAATTAGGACTTGCTACCTCTCATGTTTTGTCTTACACATTATCTGATATAGGAGATTGGTGCATCACAGCTGGAAGCAGATGGAAAGGAGCCTTGCTAAACCTGGGTGCCATGACTGACACCTAGGGAACCTTGCAGCGTGGTCCAAGCAGGTTTTCCTCAGAGCAGCTCAATAGTATCAGAGTTGAAACACCTCAGAGGCCACGAAAACAGGAGAATGATGTAGGTAGTCCATCATGGGGTCAGAACTTGAACTGCTGCTGAGAGATGCTGAGTTGCTGGTTCACCACCACAGAAAGAAGCAAGGTGTATTTGTGTCACTTCCAGTCCATGCTGGAGGACAGAAGCAGCATGGCTTTGCTAAAAGCCACTGGGATAATCCATTTCAAAAAGTTCTCCAGATAACCCAAGCCACAGGAGCCTTTCCAATCTCACCACACTTACCTGCAAAACCTGGTCAAATTCTGGCTTCATCTGCTTAAGATGCTTCAGGATGGGGAAGATTGTGAGCACAGCTGAGTAGTCGTGTCGGATGATGGCTTTCCGGGCAGCTGAGACGATGTTATCCCCCTCCATGATCAAGTTATCTAATGACTCCTGCAACAAAGCCACAGACTCAGGAGGAAGCAGCACGACTTTTGCCCAGGCAGCACAAGGAGCTCGATGCAGGACACATGTTACAGATGCCCATTTGGCTGATGGGTCATTTGTGGTACCAGTGAGGAACTCTGAGCACGTGTTCTCCAGGGTCTGTGCTTGACCCCATTCCCTGAACAGGTCCTGTAGGACAACACCAGCATCCTTTACAAGAGAAGCAAAACAGAGAGACTCAACTGACCTGGATGAGAGAATCAAAGGTCTTCTTCTGGTGGTGCTCTGGGACAATTTCTGTCAGGAGCTGGTACTCGCTCTGGGCCAGTTTGACAAAGGCACTGACACAGTGGATGTAGGCGTCGATCTCGATGTCGAACACGTCGTCCCTCCCTGCAAGGGCAAGAGGGATTTCAGAGAGAACAAAATCCACACTGAGCTTCCAGCAGCTCTGCTCACTCCAAGGCTTTGGTTTACACAAGGCTCTTCTGGAAAAGTAGGCTCTGGCTTTGCACCCATCGGTGTGTGAGAACAAGAGCTGTCTTCTCACCACACCTGCCCTGGGTTTGTGCATGGGAAGCTCTGCATATCCTGCAGGAAGCAGGAAAAGTCATCTGTAGTTCAGGAAACACACATCAGGACACCAGCTCTTTCCAGCCTCATGACAGAAGGGAAGTTTGGAGCTCTTCTGGGATACAGACTAAATTTAATCAAGGGCTTGAACACAGAGTACTAAACTCAGGAAGGTCTGAGGTGAATTATTCAACATCTCTGCTTGTATTTTTAGAATTCCTTATCTCCATCCATCATGCAGATGAAGAACTGCCATTTTGCATCAGTGTTTCTGGGAAATAAGGGCTGTCCTGGAAGGCAGCCTCTTCCCACAGGCAGAAAAAGGAAGATAAAAACCAGGCAGATGAACATTTACATCCTATGAAGCAGGAATATCAGCACAGATAGGTGAGTTATCTGCCACACAATGCTGCATACAAATGAGTCCTAGACTACAAGTGTCTTGGACAAAGATCCATCAAAGATCCTACATGGATCTTTGTGCCAGTGTGATACAAAGGCTGGCACCAACTCATCCCAACCACTGCTGGATGTGTCTGCAGGACAGACATAGACAGACACTATCCTGCAAGACAGTAAGATGACACAGAGAGGCCTTCTCTAAGCTATGGGCTGCTGCTTCTCTCCTCACAGCAACTTTGATGGAGAAAGAACCAATTCTTCCCTACGCTGACAGGTCCCTCAGGTTGATATTTTAAAAGTTCTGGTCAGCAGAGAAAGCACAAATGTGGTGTGCTTTTACAGACTGCCTACAGTGCTATGGCCCACTATACTGTAATGCTGCACGTGATCCCTTTCCTGTTCACTTTGCTTCACCACCAAACAGGCCAGTAGCCACCAAAGTGCCCCTCAGCATGGCCTCAGTCAGTCTCTGGTTGGACAAAGTTGGGGCTCCCTGTCTGAGGGCTTGGGGGGTGTGTGATTAGTGGGAGTGAACTCTACTGAGAAGAGCCAGAGCTTCTTAGCCAGAGGAGGCCCATGCTTCAGGACTGCCCACGGAGACGAACAGCCACTGGCTACAGAATACCAGTGCAGCATGCTGGGAAGAAGGGATGGATGTTAGCCAGCTCATTACGGAGTGACAACACGGTACTTACCCGCAGCCGGCCCGTGCTTGTCGCTCAGGGTATCGCAAAGGTGTTTAACTCGTATATCATGCTCATGACCTAGTGAGATGTCAGCCGGCACAAACAGAAGGCGCAATTTATCCAGGGTGGTTACAGCATGGATGCTCACACTGGGCTGGATGCTGCTTCAAGGCTGGCTTATTGGATCTGATGGACACCATTTTCCCTACACAGTCCCAGGAATGCTTCCTGACCAAATCCCTTTGTTGGGCTATATAGCAGCAGCAACCCTTTGAAACCTGATGAGAAGTGCGAGTTAAGTCGTTTGTTGGGCCACAGAGTCCCTTGAACCTCCTGCCTAAGTTCTGAAGGGGATTGCAGGCACCAAGTCCAATTTGTACCCACAACCATTACAAATCCAAACTCGAAAGCCTGCTCAGCATGAGAATTTTCCCCCAAATAAGTGATGTTAGTCACCATCTGGGATTTAGGAGACTACAGCATAGGTGCTGAAGAGAACTGCTTTGGATGCTTACATAGCAGGAGGCAGGAATTTCTTATGGATGCTTTGAAGCAAATGACCTCTTCTCCCTTATCTGGCACAACTTCTATGAGCAGAGGAGGTCAGAACATGGAAGATGGCCATTTAGGGAGGTGTACAGGAACAATACACTGGCTGTGGTCCAACACTTCAGCATCAGGTTTGGAAAGGTCACTAGGAAACTGAATGTCTCAAAGACCAGGCAAAAAGAAAAGAGAACAGGAACACCACAAGCAGATGTCAGCAGAGCAGAGCTTCCATTACCCAGGTGGCTGTGGTGAGTCAGTGTTAAGGTAACACTCCTCTCCACCTCTACTCATGTTTACAGACACCTTGAAATTCAGACACTAAATTCAGAAAAACAATTTGGCCCTCCAGCATCTCCTTGTTTCCCCAAGGATAGCTGTACCTAACCAATGCTGTCCACTAAGCACTGGACTAATGGAAGCCCCACCTGGAAAAGCAAGACTGATACACAGAGAAAGTCAAGGGTGATGTAGCCAGAGCTGTGATTACCTTCCATAGGAATGAGGTTAGAGGCCCCCTTTTTCCCATCTAGACCATGCTGAGAGTACTGTTTCAGAAGGTTCTGAGCCTTACGGATCGTGCCTGTCACCAGAACCAGAGAGAAGAGACAAGAAGACCTAGAAAATGAGTGAAAGAAAACAAAAACAGAACACCAGCCCTCCACCAGCATCACCTGGGCCCAGCAAGAGGACGCTGGGCACCAATGAGCATGCTCAGTACAGGAATGTGAACCCCAAAATCATGTCCAAGTGTGCAGATACAATGGCATTTCCAGACTGTTTCCCTGCTTTCAGGCTGGAGGCATAAATTCCAGCCAGGTTACAGAACCAGGGAGTGCTCGAATCAGTTTGGAGAGGCGGGTGAGAAACACTGTCACAGAAGGGAAGCAGTGAAGCTCCCTTCCCTCTAATGGGTTTATTTAAGTTGGTACTCTGCATCCAAGCATACAAGGTCTGTTGCTTTTCCTCAGCTGTGGAAGCAGGGCTTTGCATATGGACAATTCCTGTCTGGCAACACACTGCCTGCTCCTCGGAGCCACAACCGCAGCCACTTGGTAAGAGGTGCCTTTCCAAGGGGTATTTTCTGAGCATAATCAATAAAGACCCATCAGGAGCCCCACAGCCAAGTCAAGGAATGGCACAGGAAGCAATAAAAGGGTGACAACCTCTGGGCTCTAGGGAGCAATTGCAGCAGTAATTCCCATCCCAGGAATCACAGAATAATGGATGCTGCCCACCCATGTCTAACTCGCATTAAGCCACCCTAATCCCCAAGACACTTCTCTTCTAAAGAGCCGCAAATCAATTAAAACCATGGAAAAAAAATAACATTGGGTTAAAAGATTTATACTTAACACACACAAAAACCAGACAGAACTGAACAAAAGGCAATGCTGGATATACAGCTAGAAAGCACAAAACAAAGCATTAATGTGACAACTGAAGACTAGGCAGTGTTTCCACATTAAAAGGTTAGCCGTCATGCAACAAGCTACAATTACCACAAGCACACGGACACCCTCTCACAGCAGAGCTTTGCTGTTGCCTGCACAACAGGGAACTGGAAGTTTTGGGAAGGCAGAAGGAGCTTCCATAGGAGACCCAAATGAAACAGAACCAGGCTGAGTAAATGAAGAAGCCAAAAAATAAAAATGCGGCTGCCAAAATTAAGAATCGTTCTTCCTCTACAAAGTAATAAATACTTCAAACATGCAGAAAATCCCTACTCCCATCAGCCACTGGAAATGAGTGTTGGCTGCCCAAATGCTGAGGGGAAGTACAAGTACACACAGCTGCAGAACAGCATTCTGGGATGCAGGACAGCTTCATCCCATAAAGGGATATATGGCAGGGGAAAGGAAACTTCAGGTTCCCCTGACAGTGCACCTCTAGTGGGAGAGAACAAGAGAGAGCAGCTCCCATTAAATTACTGCCTTAAACTGGTGCACTTACTAAATAACAGAGCATGGTTCCTAAGGCATAAATTTTCACAGGCAACATTTTTCTTCTACCAGTTCAGAGTGTTCTCAACCACTTAGTAAAGAAAAAAAAAGTCATATCCATAAAACACATTCTCCTAGCAGGAAACTTCCCTCCAGACCCACACCTGGGAGGTGGGCAGACTTACACCCTTGCTGGCTGATGCATTTGCTCCTAAGCTTCTGCCATATGATAAAATGAGCAGGCTATGCCTCTTCTTCCAAGCTTCCCAGTGCTCTTCACACCCCACATTTCCACTTCATTCTTAGCTACTTTCAGAAACCTTAAAAACTTGGGCTCAGCAAGTTCCTCTGAGCAAGGAGGGCTGTGGCAAGCTCTGGAGAGATGCACTAAGCTCTTCCTTACTGCTGTTCCCACGGCCCAACTGATGCAGAGCAGCTCAACCTGGGTACTGTTCTTCTACCAGTTCTTTGATCTTTCCCACTTTCAAGCATCCAGGGGGAGGGGAAAAATAAAAAGGAATAAAAAGAGAGGGTAAATTGGTGTGAAAACCAAGCAGACAGTACAACTGCTGCTGCTGTCAGCAGGGTCTCACTGCACAGGTATGCAGGGGATGTCTCCACAGCCCACCCCTGATGGTTTCTTTTCCTTTTTTTTTTTCCCTCTTTTTCTCAATTTTAGGGGATGAAATTATGCTGCATTTTGTTTGCATAAACACAATTACCTGTGTTTACCCCACACTGAGTGTTGGGTGTCCATGGGCATCACTTCAGTGCTGCTGGATCATTTTGACTTAGCATTGTAATTAGGCTTTAATGGATTCTAGTGGAAGCCAAATGCTTTTGTTCCAAGGTTGTTTTCCCCTATTAGGCAGCTCCCTAACCAAAGGGGACTCTGTTGCAGCTACTAATGAAAACAACACATTCAGTCTAGGCAGTGATCAGTATGGGAGGCAGGAATGGGCTCTTTATTCTGTCACTCAGCCTGCCTTCAGGTAGCACCTCACTACTAAGCCAAATAGGTAACTGGAGCATTCAGGAAACTGGAAAAGGGCTCCCCTACAGCTTGTAAAGAGCCATAAAAGTAAAAAAATAATAATAATAAAAAAAACAAAAACAAAAAACCACGAAACTTTTGCTTCTGTGGCCTAGTTGTTAAAGAAAGTGGCTTTGGGGCACACACGAAGCACAGTTTTCCTACTTGTTGTCCTGTTTCTCCCTTCCATCAGGCAGTGTTCCATCCAAGCAGCAGGGAACATCCTCTTTACTTAAGCACCAGCTGCAGGAATCTGTATGAAACCAGATAAAGCTCTCTCTGGCTTTTGCTTGTAGGCAATGAGGTCAAGTGGCCCCATCCTTCTCAAAAATGCAGAGCTGCTGAGCTACCTGCTGCTCTCAAGCCAACAAGAGAGCACAGGGTCTACAGGCATCACAAGGAATCTGTATTTTATGTGCATACGTTTGCAGCAGGATGATTTGGGAATCTGAACACACCTGCCCTCTGAGACAGACTGCTTGACATTTCAAACAGCAAACTAAAACCAGAAAAAGCCCACAAATTGCTTCATCTGTTCAACTTGACTTGACAAGTTGCATTTAAAGGGAGAAAAACTCTGCTTTAGAAGCATCTCTAGCAGTCAGATTTTAAACTGCACGTTGTACCAACAGGAGACAGCACAGGGAACACCAACAGATAAAACAGGAACAGAGAGATGAAGACCCTCTGAAACCACACATGGATATGGAGCATTTTCTCTAGAATCCGACACAGTACCTAGGAGGGTCTCTGCCTTGTTACCTAATACCTCACTTTCCCTTCAGCTTTAGCCTCTCTTGTGCTTTGTTTTGTGGGTCAAAAAAGCTATAGCACATCAGATTTAGTTTGTTATTTACCCCTTCCAATAGGTTAAAGTGTACACTGGGGTGTGCACTGGGATATTCTTATTTAAGGACAAAGGAAATCAACTCACTTGTTGGAACTGTGAGAAAACCCCCTTGTCTGAAACCCAAATTGGCAGAACTTGACTTTACTTACTGAAATAAAGTAATAGAACAGAAAAAAACTGTCTTTGTCCATAACTGAACAAAGGCTAAACCCAGGGGACTCAAACAACACCAGGTAATATTGCTCTGAAGAGAGCCAGTGCCAGTGTGAAGGGGGTCTGAGACCTCTACCTCAAGAGCTGTCCTTGAAAGCTGATGGAGCTGCAGAAAAAAAGGCGAATCTCTGGTCAAAGACGACTTTTTTCTCCATTTTTAACTTCACTTAAGTACAATTCAGTAGCCATAAGAGATGGCTGGTGTATGAGGTGTAACCACCACTGTCCTTCAAGAGCTACAGTCTGGTTCTCTGTCCTTGTTCACGGAAGACTGGAGACAAATTAGCCACTATTTTTTTTTTGAGATTAACAATAAGCCAATGGATCATTTGAAGTGCTCTTTCCTTCACACACCATCACCTCTGTAAGTGCATTCAGGCCATGCTCTGTGCCTTCTACCTGGCCCATCTCAGAAAATCCAATTAAACTGGGAAAAAGACATGAAAATCTTCTGGCAAATTTACAGTGAGACATTCACCATGACAAGTAACTCTGGATGCCCAAATGCATCCACCTTGGAGAAGTCCTTCTTGTAGGGAACAAACACTTGTGGCCCTCCAACATGTGGGCTCCTTTCTGTACTCTCTATGTGATCACTCAAGATCTGAGACTCATTAAAAAGATTTTAGTGATTCTTTAGTGATCTGTCCATGAAAAAAAATCAACTAATCCATTCCTGACTCTTTACCTAGAACACAGGGGAGATGTTACCATTTGTCAGGCTGCTCAGAAATGTTTGCTGACCATACTGAATGCACTGCAATCAAAACACAGCAATCTTTTCAGAATCAGGGGATAACTGAGAATTGTGGACCAAATCTGAAGCATCTGCAACCTGAGATCCCCATGGCTCAACTACAGATCCCTACTGGCACCTTTTAAGTGGCTCAGTGTCTCTGAACCCCTTATCAGGGGGTTCTCTGCTGACAGGGGAAAATTCCCTGAAATTCACAGTTGGGCTGCAGTTCACAGATCAGCTTTCAGGAACAGCTCCAGGGCAGAGCAGCAATGGCACAGATTGATTTTTAAAAGACCAGAGGGGTGATGTCTGGATGCCACAGCCTTCCCCAGGCAGCCCTCCCTCCTCGAATATCACAGGCACACCCTCTGCTTTAGCAAGAAGAGGCCCAGCAAAGCCTCTCCACACACAGAGCTGAAGAGAGTGAGCACCAGGGCCAGCACACACACACATAGACACACATTACCTGGGATGAGGACTGCATTCACAGCAGGATTATAAAAATAAACACAACACAATTAAAATGGGTATTTCTTCTTCCTCCCTTTCCCCATCCCATCCATTCCCACTCCCTACCCACATTGCTTACTGTTTTCCTGAACCCACTAAGAGTATTTGGACAACACAGGAAAAAACAGTAGGGAAGGAGAGTATTGGCCAGGTAAACTCACAGAAATGTGGACTTTTCTGACTTGATTACTCTTACAGATGAGACAAGAGGGTGCTGGGACACATAGGGACAATATCCCTGTGCTGCTGTGGGAGATATGTGCTGGCTTTTGCTGGCTCTCCTGGCCATGCTCCCACTAGGTGGCACATTCCAGAGATGGGAATTCCAGCTCTGCACTCCTCTACACCAGAGTGACCAACCTCACCAGCTGCAGAAAATGTAGCAAAACTTCATTATGAGGAGAGGAGGAATAACCCATCAGCCACATCCATAGCTCTTCCAAAGACAGGCCGAGGCAAGAGCTTTAAAAGCCCTTCCAAATTCAGACAATGCTGGATCTCACTTTTGCAGGCACCTACCAAGGCCCCATCTCAACTCCTGACTCCTTACTTTCCTAGCACAATAATAATTTAATAATAGCTAATGATTAAAGTGATGTATTTTATCAGATATGAGCTTTCTGTGTGCTGTGACACAGACCACATTCCACATTCCAATGCTGAGAAAGGTGTTCTCAGATCAAATCTTTTACAGCCCTCTAGGGTCTCTTTTTACTCATCTCCTTTCTTAAGTCCTTTCCTCTCCCTCTACACAGGGCCCCTCTCCTCCCTTTACAGCACCCAGAGAACAAACCTGATGGCTTGACTGACAGACAGAAAGTGCCTGTAATTCCAGTGCTGAATCCAGGGCAGAGAAGAGGTGTTTATCTCCAAAATCTCAGCCCTGCTCCTGTCCCAAGAGCACATATTTAGACACAGAGGCTTCCTCAGCAGTGAGAGGGCCTGTAGGTGTGTGTTCAATGCCCAGTACAGTGATCCCTCTTCAGGGACTCACCTGGTCTCTTGATTGGCTTTTTGGTGGGGGTGTCCTTCCTTTTGTTCTGGATGGCAGGGGAATAGGGCACCCCAGAGGAAGAGCTGTTCTTACGGAAATGGTCTTTCAGCCCCTTGATGGAGCGGTCGAGCTGGACAGAGCGGATTTGGAAGTAAACAGTCATGAAATCTAAGGAGACAAGGCAGAAACAAGATTATAATTTAATGAGGTGCTCGTCAGTTGAAAGCAGAATACAAAGTGACCAACAAAATATGCTCTGTGTGCTGGAGTTGCCTTTGATCATGGAAAAATTCTTAAGAAGCTTTTAAGGATGTTTGTCGTACTTGGTAGGCACAGTAATCCCCACTCAGGAAAAAATCATTGAAGTGGGGGGTTTTCTAGAAGCTACATGTTGCAGGAAACCTGTACTTTCACATACAAGTCCACAGTGATTCAGTCCCAAAGGAAAAGTCAATAAAGGAGTATAAGGCTCTAGTCAGATCTTGCTGCAGAACAGGAAAGAAGAGACAGATACAGACTGAAGCAAGTCCGTGCTGTTCTCCCCCCACCCTTGGTCACATCTCATATGAAAAGTTATGCCCATAAATATTTCCAAATGGGAACAAATGACCAGTGTCTTGTACATTTATAAAACCTGAACACTGGATAGCTGCAGCTCCAGCAGAAGGCATTACAAATGCAAGTGCAATGGATTTCTGCTTCACGCCAGAATATACATTGAGATTATTTGTGCTTTATTTGCACAGCTCATTCTGAAAAATTCAACTGACAAACCATCGCTTCAGTCTCACTACAAACGCTAAAACCAGCAAGATCTTGAGGAGATGGAAAGACTGAACTACTCACTTAAAAGGTGCCACTAAGGCAGTCACTAGTCCTGCCAGTGCTGCCAGGTGCCCACAGCAGTGACTCACGGACTGGTGGCCACAGTAGAGGCTTCGTGGCTGAAGGGGTGTGATGTACAAGCCCAGCTGTGCAGGGCTACACACACAACCCTCAAATCCCCCTTTTGGTCTCAACCACACGTGGGAAGTAGTGGTAAGAGACAGAGCTGGAAGGGAGCACCTGTACAGCACCACCAACCTTGGTTCCTGCCGTTCTCCACCAGCCAGCCAGAAATGCGGATGATGTCGTGCAGGACACTCTCCGGGAGGTGCTCCAGGGACATCTCCTCCTGTGTCTCCATTTCATCATCCCCGCTGATCAGGTCCAGGATGAGGATGGGTGGCACTGGCTTGGTGTGCCGTGTCATCAAGCTGCGGAACTCGGACTCCAGGGATTCCTTGCCCCTCTCAAAGAGGGATTTCTGGCACAAAACAGCAGGACAGAAGCTCTAATCAATCATTCACTTCTGTAATCAATCACTCAAATATTTCTGCATAAGAACATACTTTCTGCAGCATTTCTAACCACTGCCAAGTGCTTCATGCTTCAAACTCCAACCACGCCTGTATCTGAGAGACACTTAAAGGGAATTAAATTAAAAAAATGCTTGGGAGTCACTCAGCCTTCAAGTGGGATTTAAACAGATCACCCATTCTGCTCAAGCAGCTGAAGGACTGACAAGAGCTACTCAGGAGGAGGTTCAATCAACTCCTCCACAGGTGTAAGATCTGCTTCCAGAATTCCTCCTGGCACAGTGCACAGAGAGCAAAACACCAGGAGCAGAAATGCTGCCGAGGACAGGCTTAAACAGGAGCCAAAGTGATGGTTCCTTCAGCTGTGCCCAGACACCACCTTCACCAGGCAGCAAACCCACAGCCCCTCACAGCAAGAGGACGAGCAGCAGGGCTGTGTCTGTCCCTCTCCCACCCATGCCAGGTTCCAGACCCACGACCTACCACACGGTTCAGCTCCGGGCTGTCCGGATTGTTGTCCTGGAAGTATTCCACTGCCTTCTGGATTTTGTCCATGCAATTCAAGTATTCCTCCAACCGCCCAGTGGGGCTAAAAATAAAACCAAAAGTAAAAAGCAGTGCCCCACAAAGCAAACAAAGAGGATAACAAGTAAGTACTAGACCAAACTTAGGATAAAAATAACAAGGAAAGTTTCAATTCCCTTTTCTTCATCTAGGAGGAGATCATGGAATTCCCTTTTGCCTCCACTCAATGCCTCAGCAGAGTACCCAATCCATGCAGCAAGTGCAGAAGGACTGCTGAGGGACAGCACATAACTCTCAGCCTTGCTCTCCTCCCTCAGACAGGCCTTGATGGGAAGGCAAAGGAAACTGCACATCCCACCCTAGAGAAGAGCCACAGAGCAGGCTCCAGAACAGCTCTGGTTCATCCTGGATGCACTGACAACACTGGTGGGCGGGAAGAACCTTTGGGAAAAGGGCAGAGGAAAACAGACAAGCCACCAGTGCTCATGAGATTCATATGGCAGCATGTCTGCACATCCTGGAAGGGACACCAGTGCACAGTCTGAGCTGTCTTTATCCTGTGGGGATGGAGGAAGGTCAAGTCAGTGTGGACTGAGGGTGGGGAAGGAGTGTGGGAAGGGTACCAAGCACATGAGGATGAGTGTGTGAAGTCAGCTCCCCTACCTCTATCCCAAAAATCCAATAGGATGAAACTCCCCAGCAAGATCCAGCTAGCTCAACTCACCCTTCCTTTATGATCTTCTCCGTGTCTTTGGCCACATGGTAGTAACTGATGACGTGATCCAAGCAGGACAGGGTCTTCTCCACATTCTCCTGCAGGCGCTGCAGGTTCTCTGTCTGTTTGTGGACTGGGATAATCGAGTTCTCCAGCTTCATCAAACGACTTTCAAAGGAGGACAGGATAGAAACCTGCACACCAAGAGAGAAACCAATGGCTGAGGACATCCTTCCTACAGATCCATGCAGTGGGGTACGAGTTAGAGAAGGTCAGGGACCTTCAGGGCCCAGCTTCACTTTTTGGGCTCTGCTACCAGTTTTCCATGGCTCCTTAGCAGCTGTTTCCACCCTTCTACGTCCTGATTTCTATTAACAGTCACAAAACAGATCACCTGACACACAGAGGTGGTCCAGTCCTGAATTAAATGTTTGTAAAGAGCGAAGATAATGTTCCAACATAGTACTAAGGACAAGCAAAATTTTATTTGACAGGGGAAAATAAATCCACAGGAATTGCTTGGAGGTGCCCCATGTAAAAAGAGCAAAAAAAAAGCACAAACCAGCAGCCACTTTACTCCACACCACTGAGACCCAAAACTGAGCTGCACAACATGAAGGTTCAGGATCAATTTAGTGAGAACCTACTTTTCCATCACAGACATTTGGTTTTAGAAGAGGACTGTGATATTGCTTCTGAAGGGTGGAAAGCCATAGTAAGCTCATAAAAGAGTACCTCAGTGTCATCTTTTCTAGGCCAAAATATAATTCCTAAAAGATTCTCTCCTATGATATGTTTTCTACACTTCTCTGGTGCTGCCTCTATGACATTTTTAAAGCCCTGAGCCCAAAACTGGACATAGTATATAAACTGAGGGCTTATGAGCAATTACAGAACAATAATTACTCCCTACCTTTGCACAGACAACTCCCAAAATAAAACTCCAAACAAAACCTGAATTTATGAAGCAACAACACGATGCTGTTGCACAAACTAATCTGAAGTCTATTAATACCTCTTCCCAAGAGAGAGGACTGACTGTGGTAGAGGTGAGGCCAACAGCTCACCTGAGCCCTCCTCAGAGCAGCAGAGAAGCTCAGGATGGAGGCATTCATCAGGTTTCCCCTTTGCCCAGCCACTGGAGCAGAAAATGCAAATTCAGAGGAAGTGGTTCATTACTCCACATCCCTCAGATGGGCACAATGACAACCTTGAAAACTAACAAACCTAAGAAATTAAGAAAAGTAAATCCAGCCCCAACATTAGGACCTCCTTACCATGTTCTTGGTGAGCTGGTCACTCTTCTCAAGGCTCTCTTTGATAAAGGACAGAGTTTCTTCTTCCTGTCAACAGGATGAAAAAAAACAACCTTCAATCTGAACACTAAGCTTTTAAGTCACTAAACATTACACGTAGGCTTTTACAAGTCCTGGTAAACACTGCAGCAAACCATGTTTGGTCTGATGCTGAGGACACATTTTAACAAGCCACCTCTTAGCAGAAATCAGAGCAAGTGACCCCAGGCGGGGACACATCATGTAACGAGTGAGGTTTTCATGGATTATTTGTTTCCCTTCAATATCATGAGCACAATATAAAATTAACACCTTCCAGACCACACACTTCCCTGCCACAGCACAACACGGGTGTTGCACTGGCACCTTCCAAAAACCCTACACGGGGCAGAGAACTCAAGGGGCCAAAGCAAAGCAGCAACCAAGGGCTGGTTTTAAGCCATTAAAGCCCAAATATATGGAGAGAATAGCAGCCTGCAAGGGCTGTTTTTATGTCACCTAAACCCAGATATAGAGGTGGAACAGAAGCCAGCAAGGCCTGGTTTTAAGTCACCAAAGCCCAGAGATAGAGGGAGAACAGCAGCCAGTAAGGGTTGATTTTAAGTCACCTAAGCCCAGATATAGGGGTGGAAAAGCAGTCTGCAAGGGCGGGTTTTAAGTCACCAAGGGCTGGTCTCCCAGATTACATGTGAAGAGAGAGCCCGCAGATGCCCCCGGGACCGAAGAGGGGGCCAGAGATACCCCCTGCACCTGAAAACCAGGCCTCGAAGAACCGGAGCAGGGTGACGAGGCTCTTGGGGGTCCCGGGTCGCCCCCAGGCCCGGTGGGGACCTCCAGGCCCAGCCCCGTCTCCCCGGCAACGCCAGGGGGATGCGGGCCTGGGCTCTGACTGCAGCCTCGGCAGAGCCCCCAGCGGGTCCCGAGGTCAGCCCCACCTGCTTGAGCTTGTCCTCGATCTCCCTCCGGCGGGCCGACACCTCCTCGCTCGGAATCATCGCGCCGGGGCCGCTCAGCCGCTCGGTGCCACCGCGCCCGGCCCGTCACCGCCCCGCCGCCATGATGGGCGCGGCGAGGCACGCTGCGCATGCGCCGGCAGCACCACCGCCATCTTGAGAGTGGCGCCGCTTGAGGAGGTGCCGGGCGGTAGCAGAAGTGGGTAAGGCGCATGCGCGCTGCTCTGCTAGTGGCCATGTTGGGAGCGGCGGGAGGGCTGCGCCGCCATCTTGGGAGTGGCGAGGTGGGTTAAACAATCGCAGACTTAATTGGGTTGGAAATTGATCTGAGAACATCGAGTGAAACCTGTGACCCAACACCGCCTCGTCATACAGACCATGGCGCTTCGGGCTGTGTCCAGTCTGTCCTTAAACACCTCCAGGGACAGTGACCCCACCACTGCCCCATTCCAATGTCTAATCAGCCTTTATGTGAAGAAATTCCTCCTCGTGTCCAACCCAAACCTCCCCTAGCGCAGTTTAAGACTATGTCCTCTCGTCCTGAGCGTGGCACTGTTGCGTAAAATTTTCTTAAGAAAGGATGTTCTTTGATGTTTGATCCTTGTGTACTTTCAAGCCTAATCACCAAGAAGGGAGATTTAATCAGCGAAACAGAGAGTAGCTCACAAGCTCTAAGTGATGGCCAGGTGTTAGAAAAACAGATTATTTGTTGGTAGAATTGCCTTGTTAGGGTTTAGGGCTTGACATGCTTCAATAATCTCAGACCTACAGGGAGGTTAACAAAACTTGGGAATAAGGATGTACTGGTGATAGTGAACACAAAAAATGCAGAATTTGAGGGCCTCAAGGACATGCAGAATCCCCAAGATAAGGAAGAATCTAATAAAGCCAACTCAGCAGCTGAATCAGCTCCAACTCAATAAAAGTTAATTCTGGCAGGGGGAGATCTTGACCACCAACCCATGGCCACCAACTCAAAACAAGAGAAAGATTGAGCATGTGGGCTAATTAGCATGAGAAGTGAGAGAATCATTAATCAGTAGAAGATAGGATGCTAATTAATGAGAAAACTATGTA
>NW_016690390.1:358786-374304 GCF_001604755.1 Lepidothrix coronata
GAATCAGCTCCAACTCAATAAAAGTTAATTCTGGCAGGGGGAGATCTTGACCACCAACCCATGGCCACCAACTCAAAACAAGAGAAAGATTGAGCATGTGGGCTAATTAGCATGAGAAGTGAGAGAATCATTAATCAATGATAGGATGCTAATTAATGAGAAAACTATGTAACTTGTAGCTAATGAACACTAATTCCTTTGTTTGCTCATACATATAAATAGTAAAATAAAAAGTAAATTGATAGTTGGTGTGTTTAATTTGTGGAATTCCACCGAGCACCCAGACTTGTGCAACTCTGAAATAAATAAACAATGCCTCAGTATGCAATTACTGGCTTGCTGCACACCAGGTAACGAGTCTGATTTTTGTGCACAACAGATGTGGAAGGAGATTGCAGGGGTTTGAGCCCAGGGAAATGAGTTTATAGAAATCTGAATATGAATTATGGAATCATAGGCATTTTGCAGGAGTGCAGGTTCACCCAGCCCTGTCCTGCATTCAATTTCTAGGGAGATATGTTATCCCACAGGGAACTGCCACCTGCTCCCTCCTGCAGCACAGGTGGGCAATATGGACAGGTGTATCACACACTGCAGGCTCTGCATCCTCCTAAACGACATCCAGCCTTGAGTAGGGAGCTGGTTCTCCCAGCACCTGCAGTCCCAGCCTCCCACCTTCTTGTGCTGCTCCAAGGAAAGGCTCCTGCTGCGCAGAGGGACGGCCACGTTCCCATCTGTCTTCCCCTTGTCAAACCACGCCAGGCTCTGGAAAGAAGCTGAAACAATCCAAAGGAGCTCTTTTGTTCGACAGCTTCAATGAATTTCATAACCCACCCTGTCCACAGGTGTGCCCAGGCTCTGGCTCTGTGAGGGGAGACGTGTTTTCTGTGTGTGATATTGCCTGATTATGTTTTGTGGGGACACCTGATAAAGGGGTTCTTGAGAGCATAAGAGAGAAGATCCCTGTCCAGGCTCAGCCCCCCACTGGGCTGGTATGATTGGGAATTGTTTTTTCTCCCTGTACAGCGGACCCATCTCTTTCCTTACAGCGTTGCATGTTCTTTCTGCCAGCACTCACCCCCTCATTCAAAGGGCAGCCAGAGCCAGAAGGAAACCTCCCCTCGCTGATTCTGGGGAACAGCTGTGCCTGCTCCCCCCCAGTAATGCTGTTTATCTGCTGAAAAGCCAGAAAAAAAGCTCCCTCACCCCTCATGGAACGGCAGACCCCTCAGAGCAAAGAGGGTGAGTGGGATAGAGGCAACCACCTCATATCCCAGCTGCTGTGTAGGGTGGTAAAGAGTGAATAAACGTACAGAAAATACATCATATAAAAAGTACTGGACCCTGCAAACGTGAGGTGTAACACCACATCCAAGAGGAAACAGCAGGAAAAAAAATGGCTTTTGGTCAAACATAAAGAGTCAAAGTTACTTCGGTTAAAAATGAAAAAGAAGGGGTAGAAACGCTGCAGTTTGAATGTGTGTTAAAATAAGGTGCAAAAGGGCGCAAAGATCTCTGGGCTGTAAGTCCCCCCAGCCCATATCTGGCTGTTTTCCCAGCAGCGGGTGCAGCTGGCGGAGCGGCAGCTCCAAGACAATCCCGGTCTCCTTCCCGCCGGAGCTGCCCTGGCCGCGCCACTCTTCCCGCCCCGCGGACCGCGGGGTCCCCGCACGCCCGCCAGGATCCATTCCCGGCGCCAAAGCTGCCGCCCGGGATCAAAGACTGATGTGGTGACACAGCAGTGACCGTGGAGGAATGCTGAGTCACCTCTTGCTTCCCACTCCATGAGACAGAAGAGGGAGAAAAAGCCTCTTTTTCTCCTCTGGAGAAGGGATTTTTCAGTCTCAGCACGGGCACAGAAGGTGGAAAACCTAGACAACATGGATGAATAAGGATTGCATCTCTGCAATGCTCGTTTGAGTGTGGGTATGCTAATAAAAGATCTAACGAGTCCCTTTTACAGCGTTTGCCAAGAAAAACAGATCCAAATGCTCTGAACCCCAAAACAGAGGATCAGATCAGAGCCCAACCTTTGGGGTGTGGAGACCACGGGGTTCAAACAACATCATGGCCCCGTTGTTCAGCAACGGGAGTTTTCACCACCACAGGCATGAGGAAGTGGCACCCCAGGGACGTGACAGTCGCTGCTTTCTGAGGACAAGGTGTTCAGGGTGTTGGTCACCCAAAATGCCACTGAAAAGAGAATCAAACCTGATTTGCAGGTGGGGAAACTGAGTCCCAGAGAGGTTTTGCTTTTCCAGCTCATGGCTTGGCAGCAAGTCGCTGAAAAGACCCAGATATCCCCCAAAACCACATTTCTATTGCCTGCCTTCATGGTGGTGAAGGTCATTGTACAAAACCGTAATCTTGACAAGATTTGGATAAATTCAATTAATAGTAGCTCTTAAAGCAGGGACTTTCTGTCCCCTGCATTGTGGCTTGGTACTGCTCACCCCAGGAACAGTTCCTGCATTAAAAAATAGTCATCTTATTGCAAAAAAAAAAAAAAAAGATTTATGCCTGTTCACTTCCCTGCTAGTGAGGTTAATCCACTCCTGCACAGAGGGGATAGTGGGGAGGGGACAGGGCAGCAGCATTCCCGAGTCACAGGAGCTGCCTGCAAGGATGCAGCGTGTGGCAGTGAAGGCAAAACAAGATTAATACAACCAGGAGCCTCCAAAAGGATTTTGCATTTGATGTGGGAGAGGAGAAAGATCAGAGTACAGAGGACCCAGGATTAACAAAAAATTACAAAATTTTTGTTCTGGGCTGCAGGGCTGTCCCAAGTCGTGTAACCCAGCAGTGCCCCAGGCTGTGGGAACACTTGGGAACACCTTTTCCAATGGCACTGCCCTCACCTTCTCCCCAGACACATCCTGTTCTGTCTCCCCTCAGGTCAGCTGGATAGAAAAAGCAATTAATCCTCGGCCAAATTAATCTTCAGACAGAAAAACCAGGAGCTCTGAGCTCCCTGAAAAGAACCTGATTTTCCCTTCCAGGTGGTGTTATGAGTGGGGAGCCCCTGCAAGAGGGAGTGAGTGTGCACAGACAGGGCACGGGATGCGCCCGGGCATGTGCCCTGGCTGCTACGTGTCCATGAACTTGAATGGATGAGACAGGAACCAAATCCACCACAGGACTTTGCCTCCCTGGTAACACCCCAAGCCCTGCTGACTTTGCTTTGATCCTGACCTGCGTCCAGACCACTGCAATGCACATCCATAGGGATGTGCAGTGCTCCCAGAAAACCAGGTCCACATGGAGCAAGAGTTGGTGCTCAGCCTCCTGCAGCTTCCCAGTCCTTTCCATGTGTCCCTGACCAGCCTTGCTGCTCCAGGGAAAGGATGCAGCATAGCAGGAATTGCCCTGAAACAGCACCCAAACAGTCCCCTAGCAGGGAATCCCTCAGCAAACTCCCCTGCTTCTTGCAGGAAGGATTTCATGGGGATCAGGCCCTCCAAGGCTGGCCCCAAAAGTCGTCCCCCCCCAAGCCTTCATCTACCGCAGACACAAGCTGTGCTCTCCCTCCTTCCAGCTTTATTTGCAGAGGGAATTAAGATCCTGCTGGGAAAACCTCCCCTACGCTCTGATAACTGCCTGCAGAGCCAGAGCTCTAAATGCCTTTTTGTAAATGAAAGACCGGGATTAACGAGGTTCCCCTCATCACTGTTTACTTAGTTCTCTGTGGGACTGGGGGGAACAGGGTAGAGACCCCCCCTTTGCCAGCCCAGCACATCAGGCCACCAAGGAGCTGCCACATACTTGGGACCAGCAAGGTGCCACCCAGCACATGGCTGAGCCCTTCCTCTCCTCCCTGGAACAGGAGGTTCCCAGAGGGTTTTGGAATGGGTGGGAGCACCAGGAGCATCACTCCAGAGGACAGGGCAGCCACAGGACACTGCATTTTGCGAGCTGGGGGCCAGGCAGGGGATGATGCTCATTTTCTTTCTATGCCACGTTGCTGGGGAAGGAAGGGGGGTGTTTGCCATGCGGGCTGGTGTTGGGCACACGTCCCCCCACGTGACAGGACCGGGGAGGCCACGCAGGGCTGCAGCTGGCCTCATCCCCTCGGCAGGAATTCACTCAGGGATGGCAAGGAGCTGCCCAGCAAGGACATGGGGTCTGCTGAGGGTGCAGGTCCAATAAGCCCACACAGAGGGGACCCTCCTGCACCATCCCTGTCTGTCTGCAGTGGGGCCTGGGGGTCCTGCCTCTGCCTTCTGCACTCCCAGGGACTGCAGCCACCGCAGCCGCCTTGCACAGCTCCGACCTTTGGATGTTTGCACATTCCTGCCTGTTAATGTGTCTCGTAACCAAAAGCTGCCAGGAAGGAGCATTACTCCGCTCAGCACTTGCAAGGCTGCTCCCCCACCCCGCTCCCCAGCTGAGAATTGGCAACAACCCCACAACCGGGTGGGAGCATGCGCTCCCCAGAGGAGCAAAACCAAATCCCTGGCACCCTCATCCAGCAGTGCCTCTGCTAGGAGCGATAAGCATCCCACCCCTTGACACCAGCGAGCCCACAGTGCTCACAGAGCTCCTGGGGCAGACAGCAATTGCCTCTCCCAGCCCAGCTACAGGGAAAAGGAGCGCCGTGGAAAAAGAGCGCCGTTTCGGAGCAGAGCCGTGCTTCCCTCGGCTGCCAGGCTGGCACCCTGCCCACGAGCGCTACGCCAGGCCAAATTCTTTGCGATTTCTAGGTCAACACCCGCCTCTCCTAATGCCCCTCAGCCCTCCCGCTGCCTGTGCCGGCCCCCAGTCCGGTGGTCTCCATGCACAGGATAGGAGCATCCCAAGGGATGCATCCATACCAGACATCGCCGTGCTGCTCATCCTGGCTGGTCCCATTCATAAGCCCCCAATATTCAGGGCTTATGCCCACATTGCTCCCCAAATGCAGCTGCTCACCCACGGGCTGCCTTTGCTGCCTGGCTCTGCCCTCAGCAGGTGAGCTGTGTCCAGGGGATGCAGAGCCCGGAGCCTACCCCTGCTTCCACCTTTTTGAGGGGTTTAAGGCCCATCTCCAGCAATTAGACACCAAAGGAACATGCTTTGGATTTTTAAAGCCATTTTCTCACTGTCATGATGGCAGTAGAAAAACAAAAAAAAAAAAAACCAAAACCCAATCTCGGGACGTGGGATGGTCCTAACGCTCCAAACCTGAAAATAAACCACTTGAAAAAACAGTCTTTGTAAAGAAATCCTCGTGGCCACGGTGCTTGTTTGCAAACCGGCCAAGTTTCAACCTTGGCATGACGTGGTTTCTCGAGAAGGAGGCGACTCTGGCACTGATCCTGCAGCTCAGCCCCACACCGCGGGGGGCTGGATGTGTCCCCCCCCATGCCCGCAGGGGTCACTTTTCGTGACATGGGCTGGGCTGGCGGAGCAGGAGCGCTGTGAGGCTCCAAACCCTCACCTGGGCACGCATTGAGGGGATGGTGGGGAGGAGGAGGAGGAGGAGGAGGAAGGGCGGCGTGCCTGCCGAGCGTCTCCTCGTGACGGCACTTACGCAGGGGCTGTTGCATTGTGGAGCAGCCTCCAGCGCTCCCCCCACCGCAGGGCAAGCCCTGGCCTGCCGGCACATTGTGCCAGCCAGGAACAACCACTGGCAACGGCCCACTGACCCGTCCCGGGGCTCCGGGAGGTGCCACACAGAGAGCACTTTAGCTGGATGTGCTCCCCCAGTGCCAGAGGGTGCAGCCCCCCCCCCCCCCCCCATAGCCCAAAAACATGACTGAAAACAGGGTGCAGGCGTGCTCCAAAAGTGCCTCCTAGATAATCAGGTTCTGAGCCACAGCAGCCCACCGCCTTGCCCTGCCTCAGTTTCCCCATCAGGGTGCTGGGAGCCATCCAGGCTGTGCGAATGCCACAGGTCCCGCTGGGCTCTGCTGGCAGTGCAACATCGCTGCTGAAAAACAGTGGTCGGGGGCTCTTTCCCCCCTCTCTGTTGCCAAAGCCACCTCCCCCAGCACCCCTGCAGGGAGGTGTTTGCATCTAGCCTGATCCCTCCAGGCAAAGCCATTGGAGTCCAGCCGTGGGGCCCGGCACAGCCTGTCTGGGGTTTGCTGTGGCATCTCCAGACCTGCAAATATAAAATCCTCTAAAAAGAATCACAGGGGCAGGGAGTCACTGAGATGTCCCCAAGCCTCACCCTGCATGAGGGCCAGGCTGCCCCAATGCTGTTCCCATGCCAATCCCACCAGGGACCTGCTGTACCAAGCAGATCTTCCTATCTGAGTGTAGTTCCCAAGAGATTTCACATCCTCCGTGGATTTCACATCCTCCGTGATGCATGTTTTGGAATCTGGTTTTTCCCAAACTTTGGGTGTTCATTCATTGCTATGCAAGGCAAGTCCATTTCCTACCCTCCTCCATCCTGTTTCCCCCTTCTCCCCCCTCATCACTCCAGCCATTCCAGCCTGGGATGTTAAAACGGGCTGAATTTTTCACGAAGAGTGGGGGAAAAATTTTTAGAAATGTGGGGATGGAGAGAGAACCCCTGAGCTGTGACCTCCTCCAAACTCAAGCCACCAAATCCATACAAGGAAAACAAAAGGCAGCGAGATTAGCATTTCCAAACAGAGCAGAGATGGCCCCAATCTTTGAGCTGTTTATTCTAGGCGTTGATTTTCAATATTTAGGATGATTAGCAAGTGAAAGCCGACTGTTGCCAGAATGGCTCCATGCCAACCCCACACTCAATGGCGGGGAAAGAAAGACACGGCAAGAAAGGGAGAGAAAAGAAGGGCTTATGTGTATATTTTTTCCCCCCTCTGTGAACGAGAGATTGGTTTGAGGTGTCAATGTTTGCCCATCAGGGAAGGATGATGGATGAGGAGACGGCTGGGGAAATAGCAGAAATAAATAATAAAGGAATAATTGCCCTGTGCTTAATAACCAGTCAGGGAAGGACCTGGCTGGGGCTGCAAAGCTGAGTTTGCAGAGAGTTTTTTGGAGCTCGGCTCTTCCCAGACCCGCTTTGGTGGGTGCTGGTGGAAGCCCCAGAACGCAGCCAGCTCCGCGGTGCTCTGGGTTTCATTGCACGATGCTTTGCCCGCTTGTAGCAGGGGGGGACACTGCCAGCGTGGGGGTCCCCACCCCGTCACCGCGAGTGTTCCGGGCGAGCCGGGGCAGCCCCAGGGCTGGACCAGCCCCAGCCACAGGCTCCAACCCCGCTGCCACCGGCAAGCCCGGGCAGGTCTAGGGCTGCCGGGTCCTGACGTCCCTCCTGGCACGGTGCTTGGCCCCGAGCACACCCGGGATTTGCGTGGGCAGGACCGCGGTGTCCCGCCTGCCCCCGCGCCCATGGGAAGGGATGCCACCACCCCGAGCACCCCCCACTCCTGCACCTCCTGGCTGCCGCTTAAAAAACCGCTCCCTCCACAAACCATCTCATTGAAAGAAAAGAAAATTCACGTCCAACTTGGTTCGGTTGCTTTCAGAAGCCGAACAAAACGAGGTTGTTTCAGGCCTCGCCTGGTGCCTCCTTTATATTCACCCTTTCTCACTTTAAACCCCTCGACTGGCTCCGGCAGGCTGGAATAGTTTTTCCTGGCAAGGTTGTTTTTTTCAGTCCCCTGGCAGGGTGGGGATGCTGGAGGCTCCTCTTTTCCAGGGGGGTTAAAAACAGAAACTACATGTTTGTGCCTAGCAAAACAAAATAAAGAAATGGACCAAGGGACAAGGGGGGGTTGCCAGCTTTTTGCAGCCCTGAAGTGCAACTAGTACCAGGGGGAAGCAGGCAGCAGCTCTCCCAGTCCTATCAACAGGGAGCTGAGAGGAGGAGAAGCCAGGACAGGAAACTCCTTATTGCCTTTTGGTGTTCATGGTCCACAAGCTCAAAGGAGAGATGCAGATCTGCCTCTAAAATTCCCCCCAGGCACACCAAAGCTGTTCCCCACAGGGATAACCCTACCTTATCCCAAGGGCAGCATCTTGCCTTCCCAGCACAAAACACATCCAGTCCAAGGCCAGCCCCTACAGTGAGCTCAGCCCTTATTTTGGGTTGAGATTGGCTGGATTGGGAGCAGCTGTGGCAGCTCTGGCTGCTGCAGTGCCTGGTGCTGAGGGGATCCAGCAGATCACTGGGAAGGTGATAGGGTGCTCCTCTTGTGCTGTGGAGACAGCAAGGGCTGTGACAAGCCCCAGGCAGGGTCTGGAGGGGGATCTCTGTGCAGCTTCTCTTTCTGCCCAGTGCCCACAAGGGCTCTGAAGTCACTTGGTCTCCCCAGAGCACCTACAGGGCACAAACAGAGGGATAGTCCCAGGCATTCAGCCCATGTCACCCCTAGGAGCTCCCTGCAGGGGCAGGGAAGGCTATTCCCAGGGCTGGGAGCAGCTCCCAGGACTCAGGACACAGCCAGCCTTGTGTCACCCATTTGGTGTGTAACCATTGTCCCACAGGGAATTTCTGTCCTGTCATGGAAGTAGCTGAGAGCTCCCGTGTCCTGGGGCTGGATGTATAAGCTGGGCTGGGGAGAGGAAACAAGAAGGCAGAATGGGGTTTTTTTCTTCTCCATTTTTTTTATTATTATTTTTTTTTAATTTGTAAATAACTTTGCATGAAAAAAGTTAAATTGCACAAGTAACTCTGCAGTTCTTCAACATCATCCCCAAAGCAGGAAAAATAGAAGAAAAACAACAAGGAAAAGGAAGCTTTGTCAATACAAACAGCTACACCGATCCCAAAGCCCCTTCTAAGTGCTTTTGTAACCAAAACAGAATCTATTTATAATCTTCCTTTTTTTTTTTTTTTTTGGCAAGTCTATGACACACCACTAAAATTCCAGCTTCTACTTGCTCCTACCTAATGGCTGCTCTACCTCTCACAGCCCACAGCAAAGGAGAGGCAAAAAAATCTGGTTTTTGAGAGCTTCTAGTCAGGTTTCAGCAGAGCTTGGCTCTGCTCCCAAAATATTTCCAAGCTACCTTGCACAGACCCTGCCACACTCACGCTGCACATCCCAGTGTCTCTCCTGGCTCCTGAGCTGCTCCTGGATGGACGGGACTTCATTTCCACTGCTGTCCCCAGAGCCTGTTGCACACACAAGTCTTTGGCCTGAGCTCCTGGATGGAGCCTGGATGTGGATTTCTTTCCTGCTCAGTCCCACCTGGCAGCGTTAGATGTGGAGTGATCCCACCACCACCAGCTGAGGGCCAGGCCGTGGGGTTTTCCTTGCACTTGGAGCCTGATGGAAGAGCTGAAGAAGTGAAGAGCAACAGTCTCAGACCAAAAAAGTGGAGAGAGGCTACGTCAGTGGGTGAATGAGAGGGTTTAGGGTGGTCCAGATCCTTTGGCAACTGCGGCAAGGATTTTGGGTACAAAAAAATACAAAAGCCAGTTTTGGGAGCACCCTGGTCCCTGCTGCTCCTCTCCTGTCCGGGCCAGTTCCTGGATTCTTCACGAATCCTGTTGCTGCAGGAGTCCTCCTTTGCGTGGTCTTGTTTTACAGAACAGTGAACACAAAACCTTTAAACTGTGAAAATAGAAAACAACTCCCAAACTGCATTTCCAGTCTACCCCTCCCCCCTTAAGAAATTCTAGTGCTAAAAAATATAGATTTCTTTGAATATATAATATATAATAGATTATATAAAAAACATCTAAAGAGGCACACTTGCTGAATTTATAAACCTTTTCTTCTTCCCTAGGCACAAGTCAGCTGGGATGTTGAACTTGGAGAATCCAGAAGGGACCTGTATTTGCTTACCAGCTAATTATCACACTGCATCTACCAACTGCACTGAGACAGAAAAAGGAAAGACAGAGAGAAACAGAGAGACAAAGAGGTGAGGAAATTGCACTTCAGTCTACCAAGTCCTAAGCCACCAGGAATCTCCTGCCTTGGATGGGATTCAGCAGGTACTTTTAGCCCTGATGGAAAAAAAAAAAACCATTATAATTCACATTTCTTTTTTAAAAGTAAAATGTAAAAAAATAAGTAGTGTTATTTTCCTTCTCTTGAGAAAACTAGAGACTTCTGAGGTGTCCTTTAAAGACACAGCAGGCAGTTCCTGGGGTGGTGGGTTTTTTTCTCCCCTGGTGTTTCTGGGAGTAACCTTACAACAAAGCTGGTAAGAGTCACCCATGGGCATCTCTAGAAAATCTTGTCCCTTGTAAGTCCAAGCTTGGGGAGAGCATCCTAAAGTCTTATAGGAGGCGTGCCAGACTGCTCAGGTTGATCACATCTGCCAGCAAAGAGGCGTCGATGTCTTCAAACACCTGGTCAATGTTGACGCAGTTGGAGAGGTAATCGCTTGTCCCTTCATCCCAGGGATGCTCCAGGTAAGTAGTGGCCATGAGGGTTTCATTAAAGTCCAGGTTGTACTGGTTGGATTCGGTGAGGACTTGCTCCTGCCCCTGGGGACAGTCCATGTGCTGCCCTTGTCCCGTCCAGTCCAGGTCGCACGTTACGGGGTTGATGGAAGGTGGGAGCTCCATATCCACAAGGGTGGAGAAGTCTCCATTAAGGTTGGTGTTAAAGACAGTTTCCCAGTCAAAGGCACCTTTCAGCGATCCCACCTCGGTCTGCTCCTCCTGGGTCATCAAGGCAGAGCTGGAAAGCCGGGACGCCTTGGCCGTTGGCATGGGCGAGGGCTGCTTGCGCTTCTGCCCAGCTTTGTTACCCACTGGATTCCAGTTCTGGTTGCTGGTGGTTTCCTCAAACTCTTTGAGCAGCTGCTGTGATGCCATGTTGGCCTCCAGGATGCTGTTGGAGCTGCAGGCTGAAGTGGCTGGGCTGACGACATGCTGTGCTTCCTTCTGGGCTCTTCCGGAGAAGGCCGGGTGGATCTGCACTGGGGACATCCGCCGCTTCTTGTAAGTCCCATACTTGAGCCTGTTGGCATAGTAGGGGTCAAGCTTCCAAAACCCACCTTTCCCTGGCTCGTCTTTCTCCCGGGGCACCTTGATGAAGGACTTGTTCAAGGAGAGGTTGTGCCGGATGGAGTTCTAGATCCAAAAGAGAAAGAAACCGAGGCTGAATGCTCATCTGCTGCCACAGGACCTACCTGTGTGGGGAAGCTGGTGGACAGTATTTTCAGCAAGGACCTTTAGGAAAACAAAGCAAAACTGGCAATGTCAGGACATCCCAGGCTACATGCTCAGCAGAAAGTCCCCTAAACCCCTGAGTCTCCAGCAGAGTTTTCCTGCCTCCTGTCTCATCCAGCCAGAAACTCCAGGAGCTAATGGGTTCGAGCAAGGACTTGCCAACCAATGGGAAGCTTTTGGGCAACTCTCCTTGGCTGGAAATTGGGGCCTTGGATCATGCAGAGCATTGGGAGAAACCTTGAGTTGCTCTAGGCATGGAACTAAGCTGGAGGACGTTGGGTCCTCCTCCACATCTGAGGAGGAAGAGCTTAGTCCTTACACCAACGTGGCCACAGCCCCATTACAAGGGGCAACACATGGCAGCACCGTGGGGGATGGCATTATAGGGCCCTCCTTGCATCCCCCGGTTCATCTGCTCCTATTGCTAGTGTTGAGGGGAAAATACTTGCCCAAAAATTAGGCACCATGCCTTCCCACAGCCAGCCTGGCACAAATCAGATGGGAGAACACGGAGAGACACGTGGACTGTTCCACCGTGGCCCTGTGTGTCCCCAGAGGTGCCTCCTGGCCCGGGGAAGCTCCGTGTGAGCTCACTGCATCTTCATCAGCCACTGCTCAAATAAGCTGAGGGGGAAGAAAAAAAAAAAGGGAGGGGGGAAAAAAAAGAAAAGGCGGAGTTTCTGCTCCCGTCGAGCTGTTCTGAAACCCTGAATGTGCCTGGAGTGATGTGAATAATCAGAAAGGAAACTCAGTTATTGGGTAAATAACCCAGCGTTGGACTCCACAAAGCCAGGACTGTACTAAGAGATTGGATATGGTAGAGGTGTTTTTTTTTTTTTAATGTTGCCTGGATATCTTTATGCTTATTCATCCATAATCCGTAGTGCCGAATAGGAAAAACAAGGCTCGATTGCTTAGAGCTGTTGAAAAACATGCACACACTCACTCACTCACACACACACACAACAAAACCCTCCTCTGGGCTGAAGCTCCTTGGGTTTGTTGGCTCCTCTCCAAAGCACTCAGCCCCCACAGGAATATATCCATCTCCCCCCTGGACTATGGGTGGCATGACCTTTCCAGGATGTCTTCACGTACGGGAATCGGGATAGGGGATGAGAACACAGAAAGAAAGAAAAGGAAAAAAAAAAAAGAAAAGAGAGGAAGAAAAAAATATATAAAGTAAATAGAAACAAAAGAGAAAAAAGAAAAGAGAAAAATAAAAAGCAGAAAACTAAATTAAAAAAAAAATAAAAGAAAGAAGAAGCAGGAACAGAGACATCCCTCCACACAATCCAGACTGTGGTAACTTCAATTTTACAGTTTAATGAAATTTTACAAGGATCAGAGACTTGAAAGCTGAATTCTCTGCTTCCCATCTCTCCTCCCGATCCCAAACTTTGCTCAGGCCGGGCTGAGTTATTACCCAGCCGGTTAACATATTTATCATTCCTGCCTGCCCCAGTCCAGTGTACCCCCTGGATCTCTGCAGAGAGGGATTGAAAACCTTCTTTCTTTTTTTAATAAACACATTTAATTAAAAATGTTGTGAATACCCAGCCATGAGTATGCAGGAGAAAGTCAACACTCTGGCACCCAGCTCCTCCTTCCAAATCTCTCCCGTAGGTCCCCTGAGCAAGGAGAAGGCTGGGGGACCAAGGTGACCCTGGAGAGGGACTGGGAGGGGTTCCCTTCCCCATGATGGGGTTCAAGAGCTGCTGGAGGCCCACCTGCCTGGAGAGAATGTGGGCAGTGCCTGGGCAGGGCCTTTGCAGTGGGTTTCCCTAGCCCTGCCTGGGTGGGCACTGCCATCAGGGTTAGTGACGTGCTGCGGGTTTGGGCTGGGAATAACAGAAGGATGAGCCACTCAGGTCCTTCTTGCCCTGCCACATCCTAGAAAGCCTCATGTGCCAGAGGTCCCCTCGTGTGACGGAGGAGGGCAGCGAGCCAAGGTGTCTGGGAAAAGCCCCAGGGCTTCAGGCTGTCCCCAAAGCTGGTGAGCCTGGGGGCTGTCCCCAATTCCACAAGGACATGCTTGTGCTTGCTGGGGACGGCAGCCCTATTTGACCTCTCTTGGGCTTCCCTCTGCAGGTCTGAGCAGCTCATCCCAGTGATGGAGACTCCTTGACCTGTCTGAGGGGCCAGGAGCTCAGCCCTCTGCCCTGCTTGGAAAGCAGCAGCATTTCTGCTCAGAACCTCCCCAACAAGTGACTTGTCCAACAAGTGGCATCTCCATCCCTCTCCTGTGCCTAGTCCTCAGCACTCAGGGACACTTGACCTGCTAATTCCATGTGCGCTCAGTCCCGAGGGACTCAGGAACCAATGAGAGCTGCAGAAGGGTAGGGATTGAGAGACCTTTGCCCTGGAGCCAAGAGGAGCCTCAGGTGCCAGGAGCCCAACAGGTACCTCCCTGCTCCCAAAATGTCCCCGGGCTCTCCTCCAGAATGGCTCCTTCCCTCTGCCACCCCTGCAGCTGTGGCATTTGTGCCCAGCCAAGTTCTTTCCTGTTCCAGCCCTTCCCCACCGGCTGCCAGTGCCACTCTTCTCCCAGTGGCATCCAGCATCCCTGCAGACCTTCGTGCAGGGTGGAGGCTGTGGAAAGCCCTGCCCAGCTCTGCAGGGAGAGGGGCTAAGGCAAGAGGGCTCCAAGTCTCCTACCTGCCAGGTGGGATCGGCGTGCCGGAAGTAGCAGAAGTTGTCCGTAATCCACTTGTAGATGGCAGAGAGGGTGATTTTGGGTTTGTTGCTGGCTTCCATCGCCATGCAGATCAGGGTGGCGTAGGAATAGGGTGGCTTGACGTGTGGGTTGGTCTTGTAGTCGATGTCCCCTGCGAGATGGGGGGGCACAGCCATGTCGTGGTGCATCGTCGAGGAGGTGGAGGAGGAGACGGGCGTGCAGGGGGTGTGACGGGTGCCCTTGCACGCCGGGTCAGCGGCCAGGGGGGAGCAGGGGGACTCGAAGTCGACCAGACTGAACAGACTCTCACTCATGGTGTAACAGTCCTGGGGGTCTGAGCCGGGGTATAACTGGGGCAGGCCTGTCTGGGCAACTGTGAAGTCGCTCAGCCAGCGGAGGTCTGGCAGGCTGTCATCCAGGTCTTCCTCCACGCACTTCAGTTTGCCCTTGGCTTTCAGCGCTTGGCTCGACCACGCCATGCCTGCACGGGGTGCACGGGGTGCACAGGGAGGGAAGGGATGGGATGGATCCTGCAAGAGCAACAGGGAGAAGGCTGATGTTCTCTGAGGCGCTCTGTGGCAGCCAGGCAGGGCCAGGCCTGGGTGCTCCTGGTGCTGCTGAGTGAGACTCATCCCTGGGGTGCTGTGCAAGGGAGCTGCAACACCTGCCCCAGGGGGGCTTTAGCAGCCCTGAGCCTTGGGGAAATTCCCTCAAAACCCTACACTCCAATGTCACCCAAACCCGTTGGCTGGCGCTACCCAGCAAGCTTTTGGCTGAACAAAGAATTAAAAAAAAAAAAACAAACAACAAAAAAACCACCCCAAGCAACCAAAATCCCTGCCAGCCCACAAAGTGAGGTTGTTTCTTGGGGACACACAGCTCTGGGTACCTGCTGCTAGCAGGACTAACTCTGGGTCCAACACCTTGACAAAATACTTTAAAGTTTCCCCCCCTCACAGCCAACTTCCCTCGGTTTGAGGCTATTTCTTCTTCTACCTTCCCCTGGTACCCAGAAATAACTCGGGGAGCTTAGGGGGGTTGCCGGAGTCCCACCCCAGGCACACACCAGAAACAACTCGGAGGGCTTGGGGCAGGGTTGTCGGAGTCCCATCCCAAGCACACCCTCAGTCAGAGCGAGCCGGCAGCTTCAGGCTTTGGGGAGCCCCGGGTAGGGGATGCGGCGCCTGGCTCCGGTGCCAGTCTCTAAACCCCAAATCCCGTGGTTTTGGGCCAGGAGAGAGCGCCCGGGAGGGCACATAACAAGAGCCGCTCCCCCCGCGCAGACCTACCGCCCCTTCCAGCTGCTTCGCCCGCGCTGCCCGTCCCGTCCCGTCCCATCCCATCCCACCGCCCTCCCCGGCCCCCACGGCTCCCCCTTACCCCCGTCCCGCTGTCGTCCCCCAACCGCCAAAGTTCACGACAGAGCAAGAAGCTTCTGGAAAAACAGCAGTGGAGGGGGGGAAACAAAAAAAAAAAAAAAAAAAAAAAAAAAAAAAAAAAGAAAAAAAGCGGGGGCGGGGGAGAAGAAAGGGGAAAGAGAAGCCCTGAGGCTGCCGGGGTGCCCGTGCCGGCTCCGTGCGGTGCGCCCGGGCCGGGCCGTGCCCGCCGAGCCGCCGTGAGCCGCGGCCGCCCCGGCGCGGGGTTAAGTAGCGGCTCCGAGAGGCTTCGCGCGTTGCCGCGGCGACGGCCCCGCCCCGTAAACATCCTCCGGCCGCGCCATTGGCCCGCGCGTTGCCATGGGGACGGGGCGGGATTTTGAGGGGGGTGGTACCCGGGGATGCTGTGGGACCC
>NW_016690390.1:374748-404508 GCF_001604755.1 Lepidothrix coronata
CGGCAGGGGGGAGTTGAAAGGAGATGGTTTTAATGTCCTTCTAACCCAAACCATTCTGTGATTCTATGAAAACCTGTGTCCTGTTTCACAGGGGCAACCCCAGCCCTCTTCCTCCTCCCTGTGCTTCCATCCTGCTTCTGGCTCCCAATGCACTCACAGCGATGAGGGCAAAGCTGAAGGAGGCCTGGCAGACCCCAAAAATAAAAGATGGAGTCTGCCTTTATTTAATTCAAAAAATTACAGCCATAGGCTTCTATAAGAAAACCCTGGCCACCCTCCCTGCCATCCCACGGGCTTTAACAGAGACCAGGGAGAGACCCCTTTGCAGGATATGACCATCTGCAACCTGTCCCTGCAGCTTGTTTGGTCACAGGTTGGACTCGATGACCTCAGAGGTCTTTTCCAACCTGATTGATTCTGATTTTGATTCTGATTTAGCTGCAAGTTTTTCCTCCCCACCATCATCAGCCCCCCTATTAAACTCAGATTATAACCCCTCTTACAGCTCTCCTCTTCTTCAAGACTTCATCTCCCAGCACAAGTTTTCTTCCCCCGCACTGGAGGGATTTCTCTTGCATGAGCTCTCAGCTTCTCAGTGCTCCTCTTCTCCTCCAGAAGTTCCCTCTGGGTGTCCTCATCTGTCCCAGCAGTGCCAGCAGTCACCCACACCCCACACCAGGAAGGTGCCTCTACCCCAAGTCAGACTCTTCCTGCAGAGTTTTTTGCATTTGTCCTGTCTCCATACTGGGCTCAGAGGAGGCAAAATTTAGGATGGGTTGGCAATGCAGGTTCAAAGGAACCTTGTGAAGTGTTTTAGGACATTTGAAGCAGCTGGGGTGGTATGGGGGAGGTGCCTGGGTGACATGTAGGTGGACACTTCGAGCCAAAAAGGGTTTCCACCCACCAAGCCCCGCAAACCCCGACTGCCCTCAGCCTGCAAACCACAAAATGACTCCGGACACTTTGTCGACATAAGATACCCTTTATTAAACATACTCGTAAAACCCAAAACATGCTCAAAGCAAAGTCGTAAGCAGCAATCTGGTTTCCTTCCTTAAATCCCTGACTGGTGGATCACTGGAACAAGGGGCTGCCCCGTGAGACAAGGGGCTGTTCCCTTTCACCCCACACTGCGCTGGCAGCTCCTGCCCATCCCTTGTCCCTTCTGGGGTGTCACCCATGCCCAAATCCCGTCTCTCCTGTGCCACCCAGAGGATGGATTCTTTGCTCACAGCCAGGCAGCAGCACTTTACTGGGCCACAGCATCCTCCTGGCTCCTCTCCATCACCACAGGCTCACTGCCAGCCATGGTCGCTCCAAGCGAGGGGCAGTGCCCACCCACAGTGAGGGGCAGTGCCCACCCACAGCCACCCGGGTCTGCAGCCACCCCACGAGCTTGTTTGGCCACTCCTGCAGCCTTGGGGACACACAGCTCGGAGCAGCCAGAAAACCCTCCCAGTCAGTCCCAGGACCTGCTTGCTCTGCCCTGACCTGCTGGCAGCCACAAGCACCATCACAACCCTGTGCCAGGGTGCCAGGCCAGCTCTCCTCGTCCCCTTGGAAACCATGAGGAAGGCTGGGCTTTGGTAGATGAGCCACTCCTGGAGCATCAGCCTGATTTTCCTGCCCCTGCCAGTGCTGGAAGGTTATGGAAGACGTGGCCTCCCTGGTTTTCCCAGCTCAGCATGATGGTGAACCCCCAAAGCTCTCCTTGTGCCCAGAACAATGCTGGTGGCTCCTTGGGGCTGGGACACCCAAACCCAGGTCCCCACAGGGGGATGCAGCCTGTCCCCAAATGGGACACAGGGCTCATCCCCACCACTGGAGCCCTCCCTGCTGTTTGCAGCTCCCGTCCCACATCCCACAGGATGGCATTTTGGAGATGTCACTTCATGTCAAGTGCCCAGCCCTGAGTTCCCAGGGAGAAATCTGGGAGCTGATGAGCTTCCAGGAGATATGACAGAGTGCCAGCCCGGAGGAAGGAGCAGCAGGATGGCTGACTCCAAACCCACCTCTGGCAGGACCCGCACCGGGGCCATGGAGTGAGCAGTTCCCTGGCTGTGAGCCAGGCAGAGAAAACACCTCCCAGCCCCCAAAAGGGCTTCTTTCCCCTTTAGGAGCCACAGCCACCAGCACAGCCCACGGTCTGATGTGGGGATTGGCAGTGGGGACATGCTTCCCACACACTCCCCACAGGGATATTGCTTTCTGTGGATGAGCATCTCTGTCCTAAGGTGGCTCTGAACTGCAGCATCCTCCTGCAGAGAGGAGGTGGCCTTTGCTATCACACCTGCACGACAAGACCAAGTGAGGAAAAGGGAGGCTCAGCCTCCTACCCTGGGCTGCCCCAAACAGATCCAGAGCTTGGGAGATTGGGTCTGATGCCCCTCAGAGTGGCTTCTGACTGTCCCTGGTGCTCTCTGGAGCGAAGTCTGGCCTCTGCCAACAGCCCCATCAGGTCCCCGAGGTCTGTGGCTTCATCCTTATCCCTTTGCTGTCCCTGTGTGTCTGTCCCCTGGAGCAAAATCCGCTTATGCTGCTGGCCCAGCCCTGGCCAGAGGGATGGGGATGGAGGGATGGGGGAGCAGCTCCCACATCCTCATCCACCCCGTGCTACAAAGTGCGATGGGAAGGGCAGGACGGGTGGGACGGGGGTGACACTTTTGGCACTTGTTCCAGAGAGAGGGCACAGCCCTGAGCCCTGAGCTCACAGCAGGGCGGAAGACAGTGAGGGTAAGTTAGCAATGTCCCAGGGGCTGGTGACCATGCTGGGGGTGGTACCAGGTGCCCTGCCACCCCTGCCACCCTGCTCCATCTCCTGGGGAAAAGCAACCTCAAGGGCCAGGCCCTGAAGCCCACGTGCTGCTCAGGAGGAGGGTGGAGGGAAGGGGAGCTGGGGGGCACCATCACTGTCAGTGCATTAATGGGGACATCCCATGGCATGGGGACAGCCCAAGCCATGGCAGGGGCACGGGCCAGCAAACTTGGGGGGGGGCAACCCTCCATGAAAGTCACCAACTCATGCACTGAGGATACCAATGCCACCACTCATCCTGAACCCACACCCCTGAGCACCATCCTCCCATCATCCCCATCCATCCACACCCTAGGACCCCTTTTGTGGGCTGACCCTGTCCCATCTGCTCCACACGCTGGAGGAGAGGAGCCGGGGGGTGTGAGATGGCCAGGGGCAGGAGGGGACCCCAGCCTGCCCCTGTCAGGGCTGGAGAACGGGAAGGTGCTACTGAGGGGCTCCAAAGTGACATGGCTTTAGCCCCCAAGGAAAAGTCGAGGTTACCATCTTTTCTTTTGAAAGTCAGTCCTGGTGCAGCCGAGGGGTGGAGGAGGTGACGCCCTTGGCACCCGGACACCAGGGTCCCTCTGGGTGGGCAGGGGGGTCCGTGCCCCTGCCCAGGCTGAGCCCTCACACGGGCAGGGCGGTCGCTGCCTGCTCCAGGTCTCGGGTGCCGGGGGGGCGGCGGGGCCGGGGCGTCTGCTGCAGCCGCACGTTGTTGTTGGCGGCCTCTGGGCCTGGGGGGAGAAAACGGGGGGTCAGGGGCTCCCAAAACCCACCGGTGCTCTCAGCTCATCTTTCCACGGGGGATGTGGTTTAGTCTCCCAAGTAACGGCCACCTCCCCAGATCCCCTTAGGCTTTTGGCTGCAGTGAGGGCTGGCGAGTGCCTGCACTTACCTCTCCAGGCTGGGGGGGCCCCTTGAACCCCCGGTTTCTCGGGAATGCCGAGGGCCAAACAGAAATCATAGCGTGACCGTGGCTGGGTTTGAAGAACCCAAACGAAGGGGGCTGCCTCTGCCTGCCCTGCCCAGCCAGAGGGCACATGCAGACGCCCCGTGGGGCTGCAGGTTGGGCACGAAGGGATGTCACCGTGGCCTGGACAGTGAGGGGGTTGCCAGCAATGCCGGAACAAGGGGCGCCAACCCAGCGCCAACCCCCCCCAGGGTGATGGGGCGCGAGGCGGGCGCAGGCTCTGGGGGTCTCATACCTATTCCTCAATGTTAATGGGGCAGGAGTCCGGCACGGCGGCTGCGTGGCAGGAGAGACCAGAAGGCACATGGTGAAGGCGGGAGAGGTGGCAGCGGCGCGGGGACATGCACGCGAGAGAGCAAACGGGGGGACCGGGTGGGACCGGGGGTCTCGCCGCCTGCGAACGAGGCAGGGAGCTGCCACCGGGCACGGCGTGAGGGGTCCCTCATGCGTGGGGCCTCCTGGGGTTTCGTGCCAAGAAGAACTGAGGGGCGGGCATGCTTATGGTGCAGGGCAGCAGGGTCCCTGCATGACTCCTCTCCGGCTGCAGGCTCCCTCCAGTTCAGGCAGCACCCTCCAGCTGGGACAGGGTGAGGGGAGAGGCTTGTGTCCCACCACAAACAATCAGGGCCTTAGGAAGCAGGTGCACCCCTAAAGCAGGGGGCTGCACCCACCAGCGAGGTTAAACCCTGTGCCCAGAGCAGCTCTGAGCCAGAGGGACCATGTGAGGGCACGTTAAGGCCAAGGGCTGAGGCTTTCCCAGAGGGGGAGCAACAGAATCCTGCTGCCTGCTGATTTATGGGAGGTGACAGCTACCATTTCGACTGGCTTTTCATGGCGAGCTCAGGCTGGAGAGCGAGGCATGTTAAGTCTGCAGATCCCGGAGGGAATGGATAATTAAACAGGACCACATGTACATGCACACTGAAATCCCATTAAGAGCTTGATATTGCCTAAGTCACTGCAGAGCATCAGTGCAGAGACCCAGCTCAGCTCAGTGCACCCTTGGGAGGCTGCTGAGGAGCAGGGTTGGGGCAGCAGGACAGGGTCTGGCCCTGAAGCAGGGTATCAGCCCCATGCCCACTTCTTGGGCTGCAGGAGGGGTTTCCCCTGCCATCAGCAGCCAGCAAACCTGTCCTGGGCAGACCAGCTCCTAAATCCCATCACAGTGAAACCCAACCAGCTCCCTTGGCCTGCTGTGGGATCACTCAGAGCATCTGTGGCTTTAAATCAGCAAAAGCCCTTGAGGGATTTCAGGTCTTCTGCAGCAGCTCCCCAGCCCTCCCACCTTGGTGCCAACCTTTTCAGCAGGAGCCTTCCCCCAGTTTCTCTTTCCAAAGCTGTTTTTGCCACCCTATCCCCCAACTGTGGCCACAGCCAAAGGATGCTCTGAGTCCTGTGGACAGCCCCTGTAACTCCTTACACACCCCACGGCTCTGCAGGATCCACTCAGGACACAGATCTGTATGTCTTAGTTAAACCTTGTGTCCTAAAATCCCTGGGATGTGGCCTTTCACCTCCTCCCAAAGCCTTTTCCCACCAGATTGAAATCTGCAGAGATTTCACAACACCTTTGAGGAACCACATCTCCATTACAGAGAAGGCAAAAATATAATTATCAAATCTCAACATCATTCCACTGGCTTGGAGGCTCTCCTAGACGTGGCTTCTCAAACACCAAGGATCTCAAGGGCCAGTGTGTAACTGTCTCCAAAGGTCCCCTAAAATCAGTGGATGGGGTTGTCATGCACTGGGTACAAGTCCTTAGAAATTTTATGAACGATACAGCCAAAACAAAACCACAAGATATGGAACACCCCCAGTCTGTCTCACTGTGAACCTAAAGGATTGTAAATTGAAAGATACAAAACTGGTCTTATCTCCTTATGAAATAGAATCTGTGTCCTAGAGGGTTTAAGCACACTCTCCATGATTGCCCCCAAAACTACTCCAAAACCTATAAAATTGCCCCAAATGTTTCACTGGTCAGACCATATGAGGTCAAACTGGTTGGACAACAACAAACATTGTTTCATCCTGGTTCCTTAAAGAAAGCAGAAATGTCCATGCAGACCAATGTTTCTACTATCAGACCAAAATGTTCACCTTTTACAGGTGCCTCCTCTACTGGATGGTTTTCCTCAGTAAACCAGAGGTCATCACCTTTCACATCTAACCAGTATATTGGGAACTGGAAGAGGGATATTGAACAATATTGATCTGGAAACTCTGGCTAATAAATTGGGTACAACCATTAATAATTAGAGCACTACAGAGCAACCCTTAAGGTCTTCCTAACCCTCTCTCTGAAACACACAGTGTCACATTCAGCTATCTTTTCTGTCTCAGAAAAATACCAAAATGCTAACAACCAACTGACTGATGCTCTGGGAATTGCTCAAAGCAAAGTGCCTTCAGCACTCAGCTGTATCCCAGCTCAGTTGTGGCTACACTCTATCAGTGCTGTGATAATCAGAGAAGGGAAAAATGGACTTTCATTTTGAATTTAACCGAAATTCCAAAGGTAATTTTGGACAATGCCACTGCATTTGAAAGAGAATTTCAATCCTGGTGGTCTTTAATCATATTTTCTTATCTCCCCATTGCTAATAAGGCCACAGCTTTTGTCTTAGCAATATGCAATGCTTCAGTCTATACCATACACCCCATCATTGTGCTCGTAAGGGAACCAGATCCACCAGAACATCAAGCACAGGCTTTTAAAAACAATCATACACACACGGCAAATCATTGATGTAGATGGTTGTGTGGTGAGACAATGACAGGGGTTTATATGTGAAAGTAATACTTTGAAAGCCCAAGATGCCTGTTTGGACACAGAGCTGTGTCTGTCATTTTGAAATGTCTCCTGACACTGATCCTGAATCCATCCCAGTATCCATAGAACAAGGGTGTGTATGTCTAAGAACCCCTTGTGATAATTAAACAGTGGATGACAAAGATACAGCTTTGTAACCACTCGATTCTACATACTTGTAACTTTACCTATAGAGCAGGCTATGACTTCAACTATTCTCTACCAAAAACTGTACCAGAGCACACATGACAACATCATGTTACATGACATTTTCCCTCCAACCACTCCTGGGATGGACATTACCCTGGTTAAAAACTGTTGGAACATCCTGATCTACAAAAACAGGTACAACATCTGAAAAAGGAAAGTTGTAAAACATTAATCACTGTCCATCATGATGTGGAAAAAACACATCATGTCCTACAGTGAGTGTAAAGGGGTGGAGAACATCACTGGTGTTCTTCCCACTGGCCCCTCTGCCATCCTCGGGGGACCAGGGGCAGCCCCAAAGCTCCCGCTCTGCACCTCCTCTGCCCCTGGTCCTGGCACAAGTAGCAATTCCCTGCTTTTCCCCGCAAATGCCGAGGCTGGATCGCCCCTCATGCTGGCAGCAGGGCAGCTCCGTGCCGAGGGCTCCAAGCAGCACAGCCGCCGGACACAGGGACTGGCGTGGTGGCCAAAGGATGGAGAGTCCATCCTTGGCTGGGCTCGTCCCAGGGGCCAGATCCTGCACCCCAGCCCAGGCTGGGGACACGGCCAGTGCACTCCTCACAGCAGAGCAAGAATCTGACCCTGTGCTGGAGCCGTTTGGGCTGCAAAGCTCCCCCTTCCTCATCCTCCCCCCGGCACAACCAAGGGGGATGCAGTCAAGGATGGCTTTGGCTGGTGCCACAGCCAAGGGATGCTTTGCCAGGCTCCCCAGCAAGGCAGAGGTGCTGCTGAGATATCCCCCCCAGCTCCCTCCCCAGCCCTCCTGGGCAGGGCTCAGGCAGCTGCTTCCAGAGGGTGATGGAGGGGACACAGGACTTTTGTGGCAGGAGCCTGTTCCTCCCCAAGAGCCTCAGCTGTGTTTCTCTGGCACAGAAACCACCAGGAACAGGCAAAGCAGCAGGAGAGGAGGCTTTCCCAAAGGAGTAGTGGGGAAAAGAGGATTTCCCTTCCCTCCAGTGGGTTTCACCCACCCTCTCGGCTCTCCAGCACCTGCTGCAGGTCTCGGACCTGCCACAAAGTTAGGCAAAGGGGCAAGGCAAGGGCAGAGTTGCTTTCAGCTTGTCCACAAATGTATTGATGGAGACCCCTCGGAGGGCTTTGTCTTGGTTTTTTGCCCCATTTCTCCACACACAGGCTGAGGAAGGGTCCCCAGCCCACTGCTCCCTTTGGCCCGTGCAGGGGCCAGGGGTCACCAATACATTTGTCACCTTTGTGCAACTCTGGGCAGGGAGGGGACACAAGCGTGGGTGGAGAAAACCGTGTTGGCACAGAGCGAACATGAACTTTCACACAGACGGAGGAGCCTGGGGGGAAGGAAGAAGAGAAAAAAAGAGATGGAGAGAGGGAGGGAGGAAAAAGAACTGGAAGGAGGGTGGGAGAGAAAGCGTGAAGAAATGGGAAAGAAGGATGAATGTGGGGCTCTGTAGAAAGATGACCCGATCTGACATGCCCCATCTCCCTGGCCTTGGAGGAAGAGGAGGAAGAGACAGGCAGCTCCTGCTGTAAAGCTGGACTGGCTGTGGATCACATCCCAATGCAAATACTGCTGCTCCCACCACGAACCTGGACCAGCCTACAGTTGTGCCACCTTCCCAGGTGCCCTCTGGCGTGCCAGCAGCCCCCTGGCCAAGGGACAGAGCATCCCATCAAAGCAGGTCTGCAGCCCCCTGGGGACATTCCAGCAGGGACAGGCCACCCTGACCTATGGGTGGTGACGTGCCTGGTGCTCAGCCCTGCAGCGAGATGGGTGGTGGGGTGCACTGAGGACAACCTGGTGGGGATGGCGGGAATGACGGTGATGGGAGAGGAGGGATGGACACAAAGGGCTGGGGGGATGCAGGGAAGAGTGGGACTGTCCCCCCCCACCCCAAGTTCATGTTCAGCAGACGGCCACTCACCAGGTAAGCAGGCCTCAGAGCACAGTTTATTGTCCAGCGCTTTCACGTGTGCGATGCCCATGTCATTGTTATTGTCACACCTCAGACCGAGGAAAGCGCCTGTCCTCGGGCCTGGAAGGGAGTTAAGGCAGTTAACAGTGCTGGGGCTCCACGCTGCCTTTTAGCACTGGGGGGGGTGGGGTTTCTGGGGCTTTTCCTCTCCCCTCCCCAGTCTCTTTCAAAAGTAAAAAAATAGATAAAAACAATGCATCCAGGTGGGAGCGGGTGAAGAGTGGACAATAACTCCTGGGCACAGCCCGAGCTGCTCCCTTCCTCGCACGGGAGGGCAGCGGGACAGCGACGATGCGGCGATGGGCACACGCGTGGACTGCCCAGGGTTCAGCCAAACCTTCCCCCCTGCCCAGCTGAGCGGTCCCTGGTCGGTAGAGCCAGGCCATGGTGGCATCAATCACCTCCTGCCAGAGCCTCTCCAGCACCATCGGTGCGAGTGAGAGCCGTGTGGGTGCCAGGAGGAGGCAGCAGCTGGATGCGTGGGGCAAAAGAAGCCGTAGCCAAGCTTTTGCAGGGAAATGGAGGCTTTTGGGGCTGAGGGAGGTTAACTCTGCTTCTTAGCATCACCTGTACGAGAGATCAGCCCCCGGTTCCTTGCCTGCATCCATTAGATGCAGGCAATTGAACCTCAAGAGGGATGTTCCAAATAAGCCCCGCTGAGAGTGGGAGCAGGACCGTGTCCTAAGGAGAAAGGCCATCCTGCTCCCAGAGTTGTTGGGATGCCTGTGGACATCCACCACAGGCTCTAGTTGTCCCTACTTGTCATATTTGAGTCTCCCCATCAGCAGGAGCCTCTCTGCAGGGCAGAGGCCACATTTTGGGGATGGGTGTTCCTGCTTTCCAGCTTGGCTCAGTGTCCGGGTTGGATGGGGAAACAGTTTTGGCATATTTTTGCTAACAAGAAATATGCAAAGGGGCACACTATGGGCCTCCTTATTGCCCAAAAGCAATCCAGGGCAGTTGGTGGCTGATGGCACCTCTTTCCTTGGCTATTTGAGCTCAAGGGAGGAGGCAAGAGGAGGCCTTAATGTGCATGTGTTGACTTGTGAAATCACACTGAGGACAGGCCAAAAAACGTTGAGGAAAGCATCCCAAGGGGAACAGCTTTGCAGCCTCTTTCCTATGGGAATCAGCCCAGACATTAATCCCTATAGGAGAGGCTTTCAGAGATGCAAGGAAAACCTTGTTGAGGGGGAAAACACAGAGAAGCCTCTTTCTTATTTGGCTCGTTGGAAAAACCACTGGATCCTGCACATCAACCGTCACCTGCTCCATGTCCTGCACTGAGCTCACTGGGGTCCCCCATAGCCACCTGGCTCCCCCACCCACTGGTGTTCAACCCACCTGTGGGTGACCCTGTTGTGATTGATGTTTCCCACCTCTGGTGCCTGTGGAGTCACCCACAGGCAGGGTCCCTGATGGCAGGGAGGGGAGCTGGGGACAACACAGCACCTGCCACTCATGGCTGCCCACTGGTGACAGCGACCTGAATGTGAAGGGACAACAACAAGCCGGGGCCTTTTACCGTCTTCCTGCGTGGGAGAGGCGTCCTCATCCTCCAGCACATCGTTGCCCTGCAGCACAGGCGAGAGGCAGCGTTAGCCAGGGGCTGCTCCCAGGTGCCCCTGGGGGAATGTCCCCAGCCCCAGGGGTTCCATGGACCAGGAGGATGATCATGGCCAGGGGACAGCCCCACTGCCCCATCCATCCCCAGGGCAGCCCGCAGGGACATGGATGTGTCAGTAGCTCCTTCCTCATCCCAGCCCCAGGGGAATGTGGTGCGAGCTGCCCAGCTTCCCCCTCTGTGGGCACCCAGAAACGGATGCAGCTGGGATCCCCCCTCCATGCTGGGAGTCACCACAGCTCCCAGTCCCTCATGGGGTAGTTACAGTTACCTCAGCATCGAGCTCCTCGGCAGAGATGCTGACAAAGTTCGCATCTGGGGATTCCACAGGTGTTGACTGCGGGAAGAAGGGGGGAAAGATGGAAGGAAAAACAAAAAAAAAGTCTGGTGCCAGTGGGTTTGGAGGAGAAGTTACATCCCATGGGAAAGCTCTCCAACCTGGGGATGATGGGCACCATCAACAACCCCTCAGCCCCTACCTCTCCATCAGAGGCTGTGACGCTTGCGGCCGCAGGTGAGGGGAGCATGTCCCCCTCCTCCTCCTCCTCCTCCTCCTCTTCCTCCTCTGTGCCAGGAGCAACGTAGGAGCCAGACATGGAGGACACAGTGTCTGTGCTGAGCTGGGAGTGCTGGCTCTGGGAGGAGGCCATGGACATGACGGACTGAGCCAGGCTGCTGCTGACGGGCTCTGGGGGAGAGCAGGGGCTGAGCGGGGCCGCTGGACCCCCCCAGCCCATCAGTGCAAATCACGGCACAGCACCCACTAATTAAAGAGGGGGCTAACGAGGAGGAAGGACTGGCTGCATGCCATGGAGACGGGATAGGTGCAAAGCTGCCAGCAGTGGGTCCTGGGCCTCACAGCCCCCCATTTCTATGGGATGACAAAGCAGACGTGATTGGTGCCTCCATCAGCCCCATCTCCAGGTCTACGAGTGACAAAGCAGAGGTGACACCCTGGGGCTCCATGCAATGCCCGTGGCAGGGTGGGAAGGGCCATGACAAACCCACTCTGCATCCCCCTGCAGTGGGAGGGTCCCAAGACCACGATGCCACTCTCCTGCCTTGCCAGCACCCCCGAGCCCCACTTCTGTGGAAAGGCCCACCTGTACCTTCCGGGGACGAGATGGTGGAGGAGAGGGGTGTCCCAGTGCATGAGGACTGGTCAATGGCTCCTGATGATGACAGGGTGAAGTTTTCACTCTCCGGTGTCGCACCACATTCCTGGAAGAGGAGCCCATGGGAAGAGTGGGATAGGAGATATTCAGCTTGGATTAACTGCCTCACCAAGGCATCCTTGCAGACAGAGGAAGAGCCAGGAGGGGCAAACCGCAGCCACACCCTCTGGTTCCAAGCCTCCCCAAACCGGCTGCCCCTCCAGTGCCTCAACTCACCACCAGCACTCACCTCCTCGCACCGGGCCGGGGATCTCCTCCTGGAGACCCTTGGCTCCGACTCAGTGCACGACTTCTCATCCTCCTCTTCAGGCAGGATGGAGGAGTTCTGCGAGATGGACCTGGCCAGAGAGGGCAAAGCAGAGGGCTTCACCCCTGCCCATAGACCCCCTGAGCCCTCCCAGCCCCCTGTGCCCACCCTGGTACTCACTTGGAGATGCTCTTCTTCAGCTTGAGCCCCGGGGGGCCACAGTCGGGCAGGCGCTGGAGGGGCGAGAGGGCCCTCAAGGCGGGCAGGGGGCCGTCACTGCCATAGGAGGGGAGGGTCCCCACGCCCGGGGGGTCCCCCAGGGCCCGCAGTGGCAGAGCAGCCGGCGAGGGTGTCAGTGGCCCGTTGAGGGCCTCCAGCAGCGACACCACCTCATAGCCAGGGGGAATGTTCTCTGAGGACTGAGGAGAGGGAAGAGACAGGGTGAGGATCCTCCCTGACCCATTTCTCTGCATTCCCTTGCTCCCAGTAGGATGAAGATGTCCCAGGGAGAAGATAAACCCAAAGAACAGACACACAGCCAAATGCCCATTCTTTATGCAATACCAACCCTGCAGTTTGGTCAGTTTGCATTAAACAAGCCTTTTCCCTGGAAAGCACATGGATCCCCAGACATTCCCACCCTGATCTCAGCAGGGTGGAAGGGGTGGGGGTCCTGCATTCAGCCAGACACTGACCGAGTGCTCCTCGGAGTCCGAGGTCTGCGAGGCGATGATGGGGTTGAAGCTGGTGGGCGAGAGGGGACCCAGCTTCTTCCTCATGGCTCGGATTTGAAGCAGGGCTCGGAAAGCTGCGGCAGCAGGGGAGAAGGGTGGGGTGAAAACCGGGTGCTGAGAGGAGGCCCCTCAAAAAAATGCCACCCCGTTTCCCAAGAGGGGCATCCCCAGTCTGCACGGCGTCACCACACATGGGGCTGGAGGGACTGCAGAATGAAGGATGGGAGATGCCAGCCCATCCCTAGAGATACCAGCCCGTCCCCAGAGATGCCAGCCCGTCCCCAGAGATACCAGCCCGTCCCCAGAGATGCCAGCCCGTCCCCAGAGATACCAGCCCGTCCCCAGAGATACCAGCCCATCCCTAGAGATGCCAGCCATCCCACCCAAGGCAGCAGCCCCCCGGCCCTTACGCAGCCTGCAGATGGGGCAGTTGTTGGCCTGGTAGCGCAGGGTGTCGGCGCAGGTGTTGCAGAGGCAGAGGTGCCGGCAGGGCAGGATGAGGGTGTCACGCACGTCCGACAGGCAGACGACGCACTCGGCGCTGTTATCGCTCACCTCGTCCTCGGCCACCTGCCCCGAGGGGAGGATGGGAACTGCTCAGGGCCCTCAGGGTCCCCAGCCCACATGGCACGAGGGTGGGGTGCTCTAAAATACTGCCTGGGTGCTCAGAGTGCTCGCTGTGAGGTCCTGCCTGTGTCCACGGGCTGCCTGCTCTTGAAATACACCCCTGGACCTTATTCCTCCCCTGCTGGGGGCTGGGAGATGGGGAAAAAGGAACCCCATAGGAGGATACAACCTTCACCCCAACTTTTACACATATAGAGCAGAGTATGAGGTCCATCCCATGCCTTGAGCCCCACACTCCCTGTCCAAGCCAGCAAGATCCGGCCATCACCTTCCCACAACACAAAGTTTGGGGGGAAAAGCTCAATCCTTGAGCTTTCTGCCTCCAGCAGCTTGGATGCCAACACAAAGCATCCCCAAACACCAGCAGCTCTGTGCTGTGCTGCCAAGTCTTGCCCTGAGCACGTTTTAGGGACTGGACCTGTGCTAAAGGAGGGGAAGAGGGTATGAGGGAAGACCCACAGGATGCAGGCTGGGGGATGCAGGGACATACCTTGGAATCCTGTGTGTTGTACTTGTTCTCAATGCCGTAGATCTCCTGCAGGAGGTAGCTCACACCATCCACCTGCAATCCCACGGGGAAGGGTGAGGAGCAGAGACATGCATACCTTCTCTTTGCATTGACACACTCAAAATTGTATCCAAAAACCTCCCTGGGGGGCAGGGGCAGGGTAAGGGCAGGCTGCTGCCCACCTCAGGGTTTAGGGCTCCCCAAAAGCACCTCAACACCTCCTTGCAGGGTGTGCAGGGCACCTCCACTGCCTTGGGGACTTCTGGACACTCACCACTTGCTTCTGCTTGAGGGGCTTCACACAGAAGGTGCCATCACTGTGCTGGAAGGAGGAGAGAACACATGGGTGGGCACCCATGGACTGCTGTGCTGGAGCATCCACCCACCCCGCAGCTGCCACTGCTCCCAGACAGTCCATTTGGCAGGAATTCTGGCTTTTCCTGACACCCCAGAACCAGGTAGCTGTGGGATGTCACGGGCATTGCAAAGCTGGAGACTTGTTGGAGGAAGGAAGATGGAGTTGAGCCCAAACACCTCTAAAGTGGGTGCTTAAAATGAGGGAATAGTGCCAGAATTTGAGGAGCAGCCCCAAAACAGCCCCCACCCAGCAGCACCATCCCGAGCCCCTCAGGGATTCTCCAGGCTCTCACACCTGGTGGGTGAGGGGGGAGGAGGGGGAGGATGGCCCCAGCTTGGCACTTACCTTCTCAAAGGTGGCCAGCAGCACGTGGCAGTGCCCGATGTGCTCTGCAAGACACAAAGGGACAGGCAGGGCTCAGGGGACAGGCAGAGCCACGGTGGCAGCGAGGAAAAGCAGGAGGCTCTGCCCAGGTGGCATCACAATGCCAGCAACTGGGAAAGCCCATCCCAACAAGGAACCCCCTTCTCACCCTCTCCTTCATCCACCACCGCCTGCACCACCATGGGATACACCTCCCGGTCCAGGTCGAAGCCCAGCTGGAGAGAGATGGGAGAAGACGATCAGTGAGATGGAGGTGGGATGAAGCCTCTGTCACTGCTTGTTCATCACCATACTCAGCCCCACAGTGGATGCTGGGGCTGGGGGAACCCACCTCCTCCTCGCTCCACTCAGAGGGGTCGATGGTGTGGGAGGGCACACAGAACTGCTGGCACACCCCCCGCTTGTAGTGCACTGTCTCCGACTGCAGGCTGTTGTCCCTGGGGATGTAGCTGTCCCATGGAGAGAGGACAGAGTCAGGGCACCACAGCTGTCCCCACACTCCCCTTGGTCCCCCCAGATCATGGAGACATCAGGAAGATGGGAGTGGGGAGGAGGTCACTCCTCCCCTCCCCTCCCAGATGCTTCTTGGGGCTGAGGTAAGAAGTCCTAAAAAGGGCTAAAATAATCTTCAGGGCTAAAATAAACACAGGGCAGCCAACACAGCACAGGAGGGGATGCAACCTGGAGAGGACTGGGAGGGACAATGATTTCTCCCCATCTCCGTTCTGACCTGAAGGTAAAAAGAGGGAGCAAGATGGGATGGGGAAAAAGGTGGTAGGGGCTGGCAGGGACCTGGTGGTGTCACCTGGGGGGGAGATAAGGAGCCCCCCTCCATCCTTAGCACCACCAGCAGCTGTCTCGTGCCCTGAAGAGGAGAGATGCTCCAGGAGGGAGAGGCTCCAGGTCCAGCAGCCAGGGGCACACACTGGGCTTGGGGGGACACAGGCCAGGCTAGAGGGGAACATGGGCCAGGCTGGTGGCTCCTCACCTGGCCACCCCATTGTGAAACTCCTCGGTTGCCTGGTAGTAGATGGTGATGGCCACGCGGGTGTCCGTGTCGAAGGTGAACTCCACGTTGTAGTGCACCTTGGCTTTGCTGACTTCCTCCCCGGGGGTCTTCACCTCCTCCGAGCACCTGGGGAGTACAGAGGGTCCAGGAGATGGGCACCCCTCAGGAACGGCTCGGGGTGCTCCAGGACTGGCCCCCTCAGCACTGATGGCCCCAAGAAGGGGCTGCTGCCCTCCCTCAGGGGAAACTGAGGCACACCAGGAGGGCCCAGCACGCCCAAGGTCAAGCCTACAGGCTGGGAAGTGCCGCAGACAGATTTCAGCCTAATCCCGAACCTCACAGCCCTGCCGCAATCCCCAGCCTCCCTCCAGCAAAGCCTTTGGAAGGTGGGGGAGGAAGAAGCAGCAAAGCACTTCAAAGGCAGCACTAAGCTCCTTTAATCCTGCGGCAGTGCCTGTGCTGGCATGCGGGAACCGAGACAGGCTCATCCCTTCTATCTGCCCGTGCTGAAATGAGAGCAGCCCCGTGCACACCATCCCCTGGGAGCACCCAACCAGACCCTTCCCTCCCCGTGGCTCGAGGCCGTGGGGTGCCTGGACTCACTTGACGAGGCGCAGGGTGTCCTTGCGGATATTGATTAAGCTCCTGAGGGTCTTCACGGGTTCCTGAGGAGGTGGAGCAGCGTAAGGGAACTAGGATGAGAGAGACACCGGTGAAGGCAGACGCACACGGGGGGTTAGAGTGGCTGCGGACCCACCAGTGACCCAGACCCAACACCCTGTGGAGGGAATTGGGGTGGGCAGGGGTGCTCCTGCTGGCGCAGGCAGCACAGTGACAAAGATATTCCTTGGCAAACAGCAAGCCCAAAACCCCCTGCAGGGATAATTTCACTGGGGAGGGGTCATGCTGTTCCTTGTCCCTTCGGCTGGAGGGTGAGGAGGATTTAAGGCACAGGCAGGCGGCTGCTGATGGATGGTTAGGCTGCTGGATGAGGCTGGGCAGGGGGAGGTTGAAGCTCCCTCCCTGCCCACCAGCCAAGGAACAGGCACAAATGTCTCTGTGTCCTCCCTGGGATGGATGGGATTTGGGTGGTGGGATCCCTTCCAGCCCCATGCCCGGAGCAGAGAGCCAGTGGGGCAGCTGGGCAGGACCAGGCAGGCAGCAGCATCTGTCCTCCAAGGTGACATTATCCTTCCCAGTCTTTCCTGTCCACCTGCACAGGGGCTATAGAGGAGAGGGGACACAGTGGCACCCAGGGGACACCCTCTCCTTGGCACTACAGCCATACAAAGGAGACCAAGGGCACTGGGGAAGGGATGTAGGACCCACCTCTCCCCTCTCCATCTCCCAGGTGGGTTAAGGTCCAGGAGGGATCAGTCCCAATTAAGGCCCAGCTTGTTGCCCAGCTGTCACTGCGTGCCAGGGGACAGCCAGGAGGGTGTCAGGTGCCATCGGGGAGGGCAGATGCTCAAAGAGCCTCGACTGGTGCCTTAGGAGAGGGAATAGTGTCCCATTGTTCCCCCACACCACCCCCAGCCCAGAGAGGAGGGACAGCAAGGCACCCACTGCACCCCAATACTGAGGGGACAAGACCAAATTGCAGGTGGCACGTGGGGGTGGCCTGCAGCAATCCAGGCGCCCCTTCCCCATGTCCCTGGTGCCCTCACATGGGAAATCCATAGTCACCTAACCTGTCCCCAAAGCTATCATCTCCTTCCCTGACCCCAAAGCCCTGCAGAACAGGATGGATGGGGCTGAGGGACCCGTGCTGGGCTCAGAAGGACAGGATGGGACAGGCAGCTGGCAGAACCCAGTAGGGCAGGCACAGCTCTGCCCCATCCCTCCTCCACCACCCCAGCATTACAACATCCAACCATCCCACGGCTCCGATCCCACTGGGGCCATCCGAAGGCGGATTAAAGCCTCAGCTGGATGCAGCATGGCTGATGGCACCAGAGGCTTTGGAAATGAATTTCCAGCACTCTGGAACTGCGTCCCACTCCTCTGGTCCCCTCCAGGAGGGCAAAAGGGCAGCAGAGCCATTAGCCCGGTGTTAACGAACTTTTTAATGAATCGCTAAACGTGCACCTGCAGAACTGTGCACCTGCAGAGTCACCCGTGGCAGCTGGAAAGGAGAAAGTGAGAAAAGGCCTCCGGGTTGGAGCTGAGCCATGTCACGACACGTGGTGCCGTGTTGCGATACATCCCCTGCTGTTCAAATTAACCAGCTAATTAAATCTTGCTCGTTGGCACCTCTGCCCAGCCGAGCCATACCCAAACCAGCCCTGGCAGGGAAAGCACCCATGGGTGCAAACCCCCTCCTGCTGCAGCACCCCCGGGGTGGGTGGCAGAGGAGGGAGGGGGCAGCTGAATCCCCTGGGTGCCCCCCACAGGGGCCGTTGGGCTGGGCAGGATGGGGAAGTGACACAGGCAAATTTTGTGCTGCAGAAACTGCTTTGGGCTCTTTCACACCCACGTGTGAGCAGCTCTTTTTAGGGGGTGGCTGGATTTTTGTTGTTTTTTTTTCCCCCCAAGTTAAATTTTGCAAGCTGGATTTGCACATCAGAAAGGGGCCATTCAGAGGACGTTTTGCATCTCCTCAGTTTAAATCAAGCTGAAACACAACAGAAAAGAGTGGGTAACGGTTGTGGTGAAGAACATTATCCACGTGTCTGTAGCAACATTTGTTCCAGGCCAGCTTCTGTTGAAGTGAAAAAAAACCAGCCTCAAAAATCTTTCTTGGGGTTTTTCTACAAGCAGACCCTGGCAGGTTTGTGTGGGCAGGGAAACCCAGTGTCATGTTTCAACAGTCCCAGGCTTCCCCTGTGCTCTCGGGGTGCCACCAGCAGCTTCTCTGCTCCTCAGCCCCTGCATGGTGGCAGCTACTTAAACCTGCAACACCCTTCCCAGCCCCTCTGGAACCTGTTCACAGCTGGAAAATCCAGATTATCATGCATCCATGGAAGGGAGAAGCTGCACAGCCTCCAGGTGCTTTGCACACCCCTGTGGCAGCAGTGCTGTTCATAGCTCAAAGTGCTTTGCTCAGAGAAGACCTGGGACACAATTTTTCCAAGACCTCCTGGCCCCTGATCCTCAAGGAACCCAAAATAAATCCCCCACCAAAAAAAGCAATGGCCATCTCCAATGTTTACAGCCCAACCACGGCTCTCACAGGAGTCCAGAACATGAAAGCATCACAAGCCAAGAAGCATCAGGACAGGATGCCCAAGCGTTGCCTGGAGATAGGCTTGGACCAGAACCAACATAAATCCTCCCTAACCCCTCCCTGAGCCCCTAAAACTGGCTTACCCAAAAGCCCAGCCCCAAAGCTCTCCCTGCTCCCCAGGAAGAGAGATCCTGGTCCCAGCTCAGCAGCCCAGGGCCATTGGTAATTAAGCCGGAGCAGTGAAATTTAGCTCATGACGCCGTATTAATTCTCTCTGCTGTTTCCAAGCTGTTCCTTTACCTTCCCTGCTGCTCTGCTGTCGGGGCCACTGACTCGGGAACTGCTCACTGGGCAGTTTAGAGGCTTTTACCGTAATCAAGAGGATTTCTCAGCAGTCTCTGCTGCAGAGAGACCCCGAGTGCTGACTTCTCATTTTCCAGGAAAGAACAGAGGACGGAGAGAAAGGCTCTGCCTTCGCCCACCCAATGCTCACAGGATTCGGGGGTGCTCCTGCCCTTGGCTCTGCCAGGATCCCTGCTCTGGCATAGCCCAAGGCTGGACACTTCCCCACTGAAGGACTGCACAGTCCTGCCAAAATGCTGCCGAAGCCAATTCCAAAGAGGAAACAGGAACCTGGCTGGCAGCAGCCTCGCCAGCCCAACATGGAATATGCAGCACTTGAGAGTCGAGCCAAAGCATCAGGCAAGTTTATCTCAACTCAACAGAAAAGCTTTAGAGCCTTTTAATTCCCCACATCGAATTTTTTTTAATGCTTGACCCCCCCCACAACTGCTACAGCTGATGCTGGTGAGCTGCTCTGCTGAGATGGAGCCGGGGACATCACTGCCACGGCTGAACCCTGCTCTCATTTCCTCCCTTTCCAAAGGCAGCAAGCTCAAAAAACATCTCCAGGAGTGTGGGTTGCAGGTTCCCCCATGTCCTGAGACCGGCTGGAGCTGGCAGCACCCAGCACTGTGAAACCCATCAGTTCTGCCCACAGCCCTCACCAAATCCCCCCCTCTTTTCCCCCCCTCTTCTTCCCCTTTTTCTGCTAGAGCTTGGGAAATACTTTCACCTTTTCCTGTCCAAGATACTCTACCCTGCAACATAACAGCACAGCTCCAGCATGCTCCCCACCCATGCCCTCTGAGCTGCGATATGGCTCCTGGCTGAGATGGGAAAAGCAAAAGGAAAAGCAGATCTTAGAGAGGGAGTCAGAAAGAAGGAGCTGGATTAAATCAGCCCATTCTCCCTCACCATTGGGAGTTAGTCCCCAGTGGAGGACAGGCTGCAGCAAGTACCCAACCCTTATATTACACATCAGAGAATCCACTCAGGCCACGCCAAGTGTGGTTGGCTGGCTCTGCCCTTGGAGGGGGACAGTCAGCAGCCTTATACCATGTACCCCATGTCACACACAGCCGCTGCCATTTTGGGAAGGGGCGTGCCTGTGCTCCAGATCCCCCCCCAGCCCCACGTCCCCTCCGGTACCCACCACCACAGGCCGGTTCCCCAGGAAGTTGAGGTCGCTGTTCTCCCCGAAGAGATACCCCTCGGGGTGTGTGGAGTCGAACTTCTCGCCTCCCATGATGAAGTGGTTGGCAAAGTAGCTCCCTGGAAACGAAAACACAGCGAGTGCCTCAGCAGAGGGGGAGGAGGGGGCTTCAGCCGGGCGATGGAGCGGCACAAAGCCACCGGATCGATGGCTCCGAGGTGACTTTGTCCCCAGGGTCACCTTGCTGGGAGCCTTTCGGGTTGAGCTCACATGCTGACAGCCCCCAAGCAGGCAGAGGCAGAGAAGGAGCTGGCCAAGACTGCCCTGCACCCCCTCTTCTCCCTGCTCACATCAGCAACCACGGCCAAAATCTGGGCAGACAGAGCCAGGACGGGGAGAGGCTGGTGCAGGGGTCTATTCCCATGGCAGCACTGGACCCGGGGGCTCCTCCACCCTGTGGGATTTAACGGGAGCAGATTCACACCCCAGAGCTTTGGCAGCTGCAGCACCTGTTCCCCTTTCCCTTCCCAGGAAATCCCTGTGAGCCCCAGCATGGCCTGAGCCACCCAAGGTCATCCCGACCTTCAGCCATCCCTGCACCGGCAGGGGCAGCCGGATCCTGGTCTGTGAGGAGAAAGAGGAGACAGCTCTGGGGTGGCAGAGCAGGAGAGCAGCTTCTTGCTAATCCTTGGCATAAACACCAGCTCATGCCCAGAGGAGGCAGGAGAGGCAGCAGCACAGCCTGACCTGCCAGAGAACCCAGAACCCTGCAAGTCCCAGAGGAGCCAGGCCGGCTCCCACATCCCCAGGGATGCTGCCAGGAAGGGGCAGCATGGACCAGGCACACAGCCCTCAAAACAGGCGGGGTTGATCGTGCCCAGAGCCCGGCAATACGGACCTTGTGTGCCACCCAAGGCAGCATGTCCAGACACAGGCACAAATTTGCTGCAGCTGCCACCAGGAAGGTGGGCAAAGCACAACTGAACCGAGTTCTGTCAGTTCTCAGCTTGCAGCCTTCCCTAGGAAGGGCTCACGTGCAAAAGGGAGGATTTGGGGGGGGCTGCAGACCCTCCAGGAGCTCAGCAATGCCCTTACAAAGTGCTCCACATTGCCCTGATGAACACTGGGCAATGACCAGTGTCCCTTCTTCCCTTGCAGGGTAAACCCGTTCCCGAAGTTGGGAGCAGCCCCCAGGTCAGGCACTTCTCCACTGGAAGAGATTTTCCTCCCAGCCGAGACAGGAGCTGACTGGTACTTGCTCCTTGTCCATGAGATCTGGGCTGCATGGGGAAAGCATGTTGTGGCACAGGATCCAGCTGGGCAAGAGGGTCAGGAATTGAGATGGGAAAAGAAGGGAAAGGGGGAAGTGGACAGGGATGGGGCAGCAGCGAGGGGTGAGCACAAGCACCTGGGAGCCAGGAGAGGCAGCAGATGGACACAGTGTCCTGCATCCCGACAGCCACGGCGACAGGGTCTGGCTTGTAAAAAAACCCCAAATTCAGCAGCACAGATCCATCCCCAGCCCCCCTGGGGACACCCCAAAACTAAACCACTGGGGTCCACAGACAAAGGAGCTCAAGCCTGGGCTGCAGCTCTGCTTGTGGGGACTGCAGTCAGAGGTTTCCAGCAGATGTAGGGACTGTCTGGGGCTGGATCAGGCTTTAATACTGCATTTAAAAACCAAAACCAGGGCCAAAGCCCAAGGGGAGGAGGAGCAGGGATCTAACACCAGGGCAGGAGGGGTGAGTGGGGCCACAGAGCTTTGTCCCAAGGCCCCGTGGCACTGGGATGCCCGGATGCAGTGTGCCCGTTAGCAAACGTCGACCATCAATTATTGATGCCTGCTGCTTTCAGGTCCCATTTTCCATGTACATAATTTATAGGCAGCTCGCCTGGAAGGACGCGGCCACGTGGAAAAAAAACAACCCCAAGAGCAAAGTGCCTTCAGAGCTGCCTGAAACGGCACGGCCGGGGGAGAATGGGGCCATCAGGAGCTTTTCCTGGCACTGACATGGGGCAAGAGCAGGAGATGGTAAAAAAATAATATTTGAACCTGAAGAAAAGCTGCCCCAGCACCAGGAAAAAGCTGGAAAATGGAGCACAGGCTCTCTGTGATGGCCCCAGCCATAGTTTGGTGGGTGCTGGGGGCTCCTGTAGGATGGGCAGAGTGGGCAAGGATCCTGCTGCTGTCACCCAGTCTTCCTGCCAGGGATTGGAAGCATCCCTGCAGGTTCCCAGCACAGCCCCAAGAGGCTTCAGCTCCCCCTTCACAGCAAACAGCACCAGCCCTACGCTCCCTCCCAGGGAAGGTCCTCCAAAACACTTGTCATTTAACAAAAGCCCTGAGTTGTGCCAGGCTCTTCCAGGGAAGCACCAGGGAAAGCCCAGGGCATTGGCACAGGAGCGTGTCGGTGACTCCATGGGCACTGGCAGGTGGCAGAGGAGGGAAGCACCTTCCCAGGCACAGCCACCTTATTATCAGCTAATTGTAAATCCTCACCCAACGCCTACTCCCGGGGAAGGAGAGCCTGTCAAGGACGGTCACATCTCAGGAAGGGCTGCTGGAAAGGAGGAATAAACCCAAACTGCCTGAGGTTCCTGGCAAAAAAGCGTGTCCTGCACATCTGCCAGCACCAGCACACAGGACACATCTGGCACCAGCTGTCAAGCCCTTTTCCCCACGAGTGCCAGGGATGCCACCCTGCTCAGGTGCACAGAAAAGGGCAAGAACCCCACAGGCACAGACCCTGGTGTGTGCTATGGCTGCGCCCGTGGCTCTGGCACACAGTGGCACATGTCCTGCACTGTCCCCTGAGCCACCACTGCCCTGATGGGGTCTTGCTTAGCTCTGGTACTGCAAACTCTGGCTCTCAAATGTTACAGCCCCACTCTCTGAAGCAGCTAAAATAGAACAGCTCGTTCCCAGCCCATCCACACGCTCCCAGGGAGGGAAGCACCGAGTTTGCACAGCCTGCGGTCAGCCCAGCCGAGTGGCCATGGCACGGTGCTGGCACAGGGATACCCTGCGGCAGTGAGTGCCAGCATAGGGTGCTGTGATGGTTAAAAGGCTCTGGGTGCCCCTGGGCAGCCCATTATTTAATTCAGTGCTCTAAAGCAGGCAAACAGGACCAGCAGCAGCCGGAGGTGATGCCAAACCCTGTCTGCAGCACTGCTGCGTCAGCCCTTGTCCGCCCTGGCAGTGCCACCACCGAGTCCCCCAGGACTGGGGGTGTCACTGCCGGGTTAATCCCTGTGCTCCTGTGCCCAGCCAGTGCCCTACTCATGGTCCCACGTGCCCCAGGGGAGCTCGGTGCCAACCACAGCCAGTGAGAGGGGCTGCAAGTGGGGGACTTGCCCCACAGCCATCCCACTAGCCAGGCAGTGGGCTCCATAAACAGCCTGTGCTGACTCTCCCTCCTATTGCCTTTGACAGCCACTGAAGTAAACCTGAGCCTTTGTTTCAAAATTCTGGCTTAATTAATCCCATTTACACCTTGCCTGGAGGGGATGGGACCCCCAGGATGGGGACAAGAAACAGCTGCCCTATTCCCACAGGCTGCACTGGCCCTCCCAAACGAGCCTACAGCCCGACGGACAAAGCCACATCCACAGAGAGAGGGAAATGCCCCAGGGTCCATGAGATCCCACTCCAGGGCCACGGCTTCCAAAGCCAGCGGCTGTTTCCAGCCGGCATTGGAGGCGTGAGAAGCGCTGCTGCCCGGGAGGAATCGGCTCCGCCACCCGGCACATCCCCCCTCTTCAGGCTGCCGGCAGCGCTGAAGGCAAATCCCACTCGGATTAAAGGCAAACCAGCCATAATCTCCCCCTGCCACCAGCCTGCCCTCATCCCAGTGCAGGTGGCCATGTCACCCGAACACCTCCTGCCCCTGTCCCCAGACAGCACCAGGACCGTTCCCTGTCTCTGCCCAGGCCCCACCAGTGGGACCAGCCCAGCTGAGCACATCCAGGAGCCCCAGTTTCCCCCTGGAAGCCAGAGTTAAGCATCATCCTGGTGATCTCTGCCAGCTGAGATGAGTTTGGAAGTGCTCAGCTGGGTGCACTTGCTCCCTCAGAACAGGGCACAGAACTTGCAGCCTCCACCCTTTCATATCCAGACATTTCAAGGGCCCCTAAATAAGACACGGTCACAAGGAAAAAACCCTTAATTAATGGAGCCACAGCCCCTGCAAAGAGCAAACCCATGGATGGGGTGGTCCAGCTTCACCTGGCATCAAGGTGACAGAGGCCTTGAAACCATGTAAAAGACGGAGCTGGAGAAGCCCACCAGGAGGCCAGGCTGCCAAGGACCGGCCATCTCCAGCCAGCTGTGCAACCTATTTTAGGTTAAAACGAAAAAAAAAAAGACAAGCGCAGCTTTCCAGGACAAGCGCAGGGTTTGTGTTGGCTGTAATTCTTCCTAAGGAGGTCTTTAGTTGTAATTAGCGAGCAATTTGTCACAGCGCTAACGATCCAAGCATTTACCTTATCCTATTAACTACCAAAATAGTTGCCTATTAATAATATTCAGTGCCGCAAGGATCCTGTGGCAATCTCCACACACACACACAGGGAGCTCCGGGGCATCGTTCCCTGATGCCGGTATTTTTGCGGCTCCGAAGCGCCGCCGGACCCCATCGCCTCCCCCCGCCGTGCCCCCCACATGCTCCCCCCCCGGACACCAGCTCAGCCCGGCCCTTGCAGGGAAAAGTGAGGCACGGAGAGGAGGGACGGATTCTCCAAGGTCACGCACAAGGTTTGAGACAGGGCCAGATTCGGGAGCAGGAGATGCATCATCACCGAGCCTCCAGGCAGGGAGAGGAGCCGGGAAGGCAGAGGCTGGGGTGCTGCTGTGGGGCAGAGCCCTGGGAAGGAGGGATCCCCTCCAATCCCTCCTACCCCAGCCTCCCTCATCCTCCCGGGAATTTAAACCCAGGATTTTCCCGAGCAGCCAGCAACGGATCGGCAGGCTGTAAACACAAAAAGCGCCTTCAGAGCCCGGTGCAGCAGAACACGGGTACAGAAATAATTACAATAATAATGTCTTTAAAGTCGCGTCAACTCAGCCAAGTTTGGGAACCGGGCTGGGCTGGCAAAGGGGCGCCCGGAGTGGGGTGACCCCATCCCTGTTCGCACCCAGGGTGTCCCGCACCAGACCCGGATTTTTAGGGTGCCCCCCCCGTGTGTCAGGGTCTGCTTTGGGGTGCGCAGGGACACCCCGGCCCGGAGCAAGGTCGTGCCCGGTGCCCGCCCGGCTCGCTCCCCTCTCCCCCTCCCCATCGGCGGCACCGGCACGCGGGGACCCCGGGGGGCTCACCGGATTTCGGGGGGTATCTGTAGACGGAATTAGCGGGGATATCCACTTCCTCCACCCCTGCGTTCTGCCGGCTGGTCAGAGCCCCCATGGCCGGGCCGGGGCTCAGCGGGCGGGGGGCGGCGGGGTGTCCTCCCGCCCGGGACCGGCACCGGGACCGGGACGGGGGCCGGGACCAGGGCTGGCGGCGGCCCCCGCCCGCAGCATCCTCCGCTCCGCTCTGCGCCGCGCCCGGCGCCGCCTCCGCGGCACCGCGGGGCTGCGACACACGGGGCGGGGCCGGGAGCGGCGACACGCCCCGACCCGCCCCGGAGCGGTCCGGCTCGGCCGTGGAGATGAGGGGACAAGGCGCTGCCCCTGCCCCCCCGGTCACCCGGTGTCCCCCCACCCGCCCAGCGGGGTCCCCCCCTCGGGTGCCACTTACCTGTCCCCCGCGGTGGTACACACGTGCCCACAGTGCCACCCGCCTGCCACCCCCCGTGTCACACAGATGCCTCCAGTACTGCTCAGTGGTCCCCCTCGCCATTACCTGCTGCTCCCAGTCACACCACCCAGTGACCCCTGCCCACCGCAGTATCACCCCCCTCCTTGCCCCCATCCCCACCAGTGACACTGAGCAGCGCCCTCAGCCCAGGGACCCCCAGGGACAGTCTGGGCCCCTGAGGCTGGTTCAGGGCATAATCCCTCTCTTCCTGTCCCCCTGCCGCTGGGGTGGCCCCTGGGAGAAGGACAAGCCCCCCCTTTTTCCCAGCAGGTCACAGGAGGAAGGAGTCGGTGCAGCTGTTGGCACAGGGGCTGATCCCCTCAAGCAGCACCCCAGGGCTGCACAGTGCTGGGGGATGGAGTGGAGCAGGTTAAAAGCCCCCCTCCAGTGCACACCTCTGTCTTCCCCATCCTTCCCAGCTCTGCTCCGCACCGGGAGCAGCTGCATCTGTCAGGCACAGCCTCTGGAGGCAGGAGCTGCCTGTCCGCTCCAGTGCATCCTAACAGATCCCCCCAGTTCCCCCAGCACTAAGTAACTGGGAAGCACTGGACACTACCTCATTTTCCCCTTGTAGCTGAAGGGGAAGGATGGACCCTTCGACCGGTTGCTGAAGCCCACCGGTGATTAATTAGTCCGGCAGTGCAAGTTAGTGGAGCATCACATGATTTTGATTTGAGTTGATAACACGAGTGCTATAAATATCAGACGGGAGATGTGCAGAGAGGCGGATCAGCTGCCTCGATGGCCTCGGCTGCTCAGTGGTGAGGAGCAAAGGCTGTCCCCGGGGCTCCCCTCTTTGCCCCCTCCCCACAGAGGGACACACGGATCCCCCACCCCAACTGCTTCCTACACGCACAGCCCCAAAGGCAGCTGAGAAAAGCCAAAACAAGGAGCAGCCACCCACTATGGGAAGCCCAGGTGTGGCTTTGTACCCTCTTTGTCAGCCTGTCACTGTCACACTGGGAGCCACAGCCCCAGCAGTGACACCGTGTCCGTGTCCGTGCTGTGGGATGTCACACCTGGGCTAGGTGCCAGTGGGAGCATCGGCCAAAGAAAAGGACTTGGACTCCATGATCTTAAAGGTCTTTTCCAACCTAAATAGTTCTATGAGGAGCAAAGGGCGACATCAGCACTCGGAGCCTGCTCCAGCTCTCAGTGCTGGCACCTACCCGGGAATCCCGAGACCCCAGGGGCTGATCCCCGTTCACCCCAACACACATTTTGGGGAGCCTGTTCTGGACATGAATCACTTACAAACATAGCACATCCCTGCACTGCTGAGCTGCCAGCCCCGCTCCCCTGCCTCGCTCCAGCCAGCACTGACAGCGGGAAACACGAGCCTGGGAGAGGGAGCCAGAACATTTCATTACCGGCACACACCAGACTGCAGGGTTTTAGTGCAGACAATAATTCAAAGTTATCCCCGTGCAGATCCACAGCCCAGCAGTCTTTACAGGCAGAGCTGCTGCCTGCACGCAGGGCTCGTGTTTTTTTTCCCAGCGATTACTGCAGCAGAGGATTTTGTAGGACAGTGCCGCAGTGGAGCGCGGGAGCACTGGCAGGAGCTGGGTGGTGATACGGCTTCGAGGGCAGGCTCCCTCCCAGCTCTGCCCAGACGTATTCCCAGATCCCAGCAGACATAAAGCCAGGACAAACCCCAACGGGGCAAGAGAGGGAACCCAGAAAAAACACAATGTTTAACCCCAAAATGCACCTGCTGCTGGAAAAGATGCAAGTCTGAAGTTCACACTGCCCCGCTTTGGGACTTGGGGTGTGCGTTTGGCAGGGAAGGAGGATCCTGCTCCTGCCTCCTTGTGCTGAGAGGGAAACTGAGTTACAGGAGAGCACAGTGGTTAAGGTTGAAGAGTGAGCGGCTTACCCACGGCAGCAAACGTCTGTCTGTACACCCAGTCCATTCCCAGTGCACGCCCAGTTCCCCCAGCAGTCACTGGCACATGCTGTGGAGCCACCAAGCCCTCTCTCCCCCCTCCCCGGCTGGCTCTGCTCCCAGCCTGTGCAGCCCCGCAGGCGGCAATGGCTGTGGGGGAGGTGTCCCTTCATTAGTGGGTGCTGAGCCCACGTGAGGGCTGCTGTGTCCTTGGTTCCCCAGCTCCTGGCTGGGAAGGTGCTGGGAGCCTCCTCCCTGCCTGGAGGGGTGACTCCAGACCCCTGGGGATCCCAGCTGAGCAGCTGGGGGGATGGAAGAGCATCTGGGCAGGAAGGGAAGAGAGCCAATCCTGCCCTTGCTGCAAGTGCTGCCCCAAAAAGGGGGTTCATTTTCGAGGACTGAAGGTCCTGCTGACTTTTCCAAGTGTCACAAACACTGTTTTGTCACAGCCTCGGATGCCAAGGGCTCACGAGAAGCGTTCCCATGGGTTTCCCAGGCAGGCACTACATGAGGCAGGTTCCTCCCAGCTTTGCTAACTCAGCTCAAAGCTGTGCACGAGTGGGTGGTTTTGGCAAGCAGGAGGTTCTGAGAGCTCTCCAGGGCTGCGTGCAGGAGGCAGGTGGGTTTGGGATTCTGGCATCTGGAATTGCTCCTCTCACTCCTCCACCTGCCTCAGGGCTGGCTTTGCCCCAGGAGGATGAAGCCACCTCCAAATTCTCACCTGGGCAAGCAGGGCCCTCTGTAAACATTGCTGCAACCTGGTGAGTGGGATCCCCCTGAACATCCTGGGATGGTATCCAGTCTGGGGAAACACACACTGGCATTGCTTCTCCATCACATCCCTGCCTGCTGGACCTCACCTCCATGGGACCACAGGGCTTTGCAGAAGCCCCACATGGACCCTCACACACCAACTGCTGGGTACAACTGGCTGCAGATGCTGCTTCAAGTTTCCATCCCTCCACCTCCTCATTCCCTCTCCCTTGGCTGGCTGGTCACCACAGCCACATCCAAACTGCAATGGCTCTCTCCAGCTCAATATATTTTCACACCGTCCATTTGCAAAGTCCCTGGTTTGTTCGTTCGGGGTTTAAATGCCAATTTTCTTTTTTTAATTAAAACACTTCAAGGCACTTATCACCCTGGTCCCACTCAGTCCCCAAACCCAGCAGGGGAGAACACCCAGGGGAGAGCTCACCCTTGCAGGCTGAGACTGAAGCTCAGAGTCACCAGGATTTTAACCATTACCAAAAAATCTCAGTGCCCCCAAAACTTGGAGGTTCCCTGAGCCGCTCATGCTGAGGCCTTCATAGGAGAAGGGCATGGGGATGAACTGAGGCTGGGTCCTCCCTCCTGCCCCCCAGCATCTGGTTAGGGTCCCTGCCCCAGAGGTAACAGGGAAGGAGGGCAGGGAGGGTGCTGGGAGAGCCTTGTTGAGGGAATGGGGGAGCCTTGCTAGGGGAAGCCAAGGCAGAGGGTTCTGGGGAAGCCCCCATGGGAGCAGCCCCCCCTGTCTGGGGTACCCTCAGGGCAGCAGAGCCCCCCTTCAATGAACTCCCACCTCGGTGAACCCCCCCTTAATCAACCTCCCCTACAGTGAGCCCCCCTCCCCTCAGTGAAGCCCCCCCTCAACGAGCCCTCCCTACAATGAACCTCTCCCTCAATGAACCCCTCTACAGTGAGCCCCCCCTCAATGAACTTCCCCTACAATGAACCTCCCCCTCAATAATCCCCCTAACAATGAACCCCCGCTACAATGAGCCCCCTCCCTTGACAAACCCCCCTCTCAATGAACTTCCCCTACAATGAGACCCCCTCAATGAACCTCCCCCTCAATAACCACCCTTACAATGAACCCCCCAATGAACTGCCCCTACAATGATCTCCCCTCCCCTCTCAATGAACCTCCCCCTCAATAACCCCCCCACAATGACCACCCCCCTCAACGAGCCCGTCCCGCGCCTCTCAATGAACGTCCTCAATGAACGTGACGTCACCAACGCCTCACA
>NW_016690390.1:405252-406943 GCF_001604755.1 Lepidothrix coronata
GGCGCTGGGCGGGGCGCGGGGCCCGGGCCCGGCCAATGGGCGCGGGGGGGCGGGGCCGCGGCGCCCCCCGCTGCCCGCGGTGTCGGCGGGCGGGCGCGGCGGGCGCGGGGCGCTCCGGGCGCTGCGGGGCCGGGCCGGGCCGTGCGGGGCTGGGGCCGCGCCGTGCGGGGCTGGGGCCGCGCCGGGGCCGCCCCCGCCATGTCGGTGAACATGGAGGAGCTGCGGCACCAGGTGATGATCAACCAGTTCGTGCTGGCGGCCGGCTGCGCCGCCGACCAGGCCAAGCAGCTGCTGCAGGCGGCACACTGGCAGTTCGAGGTACGGGGATGGGCCCCCCCGCCAACGCTGGCACGGATCGGGATACCCCCTACCCTCTCCCCCTGTACCGGGATACCCCAAATCCCAATCCACACACCGCCGAGCCGCGGGGCGGAAGGAGGGGGGGGCCAGGCCGGCCCGGCCGCGGCCCGCGGACACGCGTGTCCGGGTTTTGGGGGGGGTCCTGCCCCCCCCTCCCCCGCACACACGCGGCGGGGGGGACCGGCCCCGAGCTCCGCCGGTTCTATTTATATCCAGGCCGTAACCCGAGCTGCGGCCCAGCGCCCCGGCCCCTCCCTCCCCCTCGATCTGGGGGTGGGGGGCCCGCTGGGAGGGGGGGACGTGTAAACAAGGGGGTTGGGTGTCCCCCCCGCGCGTGGGGAGCCCCTGTGTGAGTGGGACACGATCCCCAGTGGGTCGGCGAAGGGCAGCCCCAGGCTCCCCCTGCCCTAGGCCTGGAGGGGTTGTGGGTGGGGGGCACCCCTGGATGCCCCCCGGGGGGGAGTCCCACGGGGTTGGGGTCGAGGAGGGGGCTGCGGGGTGGGCGTTGGGAGGCCCGTGTGTTCCTTCCCCCTTTGTCTCGGGTGGGCTGGAGCTGACAGCTTGTCCCCACAGACAGCCCTGAGCGCCTTCTTCCAGGAGACCAACATTCCCAGCAGCCACCACCCCCCCCAGATGGTAAGTGGAACCCCAGCCCCCCTCCTCACCCCTGCACCGCTCCATCCCCTCCCAAACTCCCCCCGTCCCCAAAAAACACCTTTAAACCTTCCCCCAAGGCCAACCAGCCCCCCCGGCCCCCCCACACCTACAAGCACCACGTGGCTCAGGACCCCCCAGACCAGCAGCCCCAGTCTCGGGGCGGCCCCCGAGGGTCGTGCAGCCCCCCGGCCCGCGGAGCTGTCAGCTCCCCTGCCAGCCATATTGCTCTGCGCCCGCAGGAACACGCAGCCGGAGAATGTAAACACGAGCTAAAATGTCTGCCAGGAAATAGTTTGTCTCCGCGAGCATCGCGCTGGAAGTTCGGCTCCCCCAGCCCGGGGTGGGGGCACGTCTGTCCCCCCCTCCGCCTCCTCCTTCCCCCCAAACACCACTTGACCTTGGCCGAGGGCACATCCCCCTTGGCCGAAGGGAGGAAGTTATTCCCCTCCGGGTGTTTTGTGTTGTGTTTCTTGGGGTTTTTGAATTTATTTTTTTTTTCTCCCCCGGTGAGGGAACTGAAAGGGCCGTGCGCGGGGGAAGGGGTGGATGTGGGTTAAGCCGAATTTTCCTCCTTTTCTCACGCTGCCAGGGAATCTCCAGCTGGCCAGGCACTGCCGGCAGCGAGAGCTCTCTGCCCCTCGGAGAAAGTCATTTTGCCGGCCGGCTCCCGCTGA
>NW_016690390.1:412899-414348 GCF_001604755.1 Lepidothrix coronata
CAGAAACTCCTATTCACCACCAGAAACTCCCCTCAATCCCCCTTGCTAAAGGCAGCAGATGCTGCCCAAGCCCCTTAACTCTGCTCACAAGCATCTGACAGGAGCTGTGGCTCCCTGAGGGCCACAGGGATTTGGAATGGGTTTAACCCAGAGGGGTGAAGCCCCCACTATGCATGCACCACCCCCATGTCCAAGCATCCTCTGGCAGTGCATCCCCCTGCCCACATGTGCCCTCCCTGCCCATACCCCTTCCCTATGTGTGCAGCCTCATGGCAGTTTGCACACACACCCACATCCCCCTTTTATCACCCCCAGTAATCAATTTAACAAGTGCTTTGCTGAACTGGGGGTTCCCTGTGCCAGCCCCTGAGCCCCAGTGCTAGGCTGGGTCCCACCTGATGGATTTTCCTCAGCTGGGGAGATTGGCTGGAAAAAGGCCCAAATCCATCACTGTCCAGGTGCTAAATTTAGCTGGATACGCAGAAGGCAAGGGCTGTACCAGGAACTGGGGGGGCCTTGAGGGGCACTGCCTGCCTTTCGCTCTCCCTGCCATAGCAGGGTGCAAAGGGGAAGAAGGGTCAAGGAACTGGGTGAAAGAGGGTCCTGCAGGGCCAGGGGGGACCCCAACACCTTCCCCACCCATCACACTGCATCCTTTTGCATCAGCCCTGTCCCTGCTGCTCCCCAAACCTGCCTCATCCCTGGGCTTTGAGCATCCTGGATGGTCCAGAATGTCCTTCCCAGATTCACTGGAGACACTCCCCAGGCAGCTTTGTGGGAGCCACGCAGACCCTCAAGGGCCAGATACCCCAGTCCTGGGCTCTGAGCATCCCTGGGATCTGGGGGGTGCCAGGCGTGGGATACAGGCAGGATCCCTAGTGGTGGTGAAACACGACAGGTGAAAGGCGATGGCTCTGGCTACTGTGGGTGGGCTGGGACACCCCCCCCCCCAAAAGCCTCTCTGACTGACCTGACACCCACCTTTCTCCCGTGCCCCGCAGATGTGCACCCCCAGCAACACGCCGGCCACGCCGCCCAACTTCCCGGACGCACTGGCCATGTTCTCCAAGCTGCGGACCTCGGAGAGCCTCCAGAGCAGCAACAGCCCCATCACCTCCATGGCCTGCTCCCCCCCGGGCAGCTTCAGCCCCTTCTGGGCCTCCTCGCCCCCCAGCCACCAGCCCGCCTGGCTGCCCCCGTCCTCGCCCACCACCCACGGCCTCGCCCACCACCTGCACCACCCGCAGCCCTCCTGGCCCCCTGCCCCCCCGCCTGCAGCCCCCCCACAGAAAGCCGTGGCCACCATGGACGGCCAGAGATAAGACTGGGGTTGGAGGAGGGTTGGGGGGAGGGTTTGAGGGAAGGGGGAGGGGGGTCTGGGCCGGGGCGTTGGGAGCAGGGGCTCGCCAAGAAACGCACTGGAATAATTTTCTAGGTTTTATTATTATT
>NW_016690390.1:415326-445803 GCF_001604755.1 Lepidothrix coronata
AAAAAAACAGGTTGAAGGTTTTTTATTAATTTAAAAATAATAAAAAAAAATACCAAAACAAAAACAAAATCACTTTTTCAACACCAGCTGTCCCTGCCTTTTCTCTCTCCTGGGAAGGATGTCCCTGGCTGGGCACTGAGAATGGGGGAGACAACCCCCCCTGTGCTACAGTGTCACCAGTGGGGACCGGCCCCCCCCCAGGAGCTGCCCCAAAAGTCCCACGCTCTGCCTTCCCAAACCACTGCTGCCATCCCCAAAGAGGGGGGCAGAGGGAAGGGGAGACCCCCAGCACCCCCAAAGCCATGGAGGTGCTGTGCCAGCACAGCGAGGACCCCCCTGTGCCAGGAGGTACAGCCCAAACCCCATCTTGTCCCCTCACAAAATCTCACAGCCTGCAAACCGCCCCATCCCCACCCATGTGATGAGCCCCCCAGGCCTCAGCACTGTTGGGACACTCATGGGCTGCCAGGCTTTTGGGGAAACCCTGTGCTGGGGGTGATGCCCTCTGACTGTCCCCCACTGCAGAAGGGCCACCAGCCCAAGGCCACCACAACAAGCAACTACGGTAACAACCCCCAAAATGGGAACACAGCAGATCTGGAGGTGCCAGGAAGGGCTGAGGGGCTCAAAGCACAGTAGCAAAGCACCCCCCCAGGGATGGAGAGACCCCCAGGATGGCACAACCTCCAAGGAGAGAAGGCTAAAAAAATCCCCCATCTGGGGCTACTCACCTGCTCCAGCAGCACACAGAGCACCCGAGGAGGGATGTGAGGCTGGTGTGTGTTTAGGGGGGTACAGGAGGGTGAGGGTGTTAAGAGGGTGCAGCTGGGTCCCAGGGGCTGCAGATGGGGCAGGGGGTGAGAGGTACTGAGCGGGAGGGATGATGAGTGCCAAAGGGGTCCCCCCAGCTGGGCCATATCCTGAAAATGCAATTAGTCCCCAGGGTGTTTCTCAGCCCCTCAGCCCCACCCAGGGGTGCAGGATGGTTCTTTGATGGCTCTGCTCTGGTGCCTGGTGGTTTGCTCAGAGTGCTCCCAGTTATCCTACTGGAGGTGGCACTGGGAGGACCCCAGATCCTGCTGTATCCACCTCAGCACCCCCGAAGCAGGTTTTGAGCACTCATTTTTTCCCCCCTGAAAAAGCAAACCCACCAAGGAAAACATTCGGGGGGGGACTCCCTACAGACTAAGGTGCCTCTGGAGCACAGTAGGGTGGAAGGGATGGAGTCTGTGTGGCAGAAGGTTTTTGGGCTTCCCCCTGCAGTTTGGGGAGAATATTCACCAGGACAGCAAGGTTTCCATGGGGCAGCGCCCAGGGACACACCACAGGGGTTGAGGGGATGTTCCCCATAAGCTCTGGGTCCCCCCTGGCTGCCTCTGGGTTTCCCCTCGGTGTTTCTCACCCTCCCACTCATCCGAGAGGTGCCACCGGCTTTGTGTCCCGAGGTGCCACCGGCTTTGTGTCCCCTCTCTCCCCCGCGTGTCGTTGCCGGTGTGCTGTGGGGACAACCCCGGCCACGTGTCCCCAGCCGTGACACCCCCCGGCTCCCCCGCGCTGGCACGGGAGGGGCTGGGGAAAGCAGAGCGCCAATCTCTGGGGGTGGCATAAGGGAAAGGAGGGGGCGTGTTCCCCCCAAGGGGGCAGGGACTGGTTACGGTGCTCGCGTCTGGAGGTGGGAAGCAGCGGGGCTCGTGCCTTCCTCTTTCCGTTGATGGCAGCGCTGGAAAGGGACGGAGGGGGTGACAAAGGGGAGAGGGACAAGGGGCTTCCTTCGCTTGGAGATAAAGAAAGCAGCCCGGTGATGCTCATCCCATGGGATAATCGATAGCAAACCAGCGGGCTTGGGGTGGGATTCGCTTTTGACATTAAACTGTGTCCTGCTGCTGCTCTTCCCACTGAGACCTCCCCCTTTCCCACTGCCTCCCTGGAGGCAAAGGAACATCCTCCTTCTGCGGCACCACTCGGCCCCCCCAGACCTCCTTTGGGGCCAAAGGGTCCCCTGGCAGGGGCCAGGGGGTGCCAGGGGGAGCGCGGGGCTGACACAGACCCTGGGAGGTGCTGTTTTCAGCTCCTCCAGCAGCCCCTCCTTGTTCAAGAAGGAAAGATCCTGATCCAAGGCCACTCCACTCAGGAAGCACAGGTGCTTGGCTGCTTGTAGCTCTTTACTGCAGATTGGAATAGGTTGCTCCTTCCATCCAGGACCCCATAGGAGTCCTCCTGCACTGCCGGCCCCGGTAGACGATTCCATCCCTGCCCACCAGGTCAAACACGCCGGGCTGGGAAGGAGAGAGGGGGATGGCTGGAACTCGGCTGCATTCAGCATCCCTAAGCCAGCCTCCCTACTCAGCTCTTCCGGGGGGAACTGAGGCACGGATCCCCCCAGGATGCTCAGCATCACCCTCCCCGCCTCGGCTGCCCCAGCCTATAATCCCATCTTCATCATCCCTACCTTGCTGGGGTCTGGGAGGAGGGGCTCCATCGGCTGCACTGGGCAGATGCTGGTGTGCCGGCCCCCACAGTACATGGGGGATCTGCGGGAATACCCCTCTGCCTGCTCCCTGTGGGGTGGGGCACAGGGATGCTCAGTGCTCAGCACCGTGGCACCCCGTGTTTCACCCTGCTATGCCAGGGAGGGGGACAGCGGGGGCTCCCTGGGGGGCTCCCGGCTCCCCTCCAGCTGCTGCAGGAGACCCGTGCCCGTCCAGCCCTGCAGGGATCTGCCCTCTCCCCACAGTCCCGGACGGACCTGCGGCCACGGCAGGACCCTGTGCCCTCCGCAGGGGACGCCAGGAGGCAGGAGCTGGGCTGTCCCAGCCGCAGGGCTTGGTTTTGGGAACTCATTCACAGGAGGCACCCGAGCCCCCACCAAGCCTGAGCTCAGGCAGAGACCAGACACAGCTCGCCACATGTGGCTTCAGTGCCATCGAGACAGACCCGGGCTAGACAGGGTGGGGCTGTAAAACCTTCTGACCCTCCGCAGCCCCTCTCTCCTGCCGGCGCCCCAGGGCCCTTCCGCCCCCACCCAGAGAAGAGCTCTCCTTGCTGGGCAGGGCTACCCCACACCCCCAGGGCCCACGTCCCGACCTTTGGCCGCGCTCCTGGTACTGTTTGACGATGGGGGGCAGGCGGCCCGTGAGGCCGGGGGACGGCGGCGGCGTGTAGGGGATGATGTCGGAGCGCCTGGAGCGGACAGGAGATCCGGGTGGAGAGAGCCCAGGGAGGGCAGGAGACCCGGGTGGAGAGGGCCTGGAGAGGGCAGGAGACACGGGTGGGTGACAGGGGCCAAACGAGCCATCCCTGCCACAGCAGGGCACTGCCAGCACCCCTCTGCCCCTGTCCCACCCGTGCACCCCCCGAGGCACCAGTGCCGCTGATACTCACGGGCCAGGCAACTGCATGGTGAAGGGCTGGTCTCTGGGCAAGAAGTCGGGAGAGGACACCTTTAGGAGCTTCCTAAAATGCGAAGAAAAGGGCTGGGTGAGCTCCGGGGGTGATGCAGCCCTACCTGTGCAGGCAGCAGCCAGTGTTAGGCACGTCGCTGCAGGGAGTTACGGTGTTCGTAGGGGGGATCGCTGAGCATGGTTTCTACCCCACCCCAGCACAGCCCAACCCACTGGCTGGTTACAAAATAAAGGGGGGCAATAGGGGAGGTGGGTTATTTTCCGGGGGGAGAAGCTCCAGCTCATTCCAGGCAACAGTGAATCTGCAGGGAAGTGCCCAAAAGCCTCGGGTTCTGCTGGTGTCTCCAAAATGCTTGGGCTGCTCTTGGCTGCCCAGGCCAGGCAGGGAGGTGAGGTGGCACCACACCTGCGGTCCCAACCGGCCCTCACACCCGTGTCCTCGCTTGGCCAGTGCTCAGGACCCCCCTGAGCCGTGCCAGGAGAGCAGGTCATGCCCGGCTCTGGCACTGTCACAGCCCTGCCTGGGGGGATGACCTGCCATCCCCTGTCCCCTACACTCATCCCCTGTCCCCTACACTCATCCCCTGTCCCCTACACTCATCCCCTGTCCCCTACACTCATCAGGAAAGCTTTGTACTCACATCCCAGAGGGCTCCATCCTGAAGCTGCCCCTTCCTTGTGCCTCTTTGGCTGTCCGGGACCTGCTGCCACTGGGAGGAGACAGCACAGCTCCATCACCAGCATCCCCACGGTTCGATCAGCAGATAAATGAGTCTGATGCCAGGGCCCCACATGGGCCCTGTGGAGGAAACGGGGCCAGTGCTGTCCCCAAAGCCATCGCTGTTCCCATGGCACTCACCTGTCTGTCCCAGCCACACTCTCAGCTGGGATCCAGAGGCTCTGTGATCCTGGGTGGCCTCGTGCTGCCTTCGTTGGGATGGGGGCGTGGATGCCAGAGGATCCTGGATGCACTCTCAGGGCAGTGACACTGCCATCCAAACTCCTTGTCTGAGCAAGCAGAGCAGTGTTTCAGCCCCAGCTCTTGCCCCCAAAACTCCACCCCCTTCTCTCAGTGAAGCTCCCCGTGCTGCTGTGAGCTTGGGTTTAAACCAGGCCTTGATCTAAGGGCAGCACAACGGTGGTGCAGACCCCAGGGGAGGGGGCATCCAAGAGGGAGCACCCAGGGGGCTGGGAAGAGTCTACCTTAGAGAAGCTCATCTCAATTTCTTCCTCCTTGATCCGCTCCATGTCGCTCATCTCAGGGGGAGATCCCAGGGGGCTGGGAAGAGACTCTGCCTTGGAGATTCTCATCTTGATCTCTTCGTCCTTGATATGTTTCACGTCCTTCATCTCAGGGGGAACATCCAGGAGGCTGGGAAGAGCCTCTGCCTTTGAGATGCTTGTCTTGATCTCCTCATCATCCCCACTCTGATCCACATCATCCCATCCCACGTCACTTTCCACGAAGGACACTCGGGGGCTGCTCGTGACCCCGTGCAGCAAGTTCTTCCCTCTGCTCCGTGCCCTTGAGCTTCGAACAGCCGCTCCCTTGGAGATGCCTATCTTGATCTCTTCATCCTGGATCTGTCCCGTGTCATTCCATCCCATATCACTTTCCATGAAGGACACTCGGGGGCTGCTCACAGCCCCATGCGGCAAGTTCTTCCCTCTGCTCCATGCCTTGGGGCCGGGAAGAGCTGTTCCTTTGGAGATGCCCATCTGGATCTCTTCGTCCTTGATCGGTCCCATGCTGTTCCGTCCCATGTCGTTCCATCCCATGTCACTTGTCATGAAGGAGACTCGAGGGCTGCTCGTGACCCCAGGTGGCAAATCCTTCCCTCTGCTTTGTGCCTCGGCTGTGGCTTTTGAGGGCGCAGGGCTGGGGGTCCGGGTATCCCGCTGCCTTGGTGAGGATGCCCTGAACCTGTCCGTGAGGACAACTGGAAGAAGAGAACAGGGGGAACTCTCTGGGGTTGGGGGAGCCCTGGGGAACACAGCTGGGGGAAAACCCAGCAGTCTACAGGCCCCCTGCCTGCCCCGCTGTGCCCCTCCCAGGTCTGCCCAGGTCCCCACTGGATCCCCTCCCCAGGTCTGCCCAGACGTACTTTCATTGCCGATGACAATCAGCCCCTGGTTCTCCCAAGGGTGTGAGCGCATGCCAGGCCCCTGCTGCCAGTCCGGGGGGACCTGCTGCCAGTCCGGGGGGACCTGCTGCCAGTCTGGGGGGACCTGTCCGTCCTCGTCCATAATGTCCTTCATGGAAGACTGGGAAGGAGAGAATGGGATGGCGGCAACATGGGGCTACATTCAGCATCCCCAAGCCAGCCTCCCCACCCAGCTTTTCCTGGGGAAACTGAGGTACGAATCCCCCCCAGATGCTCAGCACCACCCTCCCAGCCTTGGCTCCCTCTCAGCCTTCTCAAGGCTGAACAGGCCCTGCTCCCTCAGCCTTTCCTCAGGAGACAGATGTTCCAGGTCCCAAATCATCTTTGTCACCCTCCATGGGATCCAGAGGAGCACAAAACCCCCCCAGCATTGCTGCCCATCCCTTGATGTGGGGGGACAGGGTGCACTGGGGGTACAGCCACATCCTGGAGCAGGGCCCGGGTGTGCTCAGGGATGTACCATGACAGTGTCCATGACAGGGTCTGTCAGCTCGTTGTGGAAGTTCTCTGCCATATCCTCCAAGTTCGCCTGGAGTGGGGCGAGGAGAGGGACAGGAGTCAGAACACGGGAGCAGGATTTAAAAGGAACATCTACAAATTAGCTCAGGCACAGGGCAGAGGGACTCTGGGCAGGGCTGTGCCCAGGGGCTGTGGCTGTATTGCACAGGTGGATCTTTATCTTCCCTCCTTCCCAGCACCCACATTACTTTTCTGGTGGCTGTTTAGTTCACAAGTGCTTCAGCATCCCTGGCTGAGGCAGGCAGTGACCTCTACCACTGGTCTGACCTGCAGGCAGAGGTGCCCTTCTGCCCTCCCTGGGGCAGTGCTCTGGGAGGGGGGGGCTCTGGGTGGGTTGGCACATTCCACTCTGGGGACACCCTTCCCACTCTTCCCTCCCGGTGCCCTTCACACTGGGAGCCACCAAGGGCTATAGAGCAGGGTGGCAGGGCAACACAGTAAGGGGCAGCTCCCAGGGGCACCACTGGCAGCTCACCTTGTCCAGAGTCTCCTGCATCTTTTGCATGTTCTCCTCCATGTGGGACTGCTGCTCCTTCACCTCGTTGATCTCCACACGGAGCTGCTCGCAAAGAGCCCTGACCTAGGAGAGGGGGATGGCAGGGTGAGCCCCAGGGCAGGGTTGCTGGGGAGCAGGTCCTTCCCCCCACTATGATCTGCACAGAGCCAGGGGCAGCGCAGGGCACAGGACAGGCTGGCACAGGACACTGCTGGGCCTCCATCACATCTTCAGCTACCAAGAAGGGGCAGCAGCTGCCCAGTGGTGCAGACCCCAGAGGAGGGGGCTGGGAAGAGCCTCTACCTCAGCGATTTCTCTTTCATTGGCTTCTGTTTTCTGCTTTAACTCCTCAAGGTCAGCAGCCATGGAGGCAGCTGGGGGGATTGTCGGGGTCCCCTCCGGGGGTTCCCCGCTCTCCTGGACGACCAGATCCCGCAGGCCCAGGTTCACAAGCATCCCGTTCAGCAGGTTGCGCAGTTGCTCGAAGTTGATGGGCTCAGTCTTGGGCATCCCGATGGCCGAATCCAATATCTGGCCCAGGGTGAGCTCTGCCATGGCTGCTGACCTGTCCAAAAACACAGACCTGCTGTGAGCAACGGCCTTCTGTGCTACTGCTCCAGACAGGAGCAGTGGGATGGCAGGTGATAGGAGGTGTGGCAGGAGGTAGAATAAAGGTACGCAGCTGACAGGCTCCTTCCCCTGTGGTCTCCCCCTTTTTCCTTGCTACATGTGGCTCTGTTTATGGTGTCCCCTGTTTCAAGGTGATGGCCCACCCTGGCACAGGTCACCCATTGTTACACAGCAGCAGCCCAGCCCTCTGTGGAACATCCCCATTGTCCCTCACTGCTGGCATGCCCAGGTCCTGGCAGCCGGTGGAATCCATGAGGCACCTCCGGCTTTACCATTTTCAGCCCCAAAATGACCCCAGGGACAGCTCACATTGGGCAGCCCATGCCCCAGGTGACCCTTGCAGGGTGAGCTGTGCCCACCCAGGAGAGCTGTGCCCTGTGGAGAGGTGATCCATGTCCTCACACACACTGGGCCGTTCTGGAACACTCTGGGAGATCAGGCCCAGAGAGGTTGCACTGCCAGCTGTTCACTTTTTTGAGATCTCAAAAGCATGACAGAGTTTCCCTTCTCCTTTAAATGTGGGAATGGTGGAAGGCTGCTGCTGATGGCATAGACACATGGATTTCCAGCACCTCGCTCCAAAGCAGAGAGCCATACAAGCAGGGAAAAGCAGATAAACACATGCTTCCAGACAAGCCTAGGAAGTAAAGCACTTGAATGCTGGGAAAAATCTTTTGAACCAGAGTGACCCATCAGACAAGTCCTTACAAAAATCATCAGCAAGAAACTCTCTTATGAACTTGCAGATTCAACCATCAGGCAGTCAGAGTGCTGACATCTCCCTGTTCCTGCAAGGCTCTGGAGCCTTGAGCACAGGAGGGCTGGGTGAGCTCCTGAGGGATCCTGGCTCCTGGGCCAGGCATGTCCTGCAGGGAATTACAGTGTTTGCAGGGGGAATCACAGGGTGCTGAGCCTGGTTTCTCCCCCACCCCAGCACAGTCCAACCCACTGGCTGGTTACAAAATAATGGGGGAAATGGGTTACTTGTGGGTTCCCACCTGGGAAAAAGCGCCAGCTCATATTAGGCAACAGTGAATCCACAGAGGGAAGTGCCCAAAACTCACCACTGTGGGAATTCCTCCCAGAGGCACCCACAGCAGCCCAGTCCCATGGGAACTGGGACAGGTGGCAAGGCCAACATGGGGCTGGGTGCTAGGGCTGCAGGAGCTGGGGGGTCTCTGTGGGGTGGGCAGCCTTTGCCTTTGGGCTCTCAGGGGGTACTCAAGTTTGGCTCCATGAGCTCAGGGACTGGGGACAGGCTGAGGGGGCCTGGGTCTGCCCTTGGTGCTGACCAAGCGAGGACACAGGTGTGAGGGCAGGTTGGGATGGCGGGTGTGGGTGTCTGTATCCTTTACCTCACATCCCTCCCTGCCCTGGGCAGTTACTGCGTTTCACAGGGGCTCCATCCTGAAGCTGCCTCCTTGAGTGTCAGGAACCTGCTACCAGTGGGAGGAGACAGAACAGCTACATGAGCATTCCCAGGGATTGTTTGCTGGCTAAATGGGTCTGGTGCCAGGGCACCACACAGGCCCTGGCTAGGACAGCCAGAGGGAACGGCTCCAGTGCTGTCCCCATGGCACTCACCTGTCAGTCCCACACTGTTGCCCAGAGAGTCCATGCTGCTGCGTGGCCTCGTGCTGGCTGCACCCTCGGGATGGAGGTGTAGGTGCTGGGGAATCCTGGATGCAGGACCTGGCACTTGCCTTTGTTGGATTTCAAAAGGTTCCTCCCCAGCCCCCAGGGTTTCGGGTGCCACGCATCCCACGGAGGGGCTGTGGTGGGATGTCAATCCCGGCTGGCCCTCAGGGGGCTCCCAGCTCCTGCTGTTTTTCCCACCACCCTGAACAAGGCCCTTTTCTGAGCAGAGGGCACACACTGGACCGAGGAGCTGCCCTGGCTCTGCCTATGCCAGGTCCTGCCTCCCTGTGGGACATGCAGGGAAGAGGAGAGCTGAGCAACCTTGGCAGAGGCCCTGGGGTGTGCAGTGGCTGGAGGTGCTGGGGGCTGCCAACAACTTTGTTGAGCTTTCACTTCTGTATTAAACCTGCTTTTACCAGTGATTCTATAAGTGACCTTAAAACATCCATTCACCCAGGGACAGCAGCACAACCCTCTGCTCACTGGTGCCGTGGTTCCATGGTTTCTTCCCAAATAGAGCCCAGCTAAAACAGGCCTGAATGGGCCAACAGCCCTCAATGAGCCCTGGCCTTGCTCCTGGCAGGTCTGACAAGCAGTTTGAAGGGGAGAGAAGAGCAATACCTCTCACATTTTTGACACTGGCTTTCAGGATGGAGATCATGGTCTGGCACTGGCTTGGAACAAGGGGGCACACAAACATCTACAAGGACTTCACACACTTCAGTTGATCCTTTCAATCCTTGCAGCACAGCAGTGTTACCCCACCAGGCTGAGGAGCCACACTGTGGCCACAGAGTACAGCTGGGATTTGTTTGTGGTACTCTGAAAATGCAGGAAACCCATCAACAGCTTTGAGACCTCATCCAGCCCTGCACACCCCTTGTGGGATGTGGCTTGGAGGTTTAATCCACGCTGATCCAACCACTCCATGTTGAGGTACCTTTGTCTGCCTGGTATTCAAAGCTTGTCCTGCTCAGTCACTGCCAGCCCCTTGGCCCCATACATATTTTAGATGCTGGAGTGGAAGAGAAAGGTGTAGAACAAGGATAAGCAAAACTAAAACAGTTCTTAGGCTGTTGAAGCAACTGCTTCCAGCAGCTTTTATTTGTTCCTCACATCAGCAGGCTAGAAAGCGGTGTAGGTTTTACTGGAGTGTGTTTGTCTCATCAAGGGGGAAGATCACAGTTTGGGAATTTATCCTTATATCATCCTGGAGACAAAGCCTTCCACCTGCATCTTGTGCTCCTTCCTCAAGTGTCCCCTCCACCCAAAAATTAGTATCACTCAAGACAGGAGTGATCAGCAAGTCCTACTTCTCTGTGGGAGAAGGCTGCAAGCCAAGTGAGCCTGGTTACACCAACAGCCCCACTGAACACACACAGCAGCTGCTCAGAGGGTACAGCATTCACAGGAAGCACCAAAATTGAAAAACCTCACACTTTTTATTGCAGGTTCGGTGTTAGTGTTTTGGAGAGCACAGCTGCATTAGAAGCAGATATTGTTCCAACTTCCCTTCCCCACGAGACTCCGCCACAAACTCGTCAGCCCCAGGCAACTCCAAAAATTGTGCCTGGCTTTGCAGTGCAGACAAGTGTTCAAGTGAGGACCAAGACCCTCATGTGACTTGTCACTGAAGAACAATAATGATCCAAAAGCTTGCGAAATGAAAAGGCCAACACATTAACTAGCATTCCCTGCTCTGCTGGGAGACACGTGAGCTTGTTCCCAGCTCCCTGACACAAGGATGTGAGTAGCCCTGCAAACGGGTTGCCCTAAGCTGTCCTCTTGGGATGTTCCGCTAACTTAGTTCTGATGAAAGTCCTTGCTCTGCTGTGCAGGAGATGAGAGGCCACTCACTTGGCAAGGAGCTGCTGTGCTGCTCAGCTCTGCCAGCAGAACGTTCCCTTCTGTGCTCTTGGGTGAGCCACAGGCAGAAACAACCCCAAAGGCTGCTCTTGCTTGCCCACACAGCAATGAACAGTCTCTATTCCCTTCTCATAAGCTGACAGCTACTTCTGTTTAGCTTTTCTTTCCACCCCTACAGGGCAAGAGATATAACACACTAAAAAAAAAAAAAAAAAAAAAAAAAAATCATTAAAGGAACTTAAAAATTCAACACCACCTCTCTTAATTAAGGTGTAACCCTCCCCATTGCCAGTGGCCTCTTCTATTCAACTGTAAAGTGCTGGTCAGGTTGACTTTTTTTTCTATTAGATCTCATGGCTCAAAGACCCTGAAAACCTCCACGCTCCTACAAAAATAAACAGCTGTGTTATGCCTATATTTTATGGTATTGCCTTTTCATGCACATTTCCTTCTCCCGTGGAACCCAGGACGGGGGCAGAGCCAGGTCTAGTCATCCACAGTGATGTTGCGGAAGAGATAAGCCATGGACTCGCCGTTGTGGATCCGCCGGATGGCTTCCGAGAGGATCAAACTGATATCCACAGTCTTTATCTTGGGGCACTGCAGCTTCTGCACCTCGTGAGGAACCGTGTTGGTCACCACCACCTATGGATGGAAAGGAAAGAAAGTTGTGCCACTGGAACACTCGCTCTCCCCAAGAAGCCACCCTGGATTAGCTCCAGGAGGGGTGTGCCCCTGCTGTTTCACAGTTCAAGGGGAGAAATACTTGTGGGATTGAAATAAATGGTCTCCCCTACATGACAGTCAATCTGTTGAGGGGACCAGCATAACCAGCACTCTCCAACAGCCACCTCCACACAGGCTGATGGGTCCACTCAGTTCACAGGATCTGACATGTCTGTTACTAAGGGTGAGGTGTGAAATCTTGTCCTCTTGATGTCCCAGCAGCCCCTCAGCAGCTGGGGGAGAGGGGCAGGGAGAAGGGCTGCACAGTGAGATGGCAGCCACACACCACCAGCTGCAGTAAGGGAAGTGTCCATGCAGGGATGACTAATACCTGCATTAGGGAGAAAACACACTCAGGGAAGCAGACCTGATCTGAACAAGTATTAATCACACACACTTTTTTTGTTCCACTGAAGAACCAGCTAACTGAAAGCACCTGATTACACCAGTGATTTCAGAGATGAGCTGTGCAGCATGGGAAGAACATGTTTGTGAGTTTGGATGCCATCAGAGCCAGCCCCTCCTCTGCAGAAGGCAGACTCACCTCGTCGATGGAGGATTCCTCTATGAGACGGGGGGCATCTGCTGACAGGAGCCCATGAGTTGCCATCACAAAAATTTTGTAGGCTCCACGCTCTTTCAGGATCTCTGCAGCAGCTACAAAGCTTTCCACGTCATCAATGATGTCATCCTGAGGAGAAACAGAAGGAACCTCAAAACCAGAAGTTTACAGTGCCTGCAGGGCAGGAGTGGATCTGGAAGGTACTGCAGCTTTGGCCATGCACACAGATGAAAAATATAATCCCTGTCTACTTCAGCTGCTGGTGAGAAGCAAGGACACCCAGGTGCATGACTTTAATCTGCAAATGCCATTTCCCTATTTTAGGGACCCTTTTTCTAGTGTGGAGAACAAATACTGTGCCTTGGAAACAAATTAGTCCCTGCACATGCACACACACAGAGAGCTTATCATCAGCAAGGTGTTTTTTCATGGGGGTAGGAGCTGCATGTTGATTGCTTACACTGCAGCCTGGCACAGCAAGTATGAGAAGCTCAGCAAGTTTTCTTTTTCATTTGTTGGGGTTTTTATGTTTTTTTTTTATTTTTTTAAACACTTCAGGAGTTTATTCTGCATGTCCTGGATTTATTCAGTATTTGCAGACATCTGACATTTGTAGAATTAAGGGAGCAAGGAGATTTTAGGGCTTAAAGTGCTGAAGTACAAAGGGTTTTCAACAGCAAGTTGAAATAATCGAAGCCACCAGCAAAACTGGAGAAAACAGTGTCTAACAATCATGTTCCCACCCCTACACCAGCAATCCCCCTCCTACTCTCAGGGATAGAGCAGCTCAAGGTAAGATGCTGTGAGGAAGCCACCCCCCAACTGCCCCTGTCACACTCATACCACTATGATGGCAATTCTTCCTCCAACGTCTCCAACCACAGTTATTGGCGGTTTCTCCTTGGCCATCATCACTAAAGAAGAAGAGAAAAAAGGACTCCAGGTCAGTGAGGCTTGAATCAAACACCAACAGCTCCACCACACAAGAGGCTGAACCCTTAAACATCTTATATTGGTGCACAGACACAGATGTGCTTTACATGATCCTGACACCCACCTCAGTGGGAAAGCACTGGTTTAACCATCTTCTTCCTCCTTAAATGAACAGCACTGCTGCACAATGAGGAGACTCTCTGTTTCTGTGGGGACCTCATACTGACCTCAGAGACAGCAAGCAAATCCAACAATCTAACAGGTCCCTGTGCAAGGAGAGCTACAAAGCAGCACCTGGTTTATGGGACATGTTGGTGACTTTCCCCCAGAACAAGATTTGAAAACAGGTCATGACTGGGAGCAACAAATGGGATTCTCTGAGCAGCACCTCTCAAATGGCAGGTGCTTTACGAGCTGCAACTTTTGACCTGCTGGACTCAGCAATCCATTTGCAGGATCAGAGACTTGCACTGCAGCTCTTGCTTTCTCACACCAACAAACACACAAGGCTCTTTCAGAGGGTCTAAGAACATTAATACCACCTGCTCAGGCAAAGAAAGCTTAAGGAAGTTTGCAGAAGCAAATTCGCTGATTTTTTTTTTCTTTTTAAGTGGATTAATGGAAAGAGCAGGACAAAATCCAGTGGAAACACAGTTGTACAAGCTCAGTGCAACCAGCAATTGGATCAAAAGGATCTGACAAGGTAGCACTGACAAGCTGTGCTACCTGACACAGTGAAGAGATGTACCAGGAAATAAGGTTCCACTCCCTCCTGACTCTGCTTTTGCACTGACATGGTTTATGCCAAACTACATCCTGCCAAACTTCCAGCAGCAGTATATACATAAAGAGATATGAACCAGGATGCACTGAGAGTGTCCAGATGTAACACAGTCTTCAGACTTACATCAAACAGCAACTGGCCTCTGATACAGGCCAGGGACTTGCTGTCCATCAGCCAAACCTGTCACTGCCACAGGGTGCTGGTTTGTACAGAACAAAAACTTCCAGCATGGAAAGGACACTGTGGTGGGCATACAGGTGACAATCTGGACTGATCTAACCACTGAAGCAAAGAGGAACATCCAGTATTGTGTAACACTTACCTGGCCCATCTCCACACCCCCCCCTCCCAGACCTGATGCTTTCTGTGGGGAGTGCAGCAAAGTGTCCTACCAAGGCACTTGGTACCCCTCCTTTTGTAAGCTCAGGTCTTGCCAGGATTCTGACCACAGAGGTTTCTCAAGTGCTGAGGAGTTTCAGACAACCTACACAGCAAGACTTTTCTGCTTTAAGATAACCTACTTCGATGTAATACCTGAGCAGCAGGAGAACAGAAGCCATTGCCCATCAAAAAGCCTGTCTGAATATTGATTTCTGCCCTCCTGGATCAAAACAGTTCTGCATGAAACTCCACATCCTGCACAGCAGGCTGATCCAGTAGTATTCCCACATCTCATCAGTGCCTGGGAATGCTTAGAGTGCAAGCACAGCTGAGTGAGTGAGTCACACTGAGGGATGTGATGAAAGCAATTTTAAGGACCACAGCTTTGAAGATTCATGTGTAGAGCTGTTCTTCACATACACAACCTACTCCACAGACTGGTTCTCCATAAACCTACCAAAACTGTATAAAAGGTGTCCAACAGTTCTGTTTTGACCAAAGTTCCATCACTCATTGCCAGGTTTTGCAGTTAAAGTCACAGCTACCTTGGACTGAAGAGTTAATAGCTCTTCATGGCACAGACTCCTCAGCCTCCCTTGCATGATTATTTGAGTCTCCTATCAAATGCAAAGTCACCTCTAATCCTGAAGGAAAAACACTCTTATGAGAAGGATGAGTATTTGCAATAAATGCAGATTAAGCATCACAAGAGATAAGCAGATCATAAATTTCAATTACAGGCACTACCGACCTGCTTAGATTAGTTATTAGTTTATTATCTAGTTTGGACAGTAATAAAGCTCCTGGTGGGAGCTGGGAAGTATCAAAAGGATTCCACCTGGCTGCCATCCCATCCTCCATGTGTATCCACAGATGAGTGCCATCTCTGGTTACAACAGCCAGGTTTGGGGGAATCTTTCTGCAAAAATGGTGAACAGAACTAGAGAGCTGAAATTCAACACTATTTTACTCACAGAGACATGAAGTTTCAGCAAATCAGTATCCTTCTATTCCATAAAGGAAGCAGACACTTACTATGCTTAAAGGCTAACATGGCAACTAGCAACATTATCAGTGCTTTGCATCTCTGTTTTTAAAAAGCTGTATTTCGATTTTGTTTTATTTTTAAAGAATGGTAGGCAACGTGTCGACCTACCCGGATCTTAAAGAGATGTTCTCCCTTTTTCTTGTTCAATTTTCTCTGCAAAAAAAACAGAAACAAAAAATTGCAAGCCAAAGATCCACCCACAACCACATCAAATCTCAAGAGAACTGCTCCGACGTGATGAGAGTTTACACAAAGGTTTCTGCAGCCAGTTTCTTCTTCCAAATCTTTGGACATATCAAGATGTGCAAGTCAGAACTGCTACGAGAAGGTGGCTTGAAAAATGATTCAAATAATAAAGGGCATTTTCCTTCCAGACTGAAAACCTCTGTTTATATGTAGACAAAAGAGGGTAACAGAAATAAGCCACAGTGGTACTTTTGCCTGGTGTAACCCCTTGGATCATGTACAAGTTCAGGTTAAAGAGTTGCTGACTTTTTTCTGGAGAGTCAGAAAAGATGCTTGTGGTATCTGTAGCTTCTGGGGGGGAGGAGAAATAAAAGAGAAAAAAACAGACCACCATTTTTATAAAACAAGAATGTCAAAGAACACTTTTATTCTGATGTGTGTAACATATACTTAAGTACCACATGTTAAAGGCAAGATTATTACTGGCATGAGGAAACAGCATTCCCAGGTGTGTAAACCTGTTGCTGTAATTAAGCAGTTGAAAATGGGTTAAGAAACGCTAAAATAAATTCTATTTGGAGCTGACAGTGTGCATTAAAGTGATAATCACCAAGAACTGTAAAGCTGCATTTACAACAGAGCCCGTGAGCAAAAGGCTGCTCAAAGAATGAACTGTTTTGTGTAGAGATAGCCCTGGAAGGACAGAAAACATCCCTGTGCCCAGCCTAAACACAGGAGAGATGGGGGTAGGGAAGGAGGAATGGACCTATGGTCACTCCAGTTTTCCCCCCCAAACTCTCTTCCTTCATGGCAGTTTACTGAGCCCCAGGTTTGAACCATCAGCTCTGAATAAAGTACTGAATTCCAGAGCCACTGAAATGATTTAACAGATGGTGTTCCGCTCTTTTTCTCTCCAGGACGAGGAGACATGCAAAGAGTCCACATGCATTTAAGGCACAGCCCCGAGCCAGCTGCAAGCTCTGAGACACAAAAGCCCACAATCAAAGGGAATAACCCCAGAGTGAAGTCCTGTCTCAAAGGCTCTGCTTTCAGGAGTGACCCTGGGCTGTTGCTGCTGCTCGAGCACAGCATTTTAAGTGCAATTAGAAGCACTTCTGGCATTTTTCTGTTGTGGCTCCACACGAATCACAATATCACATCAGGCCACGCTCACAGGACAATAAATAAGCCATTACACTGCACAGCACTCATTAATTAGAGGCACATGATCTCTCCCAGAACGGGGAGACAAGGTGCATGCCAGGACACAGGAGCCCAGCCAATTCACTAGGAAGCCCATGAGGAATGGCACAAAGCATAAGCCATCGCTGTGGGGCTCTGGGGCTGCTCCCAGACACAGGTTTCACCTCTCTCCTGGCTGTAACACAACTGCCTGGAGCCTGAACTGCCCAGTCTAGGATGCTCCACAATAGTCTGCTTGTAGCCTGGAGCAGGATGCTCCACAGTAAGTCTCAGCCACTCTCCAGGAGTATCCCCACTTGCCTGAGCCAGGCCAGGGTTCCTAAGCCAGGCAGACCCAGACTGGTTCTGTTTTGGCAATTAGAGTGTTTTTGGGACAGTTTTGGTGTAAGGAAGCATCCAGCTCTGGGTAAGCAGCACACGTCTGACCTTTCATACAGGGGCACAGCTTCACTCTGCCCTCAGAGCTCACACTACCAGGAATGCTGGTGATGGCACATGGCAGGAAGAGCTGATGGAGGATTTGGTATGATGTGACATTTGAGGTGGGAAGATGCTTTTCAAATGACTGAATTGGACAAGAAAGGAGGCACAGTAGAGAGGGTAAGTACAGACACTCACAGCACTGCCATCCCTAAACCCCCGTCTGCATTTTCAGCTCTGTCTGGCAGAGCACAGCTCCCTGTCAGAGGCTGACACACAACCAGGATGCACTAGAAGCTTACAGACTGCTTTCAGACAGGGATTACCTCAGAATTCTGCACCTCCAGTAACAGAGTCCAGCTCACTCAAACCTGGGTATTTGTCAGGTTAGAAAACTGGACAGAAAATCAACTTCCTACCGAGAGTTTTGGACAAGTTTGCCCCACAATCCACCCCACGACTGACAACTACCAAGCCTCAGCTTGACTGCTTTACATTTGTGCCTTAGGCATGCAGGGAGGTCATTGGTCAAGTGCCGAGTTTGTGCAGGAGATAAAATAAGAAAGTGGTGATAGACAGCAAATTAGTTTGTGTTTGGATAGCTGAGGACTGAAAACAATTTTCCCCTGGAAATCATAACTAAACTGGACAAGGACACATTTCTGTATGAGCTACCATTCACAGGGCTCTCCAGCAGCACAAGCTTTCACAGCTGAGCTTCCTTGAAGTGACATATGGTTGGAAATAAAAACACAAAACCATCAATGCCTCGGTAGCAGACAAATGTCAGCTAGTGATATTTTGGAGGACAGCATCCTCTTCAGAGTAGGAGGGGAGGGGAAAAAGGTAAGAGCAACCATGCAAATTCCTGTTCTGTTGGAAGGGCATGAAAAAAAATCCCCTTGTCAGAAGGGGGGGGCAATCAAGATGAAGTCCCACACTTCAAACCCCACCTGGCCCTGAAGGCCCAAGAGGAGTTTCACCAGCAACATAAGCACTGTTTAACTGATTGTATTCTAGTGAGCAACGACTGGGGTGATGTGAAATGCCTGCAGTTTTACTTGCCTCCCCTCCACAAGCTGCCCACAAACTGGTTGGATGTTCTCCCTAAACTTCAAAAGAGGAGAGGCTTATCAGTAGCCCCAACCTCTGCTGGTGTAATTAAGTCTGGCTGCATGATGGAGAGCTCCTCACCACACACAGCAGCACACAGCCTTTCCCACGGTCACTGATCCCAACTTCTGTCCTACCACCACATACCTAGAAAGCTTAAATCCTCCCGAGAGAGAGATGTATTTTAATTCTACTGTTGTTATTGGACTGCTGCAGGAAAACAAGCAATCCTGAAGGTGGCATTTCCCAGAACACAGGTTTCGTCCTTTCTCCTTTGCTGTCTGCTCCCAAATCAGCAGCTTATCAATCAGTGGCAGGAGCTCAGGAAACAGCTCAGCAATGCTCTTGGAGAAACTATTCACCACAAACCTCAAAACCTTGTTAAAACAGACGCTGGAACATGATCACCTGGCTGCCAGGATGAAGAGAATTTCCAGCAGTGACAAAGGCTGCAGCAGAAGGGGGAGATAAAGGCCAAACCTCCCCTCCACAATGGAGCAGCAGCTCCCTTATTACCTGCACTTTTGCATTTCTTTTGTTTCATTAGCTCAATGAGTTCTGTTGCTGAGCACTGTAAAAGCACCACCTTTATCAGAGGTTTGTCAGTCTGACACTGTTGAGCAGGCACAGCCAAGGAGAACAATACTGATGCTCTGCATGGCCAGAAGGAGTTAAATAAAAACCTTCCCCTGTGACTTCTCCTACAACTCACTGATATCAACCTTTCCACGAGAAAAATTCCACTGGTCCCACTGCCATCAGGTTGGTTATAAACCAAGAGAAACTTCCCACCAAACTTCTTTTTTTCCCCCCCCAAGGGTAAGCAGAGAAACTTGATCTTACAGGGCAGCTCCAGGCCAGGGTGCACAGTTGCATTTTTGAGCATTGGAGGGGAGTGACGCCCGTCATCCATGTCCTGCTCCGTGCACTGAGCCTCCCCATGGATCACTGCCAGTCCCAGCCGCAGCCTCTCGGCGTAAGACTGAGCCCTGCAAGACAAACAGCCTGTCAGGAAGGAGTTGGGCTGATGCAGCTTCGCAGCCCAGCCCACCAAGTCTCTCCCAGAGCCAACAGCAAGCAAAAGCTGCACCTCTGTGGCTGTTCCCCAGCAAGAAACTTCATTGGAAGTGATTCTTCATTTGTCCTTAATATCCTAAAGTTCACTCTACCCCTTGGCTCCACCGTGGGGCCTCCTGTATGCCTCCATATATCTCCATTCTGAGATAGCCAGGCACTGCTGAAACTCAAGCAGCAAGTCTGATCCTAACCCCAGGTGAACCCCTTTGCTCTGCAGCAGCAGAGACCCCCAGAGTTTACTCCCACCCTCCCATACTTTCCCTGGTGTATTTCCCACCAGCTCAGGTATTTTCCAGTTTAATTTTAACCAGCTAGTAAAGCATCCATTTACCTTTTAGCTGCACCAGGAGATTTGGCTACAATAACTGCGTTTCTGTAATCTGGAATCTGGATGTGATAAAAGGTTATTTAATTAAAGAAAGACCTTTTTGCTAGTAACTGGTTTGATACATGGCTAAATAATCATGCCCACCCTCCTCCCTAGACCCAAATCTTCATTCTTCGTTTCTCTCTGAAAGAGAGAAGGAGGCAGCTGCACTTGCTTTCAACACCAGTATTTGTGTATTCTGTAAAGGTGGGAATGTTCATGGTGTTTAACCCTCCCCATATGGGGAAGCCTTGTTCTCACCATGTGGGAATAAATCATCAACTTCTGCACATGGAGAATGAAACCTCTGTGCTCTGCCCCCAGCTCAGCATTCCCAAACTCAGCCCAAGACAAAGTCTATCAATAAATTCAGAGCAGTCAGAAATCCACCACTGCCCAAGGGGTAAGGGGGAGGCAGTGGAACAGGATTTTAAAGGTGTTTAGAGGCAGGAGCACAAACAGCATCTCTGCAATGGCACTAACTCCACAGAGAGCAAGCTCCTCTCCTGATTGTGGTGGAGTTGAATTTCCATCCAGGTACAATCATACAGTGTAGCATCTTCCCACTTTCCCCCCTAAGAAAGAATTCCTTAGCAGAAGGATTGACCTAGACTGACAAGACCACCTCTACTTAAGGAGAGGCTCAATGCTGCTGCCATATTAAGATGAGTTAAGACAAGTTGATATATACAGAACTAGAGTAACCTCACTTCTTCCTGTATATACTGAAGCAAGAAAGGGGATGCTCTCAGGTTGTCTACTGGAAAGCTGAAGAAGCCTTGGATTTCCTTTTGATGAAGGTCCATAGTGATAATGTGTGTTAAACCTAAAGGGAAAAAGAAGAGAACAGTTTACGGAAAATATTCCCACGTGGCTTGAATATCTCCATTTTCCAGACTGTTTTAGCTGTTACTCAGACTATTGTGCCATGGCATAAAATAATCATAAACAGATGGATGTAGAAAGTTCCAAGGACATAGAGACAAACAGGCAGGCAGTGTCACAGCACTGGGCTGACACTGTATTTCACTACAACACTTCTAGGCCACTTCCCCAGGTGTGAGTTACAAAGAAACACAAGAAAGCTGAAGAAAATCAATTCCCCTGAAGTGGCTCGAGCTCAGCAGCACATCCCCACATCTAATGGGAGAAGAACTGAAGGAGAGATGCCCCCTGGATGCCCCTCCCTGTGACACTCACCTGCCTTGGCCAGCATGGAAGCCAGCAGCTTGCAGACTATAGAGCCCCTCTTCCTCATTTTGCTCTGTTTGCTGTAGGGGAAGTAAGGGATGACCCCGATGATGTTCCTGGCACAGGAAGTCTTCAGTGCATACGCCATTATCAGCAGCTCCATGACAGCAGTATTCACATCTCTAGGACATTTGAAAAACAATTCCAAGTATTAGCAGGTGTTCTTCCAGTGCAACACCTTTTCCATTTATACTCAGACCTCTCCTCAGCAAAGTTCCAAGGAAATAATGCTACATCTTAGGCTAATGTATGCAAGACCCAGACTGCAGCCATACAGCTCCTTCCACCACACCACAACACGTTACAATCAACTCTTACATGTACAGGACACGACTCCAGCACTCAAGAGCTGGGGGCTGGAATTTGACTTTATATTCTAACACGAGGTATGTGATGATTTCCCTCCATCATCACACAAAAAAAGGATTTCTTTAAAATTTATCTTGGAACAAATATTACCTGATACAGTGTATTTTGAAATAAAATAGTCTTTTAAAGAAGCAGCACACATGCAGCCAACACAACTTCGTCCACACTGGATTTATTAGGGTATTTTTCTTTTTTAACAATGTAAGGCAGGTTATTTTTCCTGCCTTAAGAAATACTGCATTTTGGAGCATACAGATTCCACACGTATCACTTCAGTGAAGTCAGCATCTCCACACTCTCCAGCTTATCTAGAGATGGAAGGAACAACAGCACAGGAAATGCTAAAGGACTGTTTCTTGAAAGAAAAAAAAAACAAAACCAAAAAGCAACATAGGCAGAAGAATCATAGAATATGCTGAGTTGGAAGGGACCCACCAGGATCATCCAGTCGAACTCCTGGCTCTGTGCAGGACACCCCAACAACCCCACCATGTGCCTGAGAGTGTTGTCCAAAAGCTTCTTGAACTGAGACAGGCTTGGTGCTGTGACCACCGCCCTAGCAACCCTGTTCCAGTGCTCAACCACCCTCTGGGTGAAAAACCTTTCCCTGATATCCAATCTACATGTCCCCTGACTCAGCTTCATGCCGTTTCCTCGAGTCCTGTCACTGGTCACGAGACTGAAATATCCCATTTTCAGTTTGCTCCACCATGATGACTGGCATGGCCCAGCAGGAGTGTATTCGTCTGCATTTTAATTCATTTTAGGAAGGGGAAGAAACTCCCAAGCCTCTTTAGTTCCTTAAAACCAACACCAAGAGACACTGTCTGCATGGTCACAGACTGACTCGAGACCATTTGGGAACTGAAGAACACACACACACTTCAGACAGCGGGACAGACAATCTTCCTGCAACACAGACACCCTTGCCTGGGAGTCTGCAGCCTCCAGTGACACACCACATCCCCAGGCTGGTCAGGAGGGCAATGCTGGGGCTGACTGGGCCATCTTTCCACACAGCAGCAGAGGACTAAACAGCACAGAGCAGCCTAAAGCTCTGCAGAGCTTTTTGGACGTTGCCCAGACATTGCTCAGGACCTGTTTTCCTCCTGAGCACCAGAGACAGCTTCTCCAACTGCTCAGAGACATGACCCGTGACAAACCTCTGACCACTTCCACCTCCCCACCGCTCTCCCTTCCTTTGGACATTAACCTCCACTTGTGCCTCTTCATTTGTGAGGCTCTGAGTCTCTGTTCTCCCGCTGGCCCCACCACAATGCCATGTACACACAGGAAAGCTTTGTTGGCTCTGCAGCACGCAGCCAAGAATTACATAAAACACAGCCCCCTGCCACACAGGACAACGAGCAAACAAAGAACTGTTTCTTCCTTTTGGTGTTTTAGCTGTGCCAGTAGGGCCAGGAGAGAAGAAAGAGATGCTACTATCAGTGTCATACAAAAACAAAGTGGTCAAGTTTAAGCCTATTTAAAGTTCATCCAAGAAATGCATTATTTTTCATCACTATTTTTCAACTTACCCCTTAAAAAAAAAAATATATATCTATTCACATGGAAAGCAGATAAAAGAACAAGACTGGGAGAAAGGTTTTAAAAGGCACCTGCAGTCCTGGTGCTGCTGTGGGACCGTGGCAGCCCTATTGAAGTTACTCAAGGAGGAGCAATTCTCTCAGTATTCCAGCAGGATTCCATGCTGGGCTCCGGAAAGCTCCTGCAGACCAGCTGGCACAGGCACTAGGCAGAGGTGGGTGTGTCTGTCACTCCAGCAGGGCCCGGGGTGGGTGGCCTGGGGAAGTTGTTGAGGTGATGCTTCATGCTGAGCCATCACACTGCTCTGCTCCTCTGCAAGGGGCACTGACCCCAACCAAGGGCAATAACAGGGGGAAATAACATCTGTGGTGGAACCCCAGCCAAAGCATCTCCAAAACAGGGACCAGGAGAGCATCCCAGCCTCCCTGCTGCCCTCCCCACCTCCTGCCTTGCAGCCGTGCTTCCAGTTAGTTACTGCTGGGAAGGCTGAGCCAAGACCTCACATGGGGACTGTCAGCTCATTACCAGGACATTTAGACACAGCTCAGCGATCCCCCTCACCCTACTTACCACCCCTCTCCAGCAGCCTGGAGCCTCCCTTGCTGCTCCCCATCCCTGTCTAGGACATCCCTGGACATTCCTTCTCTGGAGGCTGAGCAAACATCTCATGTGACACTGTCAATGGACTTTGCAACAACCAACACTCAGCACTAAAAGGCTCCTTTCACTTTCAGGGTATCACAAAACCACCAACTTCTTCATTTTTCTACCACCTAAACATAAGACACTTGAGTTTCCCCTCATACAAATGCCAGTCCACACACCAACAGTCTTGCATGATACCTGCCTTTGTCACTTTTTTGTTGTGCTCTAGGCTTTTAGGACAGGGAGCCTGTATCAAATATTCAGGTCTCTCTGTTCTCTCCTGCATTTAAGATGCAGACTGTGAATTCACACTGCAGCATAACAAGGCTGTTTCCCCTCTCTACTCCTTTCCTACCAAGTCCTAATATTTTGTTTTCTTTTCAAACCACTGCTGAGTGTGGAAGTCCTATTCTTAGATTATTCCATAGAGTTGCTGTTTTGACTCTCCTGAAAAGCTCCCTGAAACCTACTGGAAAACTAAAATGCCCTTGAACCTGTCCTCTCAAGCAATGCAGCAAGGCACAGCTGCAGTTTGGGAATAAAAGATGATTTGGCTGCACAACAGTGGCTCCTCACCTGGAGGGCCTTGAACATTTTGGCTAAAAAGGGACCAATTTCTTGGCCCATAATGCTAAATTCAGTTAATGGAAAAACAAGGGGATCGACAAGTTAAAAGCAGGGGAGGTTTTCTCCTCCCAGCACTGTTGCTTGTCCCTAATGCTCTGAGTTACCTCTCTGTGAACACTTGACCTGTTTTGTGTTTACACAGCTCTCAGTTACAAGGTATTTCTGAGAACTCCCTCACAAGGGACAACAGAATGGCACCATTCACCAGAAAGGTAATCCTACAGCAGGGCATTTTCATCTTGTGGAGATTTAGTTGCTCCCTGGGGGAGAAAACACTTGGAGCATCTCTCTGGAAAGAGATGAGCCCTAGGAAAATGTTCCTGCCTGCAAGAGGAATTCCAGAAGTGAGTAAGCTGACCTAGTAGTCCTACTGATTTCTTTAACAACAGGCCAAACATTACAAAGAGGAAATGAACTTGAATTCTCAGAGGCCTCTTTGGCAAGCAAGGAAAAATTCTGTTTCTAGGTTATTCTGCTACCTACTTGAGCTCTGCTGCTTATTACTTCTTGGGATGTCCAAAATCTGAACAGGATTTAGTAACCTGGAAAAAGCTGTCAGAGCAGGAATACTCTTGTTTTGCTAATTGTGCAATAGGCATCCTAACAATACCTCACCTCTGAAAACAGTGCCTCCCCTACCCATAGTTGGTTGTTTTGCAGTTATCATTTAATATGTGGGCTCCTTTCCCACCACACCAGTGCTGTATCATTAGTCTCTTCCTCAGCCAGGGAGCAGCAAGGTTCCTGGGGTTACAGCTGGTTTTCTAGCCCCCTGGTTACTTGCAGCACTTTTCTTACTCCAAGACTAGAATAGCCCAAAATAAAAACAAAAAAGGCCCACCATCATCAAAAACTGTAAAAATACCAGAGGGAAGCTGCAGGCTTCCACCTGAGCTCAGTTTCACATCACTACAGTGAAAGGGCAAGAATAATCCAGCCTGTAATTAAAGCAATAGCTGCTGTTTGATGCTGGCTCTGCTGCTTGGTAGTTGAGTAAATCAGCCATCCCGGGATGGAAATGCCAGTCAGAAATCACCAAACAACTGAGCCTGAAAGGCCACCACACACAGAGCAGGGATGTTTCACTTGCAGCCATCAGTCACACTTGTTCTCGCCTCAAGTGACACACTGGAGCTATTTGATGGGAAGAGTCTCAGCTTGCTGTGGCACAATCGATCCTCTGGGAATGTCAACAGCTTAACACTATGTGGGGTCTTAGATGTGAGTCAAAGCAATGACAGCACTGGCAGGAGTTCCACTGGTTATCCTGTGAGCAAACCATCCAACCCTCTGCTGACCCAGGTATTCACAGCACATCCCGGGTGTAAAACTGAGCCACGAGTCCCTTACCTGGGGATCGTCTGTATGATGAAGATATCCTGTCCCCGGACAGATTCTTTTATTTCAACTCTTGTTTCTGAAAAGGATTGAAAACAGAGTCAGTTTTGTTTCCAAACATCAGGTTGACAGTGACAACACACCACGTTTTAGCAGCAACCTTGCCCCCTGGTCAGGGCAGATGAGGACTTGCTCCCTTGCCCTTTGTGCACACAGACCCACTAGACACACAGAGGAGCCGAGCAGATTTTCCAAAGGCTGGTCCTGGGTAGAGCTGGCACGACATACCAGTGAGTTAGCTGTATTTACAGAGCAAAAGCAGGCTGAATAGCTGTTTCTTATGTTTAGAAGACAATTGCCTAATTCTCAATTAGAGATCCTTTTCACTCCTCCATGGAGTGGTGAAAGCTGTCAACAGAACATTTGTTAGTGAGCAATGAACCACCCAAGGCAGAACAACCTTCAGGACTTACCAAGAAGGTAACTCAGCTCTTTTGCATTTTGCTCTTTCACAGCTGAGCATGGGATCAGCTCCATGCAGGCTGGACAGCCCAAGGCAACACCAGCAGCACACAGAACTCCCCAGTTTCACTACCAAGGTCCAGACATTTCAACACTCACATGAGCTGGAAGTCTGGGTCTCTGCTGAACACCATTGCTACAGTCCTTGACTCAACTGCAAAAGCTGAGCCCCAAGCAGCTCTGCAAAGCCAGAGCAATGACTCCAGGTTTCCCAAGCACCTGTCTTAGCCACTCATATCCCACGCAGTCGTGAACTAGAGGGCAGGGATAAGCAAAAGGAGAGAAACAGTTGCACAGCTATGGAATTCAAAGTCTAATTGCCTGGGCACTGGCAGTTACCTGAAGGGACTCAGCAGAGAGCAGACTGATGTGCTGTGCAGTGATGAAGAATGACTTCAGACCTTGTAGCAAGCAACCTGATTTAAAACCAACCCCAAAGGGCAGCGAGCTCTCACGAACATGAACACACCAGCCAACCCAGCCATAACCACCCACGGTGTGGCCCATTCTGGCTGCAAGAGCAGCAGCACTATCATAAATCCTCCATCCCTTCCTCCCACCTGCACCAGCTCTCTGGTTCTAGTCTCTCTTGCCAGTAAGGTAACAGAGGTCTTGAAACAGTAAATGACTCTCAGCCAAGGTCCAAGAGGTACGTTCCCCAGCACAGCCTTGAATTCTCACTCTTTAAAGCAAGAGCACAAGTCCTTGCTAGGGCAGCTGTAACCTCCCTGTGGCAGGGGAGGGCTGGAGGAAGGGGATAATTTAAAAGTTCACAAGGCAGACACTTAGAAAGCAGGGCATTACTTCTAACCCTGGAGCTGTTCTGCTAAGCATAGGAGTCAGTAAGATTTGGCAGCAGCCAACACCTGAGGTAGGGCTCCAAAGGAGAGTTTGCTGATGGGCAGACAAACAAGATAACAGGGGCAAACAAGGAACACATTTAATTGCTTTGTCCAAGGTCAGACACAAAGGTTTAGCACTGCCAGGAGCAGCTGTAACATCACAGCAGAATCACTGCACTTATTAGACAGGTCTGGCTGATGGAGTTACCCAGTATTTCTAAGATTACCTCAAACAGTAAAGATTTCTCTCACCTCCATTGGTTTCCTGGTACACCACAGATTTCCCCAGCTCAGCACCGAGACGCCTGGAGAGAAAAAAAAGGAAATCAAAAATGGAGAAACTCAGCAGTTTGTGATCCAAACCAGGGACTGGACCAGACAATACACACCAGTAAAAACAGTGTTGCCCAGAAGGGAGCTGAGTGAGCCAGCCAGGCTGCTCATCTTCCCCAGGAGTCTCCTTCCCTCTGACATCCCTGGGGAGGGCCCTGGCGCACACCACTCTGCAGCAGGTCACTGCTGTACTCAAAGAGCCAGTCCCTGTACTGACCACAGGCTGTTTCTCCTGCAGGAAAAGGACACCCTGCCAGCCTGTGCAAGGCCACCTTGAGCAGGTTTTGATGTGCAACTGAAGTTGAATGATTTACTCAAACTCAATTAATGGCATCTGAGTCACTTTTTTTTGACTCCCACATCTTTCTCATTCTTACCTCTCCCCAAACCTTCCTTATGAAATAACTCAGCTGACTGAAGAGATTTTAACTTCAAAAATTTATTTTTTTAAATTACTCCTTCCTCTTCTCAAATGTCAGGTCTACAACACTCATCAAAACAAAGATTAGTCACCCCCCTCTTTTTTTTTAAATTTCTTTCTTGCATACTAATGATTCACTTTGAAGAGCATTTTAAAAGGTTCCAGAAGGCAGACTTCTCCCTCAGGTGACACTTCAGTATTTAACTGTGCTGACAAGTAATCCATTAGTAAGTATTTAAAGGCATTTGTGCTTTAACCATGAGCTTCAGCTGCGAGACTCCGCACCAGTGAGACTTTTGGGACAGATGTGCTGCTCAAACTGGGCAGGATGGAGCAGGTAAATCCCTCCTCTCCTAGGATCTGCTCAGTGGCTTTGCTCGCACGCTGGATTAGGCAACAGTTTATGCCTGAAAAATACCTTTGCTCACTACACTGATTACAGCCATAGTTTCCTCTCTGCACACATACTGTATTTACCTGGACACGGGCCAAAATTTGGCATATCAGGACTAACCCTAACTGAAAGTCCACATCTGTTGCTGGCTTTTCCCTGGTTTACAGACTTCTACAGTCAGGCCCTCTATATCTCTGTGCCCAGACTCAGCCTTGTACCTCAGTTGTCACCAAGATTGGGTTTTTTTCAGGATTCACTGAGTGAGGCAGCCTGACCCTGGCGTGCTTCTGTCCCACCAGCTACTGCTGGGCTCAGCCATGAGCCAAAGCTGGAGGTCCCAGCTGGAAGCCAGCCTGGAGAACGTGCCCAGGACAGCTGTGATAACAGACACTCCAATGCTACGGGATGTGTTTGCTTAGCTGGCTCTAAAGCACGTATTTGGCACGATCACACTCCCCATCGTGTGTCTGGCAGCACGTTTTGCAATGGCTGGGGCTGGTGAGTAAACTCCCACAACTGAGAACTGTACGTGTGAGGCTGTACCCAGCCCAGCTCGGGTACCAACTGCAGCATCACCAGGGCAGGAAGGCCTCCCAAATCCCTAATTTGGCTTCTCTCAGCCCAGCTGGGTTAAAACTTGCAGCTGCAATGCAAAGGAATCCTCAGTACCTTCAGTATCTTCAAAAAAGAGCTGCTCAAGCAAGGCAATCCTGGGCACCTCGGGGACAGACTCACAGTAAAGGTGAGTTTTGCAGGTGGGAGCTCATGCTGCCAGCTGGGATCCTGCTTCCTTCCAATGATAGTCTGGCATTTACAACCACTAAGCTTAGTGCCTTGCTGCCAAGGCATCCAAGTCCAAACAAGCTCAAGAATCACACACACACACAGCACAAGCTGGTGGAGGGGTGAAATGTTTAATGACTCACACTTGCTCCTCCACAACTGCATGGCAAGTCTTGCCTCTGGAGGCACGTGCACCCTGACTTCTCTGCAGACAGCACGTTCCAACCTCACTACTGGGGGAAAAAATTCCATTAGTGAGACCGTGCAAGTCTCTCAGTCAGCCCTGAATCTCATGGCAGGAAGGAAAGCTTCAAAACCAGTCCAGCCAGACACATTGCAGCAAAACACCCCCTGGAAAGTGGCACTTTCAGTGCTAAGTGGTGGCAAACAAAACCAGCAGATTTGTGGTGCTCGAGGGGAAATGGTCTCAAGTTGCACTAGGGAAGGTTTTAGAGGGATATTAGGAAAAACTTCTTCCCTGAAAGGGTTGTCAAGCACTGGCTGCCCAGGGAAGTAGTGGAGTCACCATCCCTGAAGGGATTTAAGAGACATGGAGATGTGGCACTTGGGGACATGGTTTAGTGGTGGCTTTGACAGTCCTGGGTTAACAGCTGGACTCAATTTTAAAGGTTTTTTCCAACTCTATGATTCCATGATGTATCCAGCAAGAAAAAACCAGAGCCCAGTGCTCCCCTATTCAGGCCATACAGCAGCAATGCAGTTTCTGTGCTGCTGAAACAAGAAATCCTAAAGGCAAGTTTGCTGCCCCACAGCAACAGGGACACTGAACAACTCAGCTCGTCAATCCTGGGTGCAGAGAGCAGCAGAAGGGACAGCACAGAGCTGCCACCTTAAAGGAATGGGAGGCAGTGCATTGGTCTGGTCAGACAATAAATCCCAACTGTTGCCTAAACAAAAGGGGTGGCAGTGGGAATGGCAGGAGATAAAACTGCCCATGAAAGTCACAGATCAGCCCCACCTGCAGCTCCACAGTCCTATGAGCCCCAGGCACAGCAGCACTCACAGCCAGCTCCCCCAAAGCAGTTCAGGTATGTGCACCCCAGGGGCACACCTTCCACTAAATCCCTTCCTGAAGGCTTTGATTAGCTGAGATATCACCACTGAAGGAGTCTGATAAACACTGATTTGGCCAAGGACAATTAAGAGGGGACTGTTCGGGCAGCTCCTGTTGTAAAGCACTGAATTCCAGAGCACTTTTATCAAAAGGGAGATTTGCACAGAAGTCAAGGGCAGGGCATGGCCTTACCCACCACATAGCCTGGGAGCAGCCACAGACTTCAAAGATAAACTCCCCCTTCCCACCACCTCTCCCTTTTTTTCCTCTTCCATCTCAACTCTTTTCTCTCTAAATTCTCTCCATCCAGAAGCTCCCCACTGGTCACTGCTTTAGGGGATGGAGGAATTGAACTGACAGCAAGGACTCTGTTTGCATGTGGCTTCAGGACTAACAGCATAACCACATGAACCTGGGCCACCACAGTTGCTGATCACTGTCTGAAGACAGAGGACAAAAAAGGTGCCACTGCAGGTAACCCAGAGCACACAACCCCTGCAGAGACACAGCCGCTCCTGGCAAAAATAACATTTTAGGTCCTGTAGATAAATCACATCTCCAAGCAAAACAAGCTGCCATCCTTGCACCACCTCCACCGCTAAAGCAACTCCTCTGGGCACAACAGCATCTAAGAGAAAAACATCTCTTTGTGGCTTTAAAAATCCTCCTCAGAGCAATTGGCCACTAAAAATTTATATTGATCTGGAATCTCTCTCTCTGTAAACACTGCTCAGAAAAGATGATCTAACTTTCCGCAGTCTCCACACATGCCAAGAGGATATTAAGCTGTGGATACAAGAGTGTTTATAAAATC